>NC_142118.1:23041250-23356500 GCF_056152115.1 Neolamprologus brichardi | reverse complement strand
AGCTAAACTGGTGCAGTTTATTTAAACTATGATATATCCCATGACATTGATGTTCAGAGCTGGTTACTGGATATCATACACAAGTAGTTTAAACGTGTTTTTCCACACTGACACTTTCATGTGGATATCTGCCAAACACTGAGAAACGCTGGAAAAATAATGACAAATCAGCAAATTTCAACCAACATATGAGGGGAACATCTGGGCTAAAGTTGCTGTAAAAACATCAGCTGATTCTGAGGGGTTCAGGTGGGAGGCACTCTTCGTGTAAGCACCTTGTTCTTCCTGGGTCTCGCTCTTTACAACGGCTGCAACAGAAGAATTAAATAACTCTGATTGATTAATTCTGCATTGCTGCATCAGGCTCAGTCTGCACTTTTAATCAAAGAACTAAATCTTTATTTCTCAGTTTCTGAACGAGCTTCGCTTGTGACAGTCTGATCTCCTGCCCTTCCTCCTCCTCCTCTTCCTCTATCAGCGTCCGTCTGTGCCGGCGCTGCTGGTCCAGGCTGATAGTAAAGAAGCTTACACCACAGGGCAGCAAGGTCAGGGTTCAGAGAAAGGGAGAAGATTACCCCCAGCCCGCTCTCCCTACGAGTGGTTTCCTTTTGTCTCCTTGCTCTGGGCTCCTTGCTGCGAGTCATGTCGAGTCCCCTGCTGAGAAATCGAGTCCTTCAAAGTTATTTTCTCTTTTTCTGACGCTAAAGAAAGGCAGCTGGGTCCTTTAAAGTCACGCCAGGCGCAGCGGGATGCTGCCTGATGGAGCTCTTAAAGACGATTATGTCATAAGTGTCCAGGTGCTTAACTCACCCAAAGATAGATATCAATGGGGGTTTCCCATTCATGCGGTGTTTCTACGTGTTCACACGCTGGCTCTTGTTTGGTGGCCCAGAACTGATTACGTTGGAGCGGCAAGAGGGTGATGACGGTATAAAGTTTGTTTCTTTCCTTTGCAGATGCAGCATGTCTTTGACAAACTTCCTGGATTTAGATCCATCCATGTGCTGGGTATCAGGTGAGTTCGAACCGTGAAGCATACATCTGAGTAATCAAATCTCTCCAGTGTGGCGGTGGTGGCAGCGAGGCAATCCAGCGAGGCTTGATAATTTCATCACATCTGAAACAAGCAGATCAGTCGGCGTGGGCGGCCTGTGAATAGATAAGAGGCCGGTTGTGAGTCGGATTGTTTCAGACACCGCCGCAGGCGAATGTTTCGTGCCACTACTAACAAGACTGAATGGAAAGATTATCTATCTCTGCTGGATGCGTTTCCTGTTTATAAGCAGTGACAGCGGGCCAGCATCAAAACCTGACAAGGGAAGAAAATATTATTTTAGTTTTTTCTCAAAAACAAAGTCATTTTTAACCGTTTAGAAAAAAAAACTTGGTTTGAAATCAGTCAAACAGGAATGAATTAAGCAAATATTCAACCGTTCGTCACAGAGTGCTTTGTTTTGCATGGTTCTGTAATCCAAGCGTTTCGAATTCAGTTTCACCAAGCGCACCAAGGCTCAATCGCAAATATATGCCTGATATGGTTTTTTCACGTCCACATAAAGCCCTTGACCAAGGCGCCAAATACGATTATGAGCTTTTCTAACATTTAGCGAAGCAAAATTATTCAAGACGTCTCCCGTACAGCCACCTCGCAGCAGCACGGGGCATTTATTCTAACCACAATATGACCTGATGTAAGAGTAATCGTTCCTTCACACACAGATGTCTGTGCATCCTGCCTGTTTTAGCTTCCTTAAAAACCAAAGAATGAAATTATCTCCGATAACATACTTCACCTGGACGACCTTGACACCAAACTGGCTGCACATAAAAGTAACACTTGCTCATTTCATTTTCTGACTCAGATGATCAGACAGGACATGCCTGAAACACGCGGCACTTTGCTTTGTTTGTGACTCTGTTATTGCGGGCTAGCGTTCCCACGCCTGTGCAGACGTCTGTGGTTATAAATCTTATATTCACCTTTCATCCTCACGTGCACCACCCGGTACCTCAACTTCAACCCCAAAACTCTGAGAATGTCACCATAGACACCACTGGTATGTTTCACTGCTGCTCGCTGAGTCTCCGAGTGTTTGCAGACAGGTCGGCATCTTTGTGACAACCTGCTCGTAACCAAAGCAACTATGAGAAGGATTTTAGTGCTTCACTGTACCGTTTGAGGTCAATTGCACCAAGCAACTGTTCACCAACCAGGGGGCGCCGTTGTGTCTCTGAGCATATGTGACTGTGAAGAGGACTTCTTGAAGATTGTCTCATTAAACGCTTTCACATGCAGTGTTGGGCAAGTTACTTTGAAAAAGTAATTAATTATAGTTACTAGTTACTTCTTCAGAAAAGTAACTGAGTTAGTAACTGAGTTACAAGATACTAAAAGTAATTAATTACTTGAAAAGTAACTATTGCATTATTGCATTATTACCCTGGACCCTCTGGGGTCCAGGGTAATAATGCAATAATGCATTAATACAATAATTGGCCATTTTTAATTGGCCAATGCAATAATTGGCCATTTTTAACTACTTTTGATTTTGCCTCACCTTTAAAAACTATTTACTTTGCCTTGTTTGGTATCAATCTTTTCAACACAACGTCACGTGTCTGAATTTACAGTTATGTTTTCATTTTGACATACTGTATTAACATAATTGATCTAAAATCAGACAAAAAACATAAAATCTGAGTAGAAAAAGTTATATTTTTTACTGTAACAACCACAAACATGTTTATTGAATCATATTTCATAACTTTAAATGCAAATATAAATTATCAATTTTAAAAAAAGTTAAAAAGTTATTTGCAGCCATTTCCCTTGTACCCCCCCCTTTTTTTTATAACCACTTCAAACTATTTACATAACCATCAGGTGTTCTGCATTCAATAAGATGCCACACTACGGAGCCCCGCAAGGGACATGGGAGAAAGAAAAATTAAGTTGGACTTTTGCAAGATCTCGCAAAACAAACTCGGGATCTCACAAAAGTTTTGCGAGATCTCGCAAAAGTTTTAGCCGCATTCTTCGGAGGCCACCAGCTCAAAGTGGTGTTCCTCCCGGCTGTAGTAGGTCCCTCCCGTTAGCTTCGAGACGGTGGGTGTCAGATCTCCGAAAATGTCGGAGCACTTTTGCAAATATGTGATGTCTTGTAAACCGAGCAGATATCTGACGTTTACACAACTACATTCACACCTCAAAATATCTTAAAAGTTTATTTTGTGACCCAGAAAGAGTAATATTACAACTAAGTAGCTGCCGCCATTGTTGCGGGGCTCTGTACCACACAAATTATTTGTGCCACTCCTAAAAAATAAAATTCTGTCCACTATATAGGAGAACATCACAGCCTGATACCTGCAGGTCTAACAGCAGCAGGTGTATCACTCCTTTTTCTACCTGGAGACAGCAGTCGCCTCATTGTTCTGACACACAACACAAAACCACAACACTACACACTTAACTACACAAGACAACACATTAACTACACACTTCAAACATGCTAAACGTCACAAATCTCTCACATCTCAAAACTCGCTCTCTCTCTCTTTCTGCTGTCTTTATCTCTCTCTCTCTTTCTCTCGCCGTCACTACTAAAACTTCCCCTCTTCCCTAAACAACCAAATGTCATGTTGCCATATCATTTTTTGATTGGTCGACATGGTGCATTTTTCCACCAACACGAACGGGCTGTTTTTTGGGGTTTTTTGGTTATAAGCAGAGAGTGCTTGCTAGCGCTGTCCTTAGACAGTAAACGTGATGAAACTATTCAGGAAAAAACACCGTGTATATATTGTTTATCATGACTCTGGTTTTACGTGGCTTATCAACACAATTTAAAAACTGGTATACATCACCTTGTTGCTTTGTCATCTTGAAGTGGTCATGTGACTGGCTTACCACGACTACTTTATTCTTTCCTCAGTCAAACAGCAGCACTCATGCAATTGTTTTGCCCCCTTAGCTCCAGGTGTTGTGCAAAAAGTGATCATCGGGCAGACAGTGATTGCCGTCCGCGGGAGCGCACAGCTGCTTAAAGCTGTAGCGCCCAGATTACTTACAGCTACTTCCGTGCAACTGATATAAGGTGCGGTAAGCTGAACACAGACGTCTGTTTGTTGAAAAATAGTAACGCGACCGCACCACATTTTCTTGTTAGTAACGGTAACAGTGTTTTAACGATAGAAATAGTAATTAGTTAGATTACTCGTTACTAATGTATGAGTTAGTAATGCCGTTACTTGTAACGCCATTATTCCCATCACTGTTCCCACTTTTCCACCTTCGCTGTAAAGCGCTGCTACAGAAATCACTGCAGGAGTCAGAGCCACTCAGTCCTGATGCAGCAGGTTATTTAAGCTGTTCATTGTTAAAGTTTGTATTTTATTCTGAGCATGTTTTTTTGCCAGCTTTAACATTGATTGTTGTTCTTTTGTCTACAGTGTTTCCCCCAGAGAAACAGGCTTTTTCAGACTCCAACATAATGCGTATCATTTCATGCCGAATTTAAAGTGACACTCGAATGGCTCGTTTCTTGTGGCTCTTGTCATCCCGGTGGTGCCTTTCTTTCTGTTACACTTTCATTTCCAGCTCTAATGCCTTCTTTTCTTCTCCCCAATGTAAGCGAGACCCAGGACACTGACGGGTAAATGGCACCAAGAGATGAAACATCCCCTGTAGTATCCGCCTCCTGTTGTGTGTTTGTGTTCAGTTTCCTGCCAACGTGCGGCTCAGCTTTTATTTGTGTCCGAGTTAGACTCACAGAGGGGGGATTATTTCCCCCCAAACTGTTCACACAGCTCAGTGCAAAGATCTGCACAGGGACCAAATAACTGCTCAGACAGGCGGACAGCTTCCTGTGAATTGCAATCGCGTTACAGGTGAACACAAGGAGCACAGATGCTTTTTCATGAAGTTTGTCACAGTGTCAGAGAAGACAGGTGAGCAGGGAAACAGGAAGACCTGTGGATACTGTAATTGTCAGGCTGCTCCCCCAATTAATTTGCCTTCCCCTGTGGCGTCTGGGGCTGTCACGGCCAATAACGCGGAGGTGAGCCCTCAGCGGGAGCTCGTCCTCTAATCTCGGGAAGGATTCACAGCTCCTCCTTCATCTTCCTGCCAGATTGCAACAAAGCAAAGAGTGACTTTTCTCAGTGTTTGAATTATGACAATAAGCAAGAATATTTTCTTACTTCTTAATAAGCAGCAAGAGCTGGACTCATGTCAGTAAAAATAAAATCAAACAATAACACGTAACAAAGACCTGACAAACCTACAGCTGACTTACCGCTTCCCTCGAGATTTTAGCCTCTTTAAGCTGCTTGTTTTGGTTTTCAAGTCTTAAAGATGTTTTGATGCAGCCAGATGTTTTACTCGGGGAAGCTGGAGACCAGGCACATGCAGAGGGGGGGGGGCTAGAGGGGCTTGAGCACCTGCCCCTTTCCTGATGGGTGCCCAAAGTGCCCTTTTGTTGAGGCAACTTTTTTAAAAAAAAATTTTTTTAATGTGTGTGTGCGTGTGGAGTCCTGTCTGTGCCCCTCAACAATAATATATACTATTAATCACAGTTTTGCTAAATAAAAGGATCTGGCTTGCATCAGTCACATGATCACATTTAACCAATGATCGCCCTTGACGGCAGAACGCGCTGGTTACGAGCCGGGAACGAGCTCACAAAGAGCACGCGCATTTTTTGCGGTCCAGAGCTGTAGGAGAAACACAAATTAACTCAGAGACACAGACTGATGCGACAAAACCAGTAAGTAGGTGTACAGCGTACACTGTAGGTATAGCACACAGGAGTATTAGCTTATTATGTACACGTTGGTAAGCTGTCTTGTGGCAACTGACGAACTGAAACAAATGAGCGTGCTGTGTGTGCAACAGCGCGACAAACATTACCTGTCCTTTTATTAACTGCACAAGTAGTGCTGGTCATAGCTGCTGGCTACCTGTGTAAGGCTGTCATGGGTCTGTAGTTCTGTCACCGTTTTAGGGAACATATTTAGTTTTAAAGTTTTTAGAACATATTTAGTTTTAAAGTAAGTTTCCGGGCTTTTCCTGCCTTTCTGGAGGGATTATATTTCACTAAAAACGATCTAATATGCATGTCCACATAATTATGCATTATTATAATTATATTAAAAAACACACGCTGTATTTTAAAGAACATACATTAAGAAGCAGATTATATTAGATTTATATTTTAAATAAGACAAAATTTGGATTTTACAGCAATAAAATTATTGTATCTGTTTAAAAATGTAATAAGTTTGCCCCTGCACAGAGTGGATAGTGAAACAAATGGAATCATCATAATGACATTATTTCATATTTATTACTTCCCCCTCCTCATTGCTTTATTATTGTAGCTCTAGTAATAAATAATAATGTAAGGATTCTGGATCAGCACCATGATGCCCATAGTATATACAGTATTCTGAAGAAGGTCTAAAATGTCACTGTGTGTGCGTGCATGTGTTTGTTTTATGTATATGGATTTTTTTAAATTATTACTCATGATATAACATTGTCCAGACATGGCTGGTAAGGACATGAGGAGGGAACAGTAGGAGCTGTGTGAGGCTACTAAAGGTAGTGCTATAACATTTTTCTGTCATTATTTTATTATAGATTAAGTGCAAGAGTTGTTAGGTGTGGATAATTAGATTATAGTTTATTGCAATAGCAAGTTGTGCCTTGTTCTCACATAGACAGCAAGTGGAGAGTGATATATGAAATGGTGGGATGGAAGGAAGAAGAGAAGCAAAGAGTGATTCACAGGCAGAGCCTAAATTATTTCTCACGTTTTTTGTTGCCTTATGGTTCCAAGCGCTGTCACCAATCTTTGCATTTTGTTATTATCTCATGACACTTGTTTAATCAGCTACCATCTCTCCTATGGACTTTTTAATGTCTACAGTCTCAGATCAACACAGCCCTGCCCTTCCCATATTAGATTCTTGATGAATGTGTGTTGTTGTTATTCAGCCTGGCTCAATGTGCCCCTTTTTAACTTTGAGCACCCGCCCCTTTAAACCTCTCTGCACGGCCCTGCTGGAGACCACAGACTGTACATAAAAGATGGAAAAAGGAAGCGCGTCTTACTGGCGTTCATTCAGTTAGCCAGCCACGGAGGATTGCAGAAATACACGAAATACATGTTATTCACAGGTATTAAAAACAGTAACTTTCTACAAAACGAAGGAGTGACAAGAGTATTCAATCTCTATTTAAGGAAAAGTCATAAAAATATGTTTAGTACCTAAAATAAAAGTACAGATTATGTAGAATCATAAATGTGATTTCGCTTTAGAGCGATATGTTACCATGCATGAGTACATTTGTTTTCAAATCTGTAGTAAATAAATAAATAGAGTGTTTACAACCACAATACAGCGGAGTAGAAATACTCAAACAACGTACAATAAAACTTTATTTTAGTGAAGTGCTCAAATGGACCATGTGACTGGCGTTGGTAGGGGAAGCATGGACTCATTTATCTGTGACTGATGAGTCTGTGCCACTAGGTTGTTTGAATATAAGAAGTTTATTATTGTAATTATTATTGGATTTAACAAGACAAATAAGGTGGAAGGTGTTCTTAGGGCGGAGATCACTACGCCTTTCTTTTATATACAGTCTGTGGAGGAGACAAAAACAGCGATAAAAGGGAAGTAAGTGTAAAACCAACCTGGTGATTTACAAGTTCCAGATGGAGAACCGTCTCGCGGCCTAATGAAGAAGTGGTTTCACTTCGTCAGTTCACTCAAAACAAAGAAATTCACATCATCGGCATTCTAATCGGTCCCATCTAACAAATCAGCTTATTCTCTGCTGATGATGATAGCTATGCAGAATATTGATGCAGCTCGATATTCTCTTCTTGTTTTTGAAGTGTAGCTTCAGATATTCATGCCTGGCATTTTAAAAGTAGTGTTTCTCAGTGCAGCCTTTTAACTCTGTATGTGAAACTCTTTCCCATATGTCGGCTCCTTTTGTCAAAGCTGTCCTTTAGTGTCTGTGATCCCACACACCGGTCATGCATACATGAGCGCAAACTCTGTCATTTTACAACCTGAAGGTTTACTGTGACCTGAATTATTCTAAACCTGAGTAGTTTTTATTGCCTAAATCCAATCAGAGAGTAATAAGCGAAACAGACCAGGCATCTAAAACTTAGTGCAATTCACAAATGTGCCAATCGGAGATTTTTGTCACCTGTGCATCCTCTTAACGCAGTGTTTGGAAGCCTTATAGTTGTAATTAAGTGCAACATCTGTGCAAATACAGAGGTGATGGAGCCACCCAGCTATTTCAAAATACTTCCGATTTGCTAAGAAACTTGATCAGCTGAGATTCAACCTCAGGCTGGATTCAACACCTACAGAAAGAAATGACAAATTTGCTCTGTCCATTTTAAAATTAATTAAAAAAAAATCCAAATTAATCCTGCTCAGCCTCCCATTGGCTGTTGCAGACACACTCCAGCAACTATGTGCAGGTGATTTACGTCAGGGGAAACTTTAGGTGTGAGCAGCTTTAAAGACAGTGGATATTTCTGCCAAAGGACACTCCGTACCAGAGATCACGATGAAATCTGCAGCATTATGTTAAAACACGATATTACAGGACTGACAAAACAAAAGCTGAGAAGCACAAAATCCCCATAACAGTCGACCTGTATTTGCAGAGTTCAGACATTTATTGATCAGCTCGGTTAGTGAGAAGATTCAGAGGCAGTATCTCCTGACACTGACACAGCTCACCCTGTAGAGTCTCTGCCCCACCTACCCAAGAAACTGAATGTCATCCATCGTCTGCTCCCCATATTCATGTCTGTTTTGCCATCTTTAAAAAATTAAAAGGATAATATTCCCTCTTTCAGGCCTGGAGGAATCTCGGTGCACTACTCTCTGGTCTTTGAGGTCAGTTCCCCTCAAATCACCTCTGAGATTTCAGAGAATGCGACTGACACGCCCAAGTCTTCCCCAGCCAACTCTGCACTCAGGGAAATGGTGACCAAGGCTCTGCGTGAGGAGGCGTCCCTTCCAGTCGACCTGGATTCAATTAACTTTGAACCAGGTAACGTCTCTCCACAGAGGTCACTCTTTGGTTTCATTTATATGATCATCGCACAAATAAGTTGAGTGTAAAGAGTCATGAACAGCTCTACTTGCATTTTTTAGACGCCATGGGCAACATCCAGCTACTATGACACAGCTGTCTCAGATCGTCCTCTGTGATCCAAGCCCTTCAAAGGCTAAAAAATTTCTTCAGGACCTAAAGTTGTTTCACCCAAATGATTATTTAGAACATGTGAACACCGGCGTTGTTCAGTCTTCAACGAGAACAATGTTAGAACATTATTTCAATACAGAAGGATTCACAGCTACAGAGTCTGTAACCAAAAAAACACCTTTCATAAAGACTTCTCCAGTGAATTCTCAGAAAACAGTCGAAAACGTCTAAGCCCATCTGACACTTTTTTTAAATAAGCCTCGTTTATCTGAATTAAAAATGAGGAACTGAATTAAAGTAGCTTCTCTTTAATTCAGTGTTGTACTGACCAATTGTAAACATAGAAAACCTTACATAATCAGGCTCCCAGGAGCTCTATGATGTTGTGGTTCCATTGAGAGTTTTGGGCTCAGTGACACCTGGAGCATCCGGTGGAAAGTAACGCGCTTTTACGTAACTCCTAATTTGGACAATCAGCTATTTCTATTTAGTTAAAGCATTTGAGGCTTGGTGTATAATTCCACTACAAGATGTTGAGAAATATGAGTAACTGATTGGTTTTATCTGATTTCAACCTGCTTTTTTTTAATGTCATAGAAAAGATCCTCCTACCAGCATTGAGAGCCACTGCTTCAGTTGGAGTAATGAATCAGGTAAGACCATTTTAATGGTTAATGAAACTGTAGTTGGCTTATTTTAAAGAGAGACCACCCCAGATGAAACCCCATAGAGCCTGCAGTGCTCTCTATCCATCACGTTCTATTAAATTGAAGACAACTGATCTCCAGAACTGTGCAGGTCACACTAGAGCAGTCTTTGTTTGTGCTGTCTTGTACAGCTTTCAGTGTGATTGGTAACATATTTAAATACAATCCTTAAGACTTAAATATTGTAAATTAAAGTTGTCTAATAGTTGTTGTTGTTGTTGTTGTTGTTTTGTTTTTTCATTTTTGCCAACATGCCCTCCACAGTCCAGCGAGCCTGATTCACACAACGAGTTGGAAATTTCCACTGTGGAGCCAGAGGTTGACAAACTCTGGCCAGCAGTTTCCCTCACCCCCATGGAGAAGGAAAATGCCCTGGAGATCCTGCTTGACCCAACAGCAGTCCCAGATGATGATGCGACAGCAGTGACCGGTGGGGTGGCAGAGGGCAGCGATCAACTCCCGGGCTCGGAGGACGTTACTGATGAGTCGATTTATGTGAGTGAACCCGGGCCATTAAAGGAAGAGGGAAAGGGAGAAGAATTGCTGATCATTACACATGAGATTGAAACCATTCATCATGATGAAACCGGTAAACTTGTGCGAGACTACATTCCCACCCCTCCTGCGCTTCTTGAGCTGGAGACAGATGCTCCCTACGTCAGTTTGTCTCCTAACCTGATACCAGAGGGAGACCTGAGTTCTGTTGGTGACGACAGAGAAGGTCCTAGATTGGACACTGTTCAGATTACCCCAACCGCTAATATTATATTCACTACAATTCCTGCTGCAAAGGAGGCACCTGATGTTAGACTCCCCATCACAACACTCTCCGCCATAACAGCCCAGCCACCCACAAAGCCAACAGTGATACTTCATGAAGACGAAGAAGAAAATGCTCTTCCAGAGGAAGAAGAGGAGGTACATTTGGGTGTCTCTAAAACCCACGATGCTGGTGATATTTCAGAAACAAAGGATGTTTCAGAGTTGGAAAATGAAAAGGGCTTGCTCGAACCAGAAAGTGGGTTGGCAGTTGAACCTGATGAAGAATCGCTCAAGGTTTTGCAGGCAACTGTTGAAGTTTCAGAGACAGTTGAAGGAATATCTGAAGTTTCAGAGACAGTCAAAGAATCATCTGAAGTTTCAGAGCCAGTCAAAGAATCATCTGAAGTTTCAGAGACAGTCAAAGAAGTATCTGAAGTTTCAGAGACAGTCGAAGAATCGGCTGATGTGTTTAAACTAAAAGAAGTGGTAGCTGAAATTTCCAAGGTATATGAACTTCAACAACCTGACAAAGAAGGAGCAATTGTTGCAAACCCTGATGAAAAAGTAGCTGAAGTATCAGTTGAAAAAGAAGTACATGGGGTTTCTGAACCAGAAAAAGAAGTGCCTGAAGTTTTAGAGCCAGACCAAGAAGTAGCTGAGGTTTCCAAACCACACAGAGAAGTGCCTGAAGTTTCAAAGCTAGAAAAAGAAGTATATGAGGTTTTTGAAAGGGATAATGAAGTGCCTGAAGTTTCAGAGCCAGTAAAAGAGGTAGCTGTAGCCTCAGAGCCAGGTTATGAAGTAGCCGAGGCCTCAAAACCAAATCAAGAAGTATCTGGACCTTTGGAGCCAGATCAAGAAGTATCTGGGCCTTTGGAGCCAGGTCAAGAAATACCTGCGCCTTCAGAGCCAGGTCAAAAAGTACCTGCGCTTTCGGAGCCAGGTCAAGAAGTACCTGCGCCTTCTGAGCAAGGTCAAGAAGTACCTGCGCTTTCTGAGCCAGGTCAAGAAATACCTGCGCCTTCTAAGCCAGGTCAAGAAGTACCTGCGCCTTCTGAGCCAGGTCAAGAAGTACCTGCGCCTTCTGAGCAAGGTCAAGAAGTACCTGCGCTTTCTGAGCCAGGTCAAGAAATACCTGCGCCTTCTAAGCCAGGACAAGAAGTACCTGCGCCTTCAGAGCCAGGACAAGAAGTACCTGCGCTTTCTGAGCCAGGTCAAGAAGTACCTGTGCCTTCAGAGCCAGGTCAAGAAATACCTGCGCCTTCTGAGCCAGGTCAAGAAGTACCTGCACTTTCGGAGCCAGGTCAAGAAGTACCTGAGCCTTCAGAGCCAGGTCAAGAAGTACCTGCGCCTTCAGAGCCAGGTCAAGAAATACCTGCACTTTCGGAGCCAGGTCAAGAAGTACCTGCGCCTTCTGAGCCAAGTCAAGAAGTACCTGCCCCTTCAGAGCCAGGTCAAGAAGTACCTGCGCCTTCTGAGCCAGGTCAACAAGTACCTGCGCCTTCAGAGCCAGGTCAAGAAGTTCCTGCGCCTTTTAAGCCAGGACAAGAAGTACCTGCGCCTTCAGAGCCAGGTCAAGAAGTACCTGCGCTTTCTGAGCCAGGTCAAGAAGTACCTGCGCCTTTTGAGCCAGGTCAAGAAGTACCTGCCCCTTCAGAGACAGGTCAAGAAGTACCTGCGCCTTCAGAGCAAGGTCAAGAAGTACCTGTGCCTTCAGAGCCAGGTCAAGAAGTACCTGCCCCTTCAGAGACAGGTCAAGAAGTTCCTGCGCCTTCAGAGCCAGGTCAAGAACTACCTGCGCCTTCAGAGCCAGGTCAAGAAGTACCTGCGCCTTCAGAGCCAGGTCAAGAAGTACCTGAAGTTTCTGAAGTAGATAATGAAGTGCCTGAAGTTTCAGAGCCAGTCAAAGAGGTAGCTGAAACCTCAGAGCCAGGTCACAAAGTAGCTGAAAATGGAAAACCAGACAGAAAAGTGCCTGAAGGCTCAGAGCCAGGTCAAAAAGTACCTGTAGACTCAGAGCCAGGGGAAAAGTTTATAGTAGAATCTCAAGAAGTTGCTGTTTCAGAGCCAGAAGAAGTAATTACAGAAGTAATTACTACTCTAGGTATTGAAGAGAAGGACCTTGAAGTTTCAGAGCCCAAGGCAGAAGCAGAAGAAAGCACCGTCAAAGATCTGACAGAAGAAGCACTGCATGAACAAACCAGTGTTTTACAACCAGAAGAGGAAAAAGCAAAAATTACAAAAGAGATTAAAAAAATGGATGAAAATGTAATTCCAACTTTGCAGCCTAAGCCAAATGTGGAGGATGTTAAAGAACCACAGGAAGAGTCACAACTCACAGGTGTAGAAGATGTTTCAGAACCAAAAGGAGGGGTGGTTGATGCCACAGGATCAGAAAAACTAGTGCCAGAGGCCTCTGAACCTGAAGCAAAAGTAATTGAGGAAAAGCCAGCAGAAGAAGAGGTTTCTGAGGGTCCAGCACGAGATGATAAAGATGTCGAAAGAAAGGAGGAAGAGGTTTTGCAGGTAGAAAAAGTTAAACCTCCAGCAGAAGAAACTGCAGAACCAGAAACTGCACTGACAAGGGAAACCCAAGTGCCCAAAGTAACAGAAATGGCACCTGTGGAAGTTGGGACTGCAGAATCAGAAAAGGAGCAAGAAGAAGTACCAGAACCGACTGAGTCGGTGGTAGAGATGAAAAAGGTACCATACGAACCATTACCTGGGAAAGAATCAGAAGTACTGGATGTAACTGAGGTCCCACTACCACAATCTGAAGAAGTCGTGGAACAAGTGAAGGTTGCTGAAAGCCCAAAACCAAAAGAAGCTTCTCAACCGGTCAAAGGCAAAGCTGACAGTTTAACACCAGAGGAAAAGCTACCAGAAGTCTCAGAGCCAGAATCTAAAGAAGAGGTAATAGAGGAAGTCCAACAATCAGAAGGGGAGCATCTTCATGGCCTAGAATCGGATCCAGGTGAGGGGGTAGTAGAGATGTTAGAACCAGAACCTAAAAAAGATGCTACTGAGCCACCTGCCGAATCAATTAAAATCCTGCACCCCTTGGATGGTGTGGACAACCTTCCTTTTGGAGAGGATGGTGTTCAGGTCATTGAAGATAAAAACCTCCTGTATCCTGTCAGAACTGACTATCATCACCCAGCAGAGGAGCATAATTTACCCATCATACCAGTCCAGCCTTCCAGTGAAGATGTAGGCGAACCTGACCGTGACTATCCCATCATTGATAATTTTTACAACGAGGAGGATGTAGAGAGTGTAGACGCTCAGGTGGAGCATGAAGCCGATTCCACCACAATGACAGAAACGACAAAAGGCGATTCACACTCGGAGGCGATCTCTCACATCACAGGTGAGCAGGTGTGAAGAGCAGTGTTGGGGTTGTTATTCAAAAAAGTACTTTATTAGACATAAATTTTTTACTTTCCTTAAAAGTAATGCAGTACTTTACTTAATTACTCGCCGGAGAAAGCAGTTCGCTTCACTACACTACACTACTTGTTACATTACTTTAGTGTTCCTTTTGTAAAACCTATAAAGAGTATAATATATGGGAGAATTACAGTAATTATAAATGAGATGGAAGTGAGATGATTACATGTTTTCTGATGGATTGATTATATAATTTTAGAGCCGTGTGCAAACCAAAATGTGATCTCCCTACATTTCAGTGCAGACTGTGCAATGTGTCTGTGCTGCATGAAAAGTTGTGGGTTATTTTTTGATTATTAAAGAGGCCATCAGATGGATCTTTTCTGTAAGATTTTATCTTAGTGCAGAAGTGAGGATTCTGCATTAGCTGTATGAATTTATTATGTATGTATACAGGCACATTTTGGTAATTTGTTGAAATCCTTTGTGAGCACTCATGACTTAATTAATCCTTTTTGCCTGAAATTTCAAAGAAGTGACAGCTGCAGACACGACAGGCACATCAGAGGGCACAGAAGCCACTGAAGAGTTGCCAGAGGAGACACAAAAAAGTAATTTATCCCCAGAAACAGACATCAGTGTGACAGCACCACCAGCTTCAGACTCACTGCCTACACCTCCGGCAGCTTCTGTCGATGTTTCTGAA
This sequence comes from Neolamprologus brichardi, assembly GCF_056152115.1. Lineage (NCBI taxonomy): Eukaryota > Metazoa > Chordata > Actinopteri > Cichliformes > Cichlidae > Neolamprologus > Neolamprologus brichardi. The sequence continues at coordinate 23,341,685 of NC_142118.1, read as the reverse complement.
GTGTTTTTACCCGTCCCAACAATTGACTCTGGACTCTTTGAGGTAGCAGAGGAATCTGAAGTCCCCATTGTTACTGAGTCTCCTGAGGGTGATAGCGCTGAGCCGGAGGTGGAGTCAGAGCAAAGCGAGCCAGCTGTCGTCATTATTGATGAAGACTTGGGAGGCTACACAAAAAAAGAAGACGGAAGCCCCACCACCCCGCCGGATGCTACCGAAGACATGGTGGAAGAAGCTGTGCAGGACCTGGCTGTGGAGCTGGATCAAACCAGTGTGGTGGCCACAGACCCAAATGAGCTCCTCGAAAAGGGAGAAGAGGGGAGTGGCTTCCTGTCTGTGCAGGAGGAACACAGGACCATTGTCACCACGGCCGCACCTCCACTGAGATACCTCACCACTCCCACCATGACCACGGCCAGCCACGGCCGGGAGCTGGTGGTGTTCTTCAGCCTGCGCGTCACCAACATGGACTTCTCTGAGGACCTCTTCAACAAGACTTCGCCTGAGTACAGGTCCCTGGAGAACACCTTCTTAGATGTGGTGAGTTGGAATGCAACCTGCATCCTTCTTTAGGGTTCTTTATTCTGCTGGTTTGTCTGGTTTAAAGGGTCATTACATGTTGTTTTCAAAACTGTCACACCTCTGGGAATATATCAGCAATCACCAGTTAGTGGATTACAGCTGTTTAAGTAAAAATATATTTAAAGCTTTACGTACTGCAGCATTTCTCAAACTGTGGGACATGAGCCGCTGCAGGTGGGGCGTCGATAACCAGCTGAAAAATACAAATGGATGGAAAATTAATAAAACTGTGGGTAAACCTGAGGGTACTGCTAACCTTGGGCCTTTGCTTTTCTTAATGACTGATAAAACATGTTCAATGTGCTGTGTAAACTTGGATGAACTAGCTATGATGATGCAGCCCTGTCTGCACCAGCCTGTCTGTGAAAGTGGCCATGGCAATATTAATGCATAGCTTTAAACCTCGATGTAACTCAAACAGGAGAGTTGAATAAAAGGTTTTCTCCACTATTGTTGTTCTGAAGGAGGAAACCATCTATAGAGGCCAAAACAGTTTTTTGTATTAATTCAATTCAATTCAATTTTATTTATATAGCGCCAAATCACAACAAAAGTCGCCTCAAGGCGCTTTATATTGTACAGTAGATACAGAGAAAAGCCCAACAATCATATGACCCCCTATGAGCAAGCACTTTGGCGACAGTGGGAAGGAAAAACTCCCTTTTAACAGGAAGAAACCTCCGGCAGAACCAGGCTCAAGGAGGGGCGGCCATCTGCTGCGACCGGTTGGGGTGAGAGAAGGAAGACAGGATAAAGACATGCTGTCGAAGACAGAGATTAATAACAGATATGATTCAATGCAGTGAGGTCTATTAACACATAGTGAGTGAGAAAGGTGACTGGAAAGGAAAAACTCAATGCATCATTGAGACTCTGAAGGTTTTTATCTCAGCTGTAAAGTTGGACATTTTAACATATTAACATATTTTAACATATTATCCATCAGTCTATGGAGACTGACTCACTTTTGGAGCCTCATGTGGAAACTAGAGGTACTGCAGGTTTTGGCACTAATGCATTCATTTGCATGTCATGTCTGCAGGTGTATTTAATGTGTGATTTTAGAGTGTTAAATGACACAGACTATAACGTTCAAGGTTTTATGTGACATTAATGTTCTGGAGTGTGATAGATTTAGATTTAGCTGCTGTACCTGACATATCCGTTTACTCTGGGGTTTTTTCCTCGTTAAACGTGGGTCCATAGATATTTTCTTCTTATTGGCAGAGCCGATATATTTGGTTTATATCACCACATTAAAAAAGAAGAGGCAATTATCCAATTCTAAAATCGAAAACTGAGCACCTGGTGAATGCAGAAAAATTCAAACTCTTTAATATTTGGGTGCAGCCATAAACAACAGAGCATCACAGCATGAAGCTGTAGCCTGAGAGCTGAGGGGAGCTACAGACTCGGATCATAATCATGTGTGGCTCCATCAGCACCAGAGACTCCTTTCATGTCATTTCATACATTATTATAAGAGGAGAGGAGAACATATTCCCCAAACTGAGACCTAATTGGAGCTGGTTTCATCCCGCTTTGATGCCAGTGAGCTATTTTTCCTTCTTTGATTAAAATATTCATATTAATAGGGATATTTAGAGCGTATCAGTGCCACAGTGCCTGGTGAGTGCGATACCTCATACTTCTATGACTTGATGGGTAAAACAGAAAGCCAGACACAATTAATAACACAAGCTGTTTTCATTCCGAGTTCTCCTGGAGCCCTCAGCGTCGGAGCTGCAGGTTGTTGTGTGGTGAATGGATATGTTTTGATGTTTTGGATGAAGCGAGAGAATAATTTCAAGCTCAGGCAGGTACAATACAGCCCTTATTTCTCTCTGAACAATGACTCTGCTGGATTAATGAGGCAGGAAGAACACGCCGGGGGAATATAATGGTAAATGGATGATGCAGGTGCGAGTCCTCTGCCTGAAATACTAATCTAAAGATGAAACGTGCCTCCTACTTACTGCAGTTTTATTTGCAGATTATCGCCTGCCGTCAGTGTCCTTCAGCTGAGATTTCAGATCAAATAATGTCTGAAGAAGTGGGAGCTCTATCTGGATTTCTTAGCATTCAGACAGTTTTATCAACCTTAACTCTCTGCAGGGCGCTCACATCTTTCTTTACCTTTCTTATTTTTCTCATTTGGATCCATCAGTGATTAACACTCTACCCTAAACTAATTCCTGCTGCAAGTGATCATTTTGGTGACCGTTACGTACCGACATTTCAAAGTATCGCGTTCAAGCCTGGAGGCATTTACATACTAATATGGAGCTGCAGCAAGTGATGTTTGTGCAGCAGCCAATTAGAATCCAGAGCTAAAAACTGCCCAGTGTAACTAAAGGTGCAAATATTTCACATAAGGGTGAGTGACTATTCAAATATTTAGCAGTCATAGACATACCTTTCAGCGATGAGTAAGCACTTCCTGCCGATTTTTCACATTAAAAGCCTTACAGGAAGAGCAGCCTGCGAGCTGAGGCTTTTAATGAGTGTCAGTGGTTTACAATGTTTGAAAGAGTAGCAAAGGTGAATAGACTGGAGTTACTGTTCTTTTTTGTTTAATTGGGAAACTTGGAAGGAAACCACTGAGTTTGCAGAAATGCTGAGTTTGCGTTATCAGCAATATCGGCTAATTAAAAGAGGGGCAGGCAGGAAAATTGAGAGATTTGGGTAATATATGAGTCGAAAAACACAGAAAAGCTTTTTATTTGTGTTTAACTTGAGGAATTGAACCAGCAGCCTTTAAGTCGTTTCCTCTGTGTCCTCGCTCTGCTGCTGGCGGTGAAAAATTAATTCAAGCCCTGCAAGACGCAGTAATTATCACATGAATAGAAATACAGACTCAGGCCTACAGTTACTGCCTGGTAAAGAAAGCACTTTAAATCCTTTTGGGGACCCACGTTTTCTGAATAGATTTTACTCTTCGTCTGCTGAACAGTTTAAACTGCATCAATAGAGGTAATTATGTCCGGTCAATGCAAATTAGAGAAACAAAACTGTTGAGTGTTTCTATTTGTTCTCTTTTAGTTTGACTCAGCAGATCGTGTGTGTGTGTGAGTGAGTTGAACTTCATTTTCAGAGATACTAATTTGTCGACACAGTGTCTCATTTAAGGTGAGGATGCTCTCAAAAAAACTCAATGACAGGAGGAATACATGAAGAGGAGTGATGACTGAAACGAAGTGTGCTGCTTTACTGCATCTCCTCTGTAAAAAGCAATATCTCATCAGTGGCACTCGCTGCCAGCGGCACTTATAAATGTACTTATTATTTCCGGACACATTTTACACACACATGCAAAAAGGACCATAAATATTTGTGTAATGAAGGAAGAAACAAGCATGTTCGATAAACTGGACTTGTGGGGATTTAACCCGACTTTAAAGAGTAAAACCTTGTGGTTTTTTTTCTATCAGTGATATATCACTGTCTCTCTCTCATGGGTTTAATTTAAGGTTCAAAAATATTTGTTTTAAACTGAAATTTATGATATAATAATAAAAATGTGATAAAAATACATTTTAAAAATTCGTAAAATAGTTCAAATTGATGAATGAGGAAAAATATTTAGAATCACTGATAGAGACTAAAGTAAACTTTGTAAACTCATTGCATAGATAATCAATTCAAATCACTGATGACCGTGGGAAGGAAAAACTCCCTTTTAACAGGAAGAATCTTTGGCTATCTGCTGTGTGGGGAGGAAGACAGAACAGGCTGTTCCTTTCTTTGAGGCAACGCGATCAACACCAAACAGGTGTAGGTCACTGCATTTCTAAAGGTTCTCAGAAACGGTAAGATGTGAACAAATAAGATAGTCAGCTCCAAGTATATGCCTCCCTTCAACACCGCCGCTGTTAGCTGTACTATAAATAATAGAAGCGATTGCTGTCTGGTTGATAACAGATGGAAAGCAGCTCGTCAGGCTAAATGCGGTGAAAGCCATTCTTCTCTTTTTATGAGGTGGATGCTTTTTGTGCGAATCATTTACAAATAAATGCATGAGAGGAAACGGCTTCCAGTACAGATGTTCATACTAATGCAAAGTTATTGAATAAACCATGTTACATGTAAAAATTTACATGTAATTTCTATAATTAATTGCACCAAAGGATCGACTTTAAAGTGAATTGAAGATAAATGGGATTGAAGAAGAAGTACTGACTTAAACTGAAAGGAGAAAAGAACAGGGCTGTAATCCTATTAAGAAGAATAAGCCAATCAATTTGGGGCATAAAAACTGGGATTTAACTAGAAAAAACCTGGATAAATCCTCTGATTACTTTCTGGTTTAAAGACACAGTTCATCCATATCACATTAAAGTTTAAAATTATGAGTCAATCCGCTGTGTCTGCTGACAGCAGATTGACTCAAACAGTGGGATGGTTTCTTCCTCAGAGAGATGTTTGTGTGATTTAAAAGGCGTTCTGTAGTCTTTGCAGCTTCTGAATTACAATATAAATCTTCAGTGTGAGTTCAGGCATTGCAAGAATTGCTCGAGCAGGAGGAGGAAACGTAGATGAATGTATTGATTTGTAGAAAGAAATTCCAGACATTCACACAATACTCTGGATAAAATTAGACTGGGTGCATCAATTCAGCCAAGGCTCTGGCTTCATGGGCATAAAAGATGTGAGTTATGTGAGCAGAGAGGCATCAAGTTATTTATGAATTCACTCAGTTTAGACAGAATTCATGATGAGACAGTTTAATCGGCCCAAACTACATTTACATCAATTTTCTTCTGTTTTTCCTTCAGTTTTGTTTTGTGCAGATTCTCCAAAGAGCTCAGAGAAAATGTGTAATTTTCCCTTTGTGTGTGTGTGTGTGTGTGTGTGCGTGTGTGTGTGCAGCTTCTCATGTACAACAGATGAGTCATTTCAATTATTAAAACTCAGCACTTGGTTGTTAATATCAAATTATATCAAACAGTCAGACTCCCCTATGGCCTCTCAGGCCGCGTCACTCTCTGCTTCTTCTTCTGCAGCTGCTGCCGTTCCTGCAGGCCAACCTGACGGGTTTCAAAAAACTGGAGATCCTCAACTTCAGGAAGGGCAGCGTGGTCGTCAACAGCAAGATGAAGTTCGCCAAGTCAGTGCCATACAACATCACCGAGGCGGTCCACTGCATCCTGGAGGAGTTTTGCACCTCTGCCGCCAAGAAGCTGCACATCCAGATTGACACCCACTCTCTGGACATCGAACCAGGTACACGAAACGCTACTGGGTTTGGAGGTATGCTGAGCTTTTTCTGCCCCAAACCGAAGTGCTTTCTGATCAGAGTCTGAATGTGAACTTGTTGTGAGCAGTGACAGGTGAGGTGAATAACAGTGATTATTTCTTCACCTGTTAGCGGGCGGGAGCAAGTCAACATTTTGTTCTCAAAGTTGATTTGTTAGAAGCAGGTAAAATGAGCGAGTGTAAAGATTGCCATCACAGTTTGACAAGGGCCAAGCTGTTCAGAGCGTCTCTACACCTGCAGCTCTCGTTGGGTGTTCCCGGTATGCAGGGGTCAGTATCTATCCAAGTGGTCCAACGAACAAACAGTTGTCATGGGCGGCTGAGGCTCACTGATGCATGTGGGGAACGAAGCCCGGCCCGTGTGGCTACTTTAGCTCAAATTGCAAAAAACATTTAAGCTGGTTCTGATAGAAAGATGTCAGAATACACAGAACATCTGGCACTGCAGACAGCGAGGGTTCCCACACTGGCCCCATCCACCGTGTTCTGCTGGGAAACCTTGGGTCCTGCCGTACACATGGACGTCACTTTGACATGTAACATCTACCTTAGCGGTGTTGCAGACCATGTACACCTTTTCATGGAAAAAGTACTCCCTGATGGCTGTGCCACAAACCAGAAATAGTTCAGGAACAGTTTGAGGTGTTGACTTGGCTTCCAGATTTCTCAGATCTCAGTCCAATCGAGCATCTGTGGGATATTCTGGACAAACAAGTCCCATCCATGGAGCCCCCACCTCGTAGCTTAGAGGACTTTTCTGTTGCTTACATCTGGGTGTAGATCCCACGGCGCACCTTCAGGAGTAGAGTGGAGTGCATGCCTCAACGAGTCCGTAGCAGTTTATATAATAGAGTAATATAACACAGGAAGACAGTTTGTTTTGGCCGATGTTAGCAGTGATTAAAGCAAGCTCTGGCTCAGTGTGGATTCTACTGTTGTTCAACTGAATATCTAAGAGTCCTTTTTGCATGCGATGGTGTTTTTATTCCTTAACATGAAAGATTAAAAAGCCAACATGCCGTTTCTTTTGTTAGCTGCAGTGCGGTGGTGTTTTATGATGTCAGGATTTCTTTTTATGTATGAGATATGAACAGGCATCTTAGAATAATTCACATTTGTTGTATCAGCAGCGCTCCTCTGTATGCAGTTCACACTCTAAAAGCTTTGTGATGTAATATTCTCCACAGATGAGTCTGAGGCAGGGAGCAGAGATCACAAACATTCAAACAGACTTGGTAATTAGGTCTATATGTCAAATCCAACGGCACACGGTGGGATCGTAGAGAACATTATAGGGCCCGAATAATGGTGATGAAGATGAGAAGTGAGCTGCAGAGAGGAGAAGTGCTGCTGCAACATCTTCTGTCTCGAGGCGAGCGTGTGTGTGTTTCAGCAAAATCCTGATTGGGAATCAGGTTTTCGCTGAAACACTCGTTTGCTGTGAACAAAGCTGCAGAAGCTGTGTGATTTTTATCACATCAGTATGGACCAACATCTCTGAGGAGTGTTCCCCAGCAAGGGATACCTAATAAAGTGGCTGGCAAGACTAGATTTTGAACTAAAAGAGGCTATAAAGCACTACATACACTGTAAAAACACAGGTAAATGCAGGTTTATAAAACCTTAAATTCTCTTGTAGTTGATTTGAAGGTTACAATCAATCTCCCAAAAACTGTGCAGCGATATGTTTGATAGATTCCTCAAATCTGCAAGTTACACAGTCTAAGAAAAGTAGTAAGAGGGACATTTTACATACACAGATTAAATATGGCTATTTATTCCAAGTCATGATGTAAAAGCAGCTGTTTCTGTTCTAGCTGGCATACACTGATATATACAGTATAAATAAACAGAAACTCTCCAGGACATGAAGGCTGTAGACCCCCAGCAGAAGCCCTGATTCAAACACACATACTTGCTGATGTATGTTTGGATTACAGATACTGACCACGTGCTGTGGCTTCACAACATGACGTACTTCTCATCCGTGACACCCTGCACACATGCTAATTTCCCCGGAGTGAATCTGACGTTTAGTCTCGGAGGCCGTCCACGGCTCGGGCTAAACCTTACATTTCAGTGCAGAGCAGGAGGAGAGGATCTCATTAAAATCAAACACTCCTCAGCACCTCCCGGAGAGAGTAGGGTGGTTAGAGGAAGGCGCGGGAAACTCCTCCTGAATACTAATGTGTCCACATTTTTCTGCCTTCCTCTCCTTGCAGCTGATCAGGCCGATCCCTGCAAGTTCCAGGCCTGCGGTGAGTTTTCTCGCTGCATGGTGAACGCCTGGACGAAGGAGGCGGAGTGTCAGTGCCAGTTGGGCTTCGTGTCAGTGGACGGCCTGCCCTGCCAGAGCCTGTGTGTCCTCCAGCCGAACTACTGCCAAGGAGGAGAGTGCCACATAGTTCCCGGATACGGAGCCGTGTGCAGGTAAATGACGATGTATGCGGACTGTGTATCAGCAGGTCCACAGTTTGGTCTATAAAGTGTTACAAAGAACACAGAGCAGAAATCACAATTTATTATTTCTATAATTTTACAGTAAACACAATCACATCATCAGCATATAATGACAGTCTCAGTCTATCCCTCCATATTACTTATTACACTGTGAATCAAGGAGATTTAGGACCTGAAATGCAAAACTCTAGAGACAAAGAGTTAACTCAAAAAGCACATGAGATGAGGGACTTTCAAAATAAGACAGGAAGTAACAGAACACACAAACAGTGTCCCAAACATTTTAGGGCTGGGGTTGTTTAAAGAAAAAAGGAGTTAAGCAAAACTGAAGGAAACAAATAAATGAATGAAATCAAATAAAACCTTAGGTTAAAGCTAATAATAGGTTTTAATACAAAACGACTGCAAATAAAAACAACAAACTGAAAAAACAGAAAGAAACGGTGGACAAGACATCTCAGACTCAGCGAATGAAAACAGGACGAGTATTAAATAGGATTTCAAACGGTCGATTACTGAACTTTGTGCAGGTTGGCAGATTATTTGAGAGGCTGTGGAGTCGATTCATGGAGGGAAAATTTCATTGATAGCCAGTGCAGTGACCACTGCGTGATGTGTAGTAGGTGAATTGTGATTTCTGAGTGGATTTGGACAAACTGAACATAAAAGGGTCACCGCAGTTCAGCTGAGAAGTCATTAAAGGGCCGTTAAAGTTAAAGTTAAAGCTAAAACCAGCTGCAGTTTTGTAAAAGCTGATCTTCACGACTGATTTGACTGTTAAAAATACGATTTTTTACGACATTCAGCTGAACAACAGAACAGGAACACAGACCACGGGCAGCACGTGTTTCAGTTTTGGAGTGATGGTGAGGCAGAATTTAAATTTCAGGACCCGGGTTTGCAAACAGGTACAGCGGGAAAGTCAGCGTTCAGTCATTTCAAAGTCCCGGCTGCAGGAATGTGGGAACAATCATTTCAGAGTGATAATGTGTGACTGTCTTATCCTCACTCAGACTGAGCTGCCATTCTTTGAGCCGCTGGATTCAAACCGAGAGTCATAATTTTCATTACAGATGTATAATTTTTATCAGAGGGAGCTGGAGCCTGCCGGTGTATAATGTGATTTTCTGCTTTCTTTTTTTAAGTGGAATCGTTCTTTTTGTAAAGGGTCGTGATGCCTCAAGTTTAAGCTGTTCTCTGCAGCCTTCTTTAACTTTCTCTGTTAAAAGTAGAAAGTTATTCAGGTACTTTTTAACAACCTCAGCTTGGGGTTAACGCAGGGTAACCTTAAGCATGCAAAACAGAGGACTGAAGCCAAATTATACCCAATAAAATATGAGACAGGAATTAAACATAAACAACAGTGTTAGCAATCACCTCAATCGTAAACTGTGTCACTAAAATAGAATAAATATGAAATCTGATTAGTAAACATCCATTGTTTAACCACTTATAGCCTGTCACAGCTGTCACAGGGAGAAGGGTAAGGTGAGGCGTCTGTGGAGTGTGTGTTTTTCATCTTTTAAAGTGAAAAAGTCCATATGTGGAGGCTGGAGGGGACACAGAGTAATACTCATACACAGATTTTCATGCTTCATTTGGATTTTTTTATAACGCATGAAGCTCTTTAATTACCAATGAGTTACTCGGTTAGATTGGTATGCATGCAAACTCCTCCCTCAAAGGCCTCAGCGGGTCAGCAGATTCAAATCCAGAACCTTTTTGCTGTTAGGCAACTGTGCCACTCAAATATAGCCCTAAATACCACCTAAGAAACAAACAAAAAGGCCACAATAGGACAGACAACCAAAAAAATCCCTATCTGTCTATCTGATTCAGACTGTCCCAGGAGCCCACTGAGCTCCTGATCCAATCTGGGAGGAGGAAATCAGGAGCATGCTCAGACAGTCTCATTGCCACAAACAGCAACAAGGACACTAACAAAAAGCAGAACTAGCAAGAAGCGATAAGGAGAGAGCGGCAGTCCGTGTCCATCTCCTGCAGAACCATTCCCTATTTGGGGGTTTGTGTTGCTGTGCCTCTCCAGAGCACCTGTTGTCACTTTGATTTGCACTAAAACACCTGAAATGGATCAAGAATATAAACTCTGAAAGCTGACACAGACTGAAGCCATGATATAACTACCAGCCGTACACGTGACTGCAGGAAAGTGAGCGTATAGAGACATCTGTGGTGAGAGAAGAAGGGTGGAGCCTCTTTTTCTTCTTCTGTCGCTTTGTAGTGTAACAGCTACTTTGCTTTCACTCTTCTGTCCAGTTCATCCCAAACCAGCTCGATGGGGTTAAAGCCTGGAGACTGTGGCCACTTTGTGTTTTCAAGCTTACCATCTTGTTCTTTTTTCCTGAGGTAACTCTGGCATAGCTTGGACTTGGGTCATTATCTTGCTGTAGGATGAATCCCTGACCAACTACGTGTATACCAGAGACTATTGCATAGTGCTGCAGAATGCTGTGGGAGCCGTTTTGGTTCATGGCACCTCTCACTCTGTACAAGTCACCCACCCTGGATCCAGCAAAACAGCCCCAGACCATCACACTTCCTCCTCCATGTTTGCCAGTTAATGCCACACACTGTGAAACCATCCTTTCACCTACTCAACGGCGCACAAAGATCCTGCGTTACAAACTGAACATTTCAAATTTTGATCCCGCCTTCCAGTCTTCAGTCGTCCAATGGCAGCGTTTCATGACCCGGCCAAGCCTCTTTGTAATATTCTGACATCTTAGCGATGGCTTTCTTGCTGCAACTCGTCCCGTAAAACCTGCAGCAAGAAGTCTTCTCTTCATAGTTGAAACTGAGACTTGCTACGACCACTATTAAGCTGTGTTTGAAGCTGTTATCCTGTTAACCGCCTATCATGCAAGCTGTTAACTCTCAGAAACGTGTCCCGTGATTCAGCTGTGGCTTTGGGTCTGCCAGACCTCATCCTGTCAGTTTGCCCCGGTTTCTGAGTGCCTTTTGATAGTGAAGAAAACTACTCAGTGTTACCTTGACTTTCTTTGCAATTTCTCTGTAGGAAATAGAAAGTGCTATGTACATTTCATTGAAACTTGTGGTGCGTGGTTGAACTTAGTACATCTGAAGCGTAACCGCCAGCTCTTAGCTGCTGTGATAAGTTTTAAATCGTGGCAGGATGATGTCGGCTGTCCACAGACACCTTTGAAGAACAGCGGCCTGTTCCTTAAGCACTTAAAAGCTTCATTAATATCGTATTTCATTAACTGTCAGCTCACATGCAGATTTTTTATTACATTATGAACGTTTAACTGAATTAAAAGTTATCCTCGGGTCTGTTAATAAACTGCACTGCAGGGAGCGGCGACGGTTTTAAATCTGAGACATTTAGAGACGGACAGGGTGAGATAATGGCTGGAAAGACTTTTTTCTCAACTCTTATGGAAACTTTGAAGGAAATCTGACGACGCTCTGCTTGGTTTTTTTAATTGTATTTAATCCAATAACACCAAACATCTGTCTGCTGAAACAAACAGACTCAGTAACAGCAGCTGCTCTCTGCGCTTTTATCAACATTTGTTCAGGACTAATTTTACTGCTGTTTAATCCACGTTTGGTGTGTGTTTATGTGTAAAGATGATTTTCTGAGTTTTGGTAACTTTGGCAGTCTTCGAGATGTAACGTAGTGCCGTAATCATCCTAAAGATTAACTGTGTCTGATGCTTTGGTTTATAGCAAAATGTTGCTCAAAACTCAGATAGTGATTTTGGTAACCCCTGCTCCTTATTTCTGGTTTTGAAAACCGTTAGAGAAAAAAGAAAAATCTTTGCACATGTGGGTCATCAAACAGATGGATACGAGATGGACAAACAGATCCAACGCTGCAAAGAAAATCGATTTCATGTTTTGGTTTCTTTTTGTGGGTTTTGTCACTTTGTGACTGAGGGATTGATCGTGCGATTGATCTTTTTCAGTTTGTTGTCACTTTAATGGTCAAATGATGGAAAAATTGCCCCAAATAGCTTTAATGTGCCTCTGAATTCCGACTGACCATGCTTGTATGAAGTAATATCTTTGTGTACAGCCTTTAGCGGTCTTCTGCTCTGCTGTGGTGTTTATCCTCCTTCTCTCTGTGTGATCCGTCCCTCCATCATCCAGCCCCTCACCACTGTAAATCAATGCTAAGTTGATTTTTAATGGAGAGAAAGCGTTTTTTCTTTTATTAACCACCTGCAAAGAGTCGCTGCCGCTCAACTGCCAGAAAAATCTAATTTCAGCACTGTTACATGCCGGCACCTCGCCTCCTGACACACAGCACCTCAGAGATTCTCGCACTCAAACGTCGATTTTCCATCAGCTCAACCTTTGCACAGATAGTTTTGGGTCTGCATTGTTTCACCTGTCAGACAGCACAAACTTCATTTTCTGGATCTGCAGTGGTGAGACATTGGAGAAACCACGAAAGCGTAAAACACTCATTAAAACGCCATCGTTACAGCTTCTGTGTCCACAGATTAACAGGCAGGAGATCCACAGCTCTGAGCTTCTAGACTGAAGACTTCGTTTATTGTTCGTTGGAGAAAAACACAAGAAAACTAAGAAGTGTGGTGTATTAGGGGCTAATCCTTTGTGATCTCCTTTGAATTCATCTTGTTAAGTGTCGTTGTAAAATCCTGACCTACATGAATACCAGTTGTTAAAACCTACAGCAGGAAAATAAGGGACAGCACAGCAGCTAATTTGAATATCATAATTGGAGGTTCAGACTAAAAACGGAAGAGTGTCGTTACCAAAATCTGGTAGTTTCTTGTTTCTCAAATTACCAAATAAACAAATAAATAAGTAAATACGGTGCTTTTGGAGGATATGGTTAACAGCTCTCTTGCTTCCACCTTGAACAGCTCAAGACTTTTGCACAGCACTCAAAACAAGTGACAACATTTTTCCACATTCTTTTGATCTTTTTTTATTTCTGCATTTACTCTTCGACCTTCCTGACCACGTCGTGATCACCACAAGCTCCAAAACAAATTCCCGTTTTCTTTACGATTCCATCAGAAACAGCAACAGCGTGCGGACAGCTGCACCTACGGTACTCATGGCGACGGCCCACATACCTCTGCAGGAGAGGAAGGCTATGTTTACCAAGTAACTGGATATGAATAATGAAAAGTTTCATCAATCAGAAAAAAAAGAGCATTTTTGGGGGCACGGGAATTTATATTTGGATGGTGCTTGGAAACTATTTTGATTTCCTTTATTATCTCGGGGGATTTCTTGTCTCTTTGTAGGCAGCGGACAGCAGAGAGATTAGAGGAAATGTGAGGAGGAGGAGGAGAGATGGTTTCCAGGGACACACAAATACACGGTCAGCATCTTAGCCCAGTGATCCACAGCCAGGGGTATTTGTTCTGTAACTGCCAACGGCTTCTAGGAAAGAGTGAAGCAGCAGTAGTAATTGGATAAATGTGATATTTCTGCATTTTATAAATAAGTAAACACAGTAAACGCAGTTCGGGCTTGAATGCTCGTGCCCACAAATGACAGGTGAAGTGCAGAAAGAAGCAAAGTCTGACATCTGATTTTCTGACATTTAGTCGATGACCCGAATGTCTTCATTTGCATTCGGAGCCGAGGACACGGACATGATTTTTCCCTGAACCGGAGCTGCGGTTTGTGGTTTTGTTTAACATGAATATTTGATTGGCCCGACACGCAGGAGCAGCAGAAACAAACCGCTGCTGGTTTCCTCCCGAAACGCTCTTCCGTCTTGGGGGATTGAGGGGGTGGCGGTCGACTTAGATTTGCCACATTTCATTAACACTGAACCCTGTTAGGTCTAATCCAGCGTCCAGACCGGCCGAGAGAGGACAAAGAAACCAAAAACAGCCGTAAACACCGAACACCACCTGGCAGGTTAGTACCGCGGTGCTGCACATTCCTTTTAATCTCGTTTGGCTGTCTGACAGCACAGTGAGCTGGCAGCAGTGAAATCGTTTTGTGTAAGTTAAACGCTTTCTAATGAAAAGACTCCCCGAAAAGGCACACGGGGAACGACTCCAAGGAATCCCATTTCTTTTTCCTACAAAGCTGTGCAGGTTTTCTTTGGCACCTTGCTCTCCATGTGGCCCTGATACTCCAGGTCACGTTTCTTTAATCCTGCTCGCTGGCTGCCTCAGACTTGTTTTAGTTGGGTGTTTGCCCGGGTGAGTGCAGGTGTAACAGACTGGTTTTAGTGTCTAGGCGTAAAACCATGTGTGGTTTTCTAATATGCGGTTTAAAGGCTGAAGCTGGGGAAGGTGGAGGTTTTAGTTCCACGCAGGGTGAATCTTCAGTTGATATTTCAAAAATGTTTTTCCTCAGTAATGTGTTTTTATCTGCTGCAAACTCGCACTGGGTGACTTTACCTGCCAACCTGGCACAAATAAATGCTAATGTAGTGTTTTAAAGCAGATATTGTGAAGTTATTTGAATTGCACAGTTTAAAAAAGAATGACTTTGGAGCACTAAAAATAAGACAGTTTGTGTTGCAGAGCATCAGCCTGTGTGTAATTTCTGTAGTTAAAATGGATAATTATGCACAGAGGCCCAAACCGTCTTTTTGTAGCAGGCTCTAAATGCATTTATTTCTGCTCTAACGTGAAACATTTTAACATCAAAGTCTATGGGGACCGACTCCTTTCTGGAGCGAGCCTTAAATAGACATTAGAGGAAGTAATGGAGCAAAGGAGAGCTGTCGCTTCATAGTAAGAAAGATCTCACTTCCAGATCCTACCAGTTGCCTTTCTTTGTGGTTCCTGCGTTGGTGGGTTCTCTACAGAAGACCAGCTGAGTTGATGAAGGGCTTACGAAAACAGATCCTAATATTGGTTCATGCATTAAAAAAAAGAGGTTTTTGCTAAATAAAAAGTAGGGGTGCAACGATACAACAAAATTCACGGTTCGGTTCGGTTCGATACTTTGGTGTCACGGTTCGATATTTTTTCGATACAAAAAAAATGTTCATGCCTTTTTATTAATTTGTCATTTATTAAATTTTCACGGCACATTCTGCACCACCTCTCTGTGCGTTCATCATTTGTTTGAAGCCAGCTCACCTCCTGCAACCACTTTTCCGAGAATACGTGCTTCTTTTGTGGTTCGGACTCCTTCTGACATTTCTTTGGAGGTGGAGGAACATCACAGTAATTGCTTAAAGGAGCTTCTTCGACATCTTTAAGAGTTCTAAACAAATGTCTGTCCTCTTCCTTAAAATCTTATGTACGCAAACACGCGTTGCAACTTCTTATCTTGTGCGGGTTTTTATTTTGACAGCGAATGCGCACCTGCGGACCACTTATGTGCAGCCCTGGTTATTTAGCTCGTCATATTGCAGCCACAGAAATTCTTTTGTCCATGAAACCATAAAGCTGCACTTTCTTTTTGCCTTATAGTCTGATTTGTCATAACCTTTCCGTTTTGTCACTTCTTCACCCTGACCTGTCTTATTTGGCTCAGCAGAACTAAAATATATATCCTGCTGCTTTTACACACGCACTAACATAACGCTCAGCGATTCTCTGCGCGATCAACCTCTCACATGTTTAAGCTGCAGGAGATTTCACTTGTCATGTTTGCATAGTAAGCTAACAATTGATAAGACGATGTCAGAGGAATTGGTGCGCAAATTATCATCACTCACCAATCAGTACTGTCGCTTTCTATACACAGTTCACGCGATTGCAAAGTGAAAGCAAAAAACAAGCGCAAATTCAAACGCGATTTCAGTATGTCACATATTGACAGTGGCCGATGCCAATGACATAATTACCCAGCTACATTTCCGAAAGAATGCAAAAGCATTGACATATATTTTTCCTTCCTACGATAGGCCGACGGGCAGGGCAGAGATAGATTTTGGTAGCCCGACTGGAAAAAAGCCCCAGGACGTCGGGCTAGCGATTTTGCGAGCCCTGTATCTGATTGAGGAATCACTCATCTTTGGAAAAGAGAGTTTATTATGGAGAAATGTCTCTTTCCAAAATAAAAGCTATACTATACGCTTCTTCTGGGCTATATTCTCAGCAGCATATTAAACATATCAGGTCCCCATAAGGAGAATCATGTGCTAACGGCTGTCTAAATGACTCGGGTAAAGTTTGTAGCATGCGTGCTTGTTTTTGTCTGCGTCCACTTGTCTTTGCACTAGGATGATGTCGGAGTAAATGTGCAGTCATATTGGTTGTGTTCCCACTAGTGCTGTCAGCGTTAATCTGAAATGACGTTAACGCCACAACACTGCAAATCTCCGTTAACGAGCTACCGCGGATCGCCTCATGAGTGGGGCTGGAAGACGTCAACACATTAACGAGCTAACTGCGCTAACACACTAGTTCCCACCAATTGAGCATTGCTGGCACATCCAACATACTGTTTTACTTTAGTCCATGACACGCTTACCTTCAGGGTCATACGTCACATGAAAACCAAAATAGTTCCAAACGCCAGATCTGAATGAGGGTGGGGGAGGTTCAATTTGCCATGTTGCAACGAGCTTAACTTCTGTCTAGCTAGCTTGCCCTGCGCTCAGTGAATCTGTGTTCGACTACTCCGCCTAGGCTGCACTGTCGAGCGCAGATCCACTGAGCGCTCAACACAGACAGCATCGTCAGAAGGAAAGTTGATAAAATAAATTAAAAATGTTGTATCGTTCGATACATATGCATACCGAACCGAAAGCACTGTATCGAACGGTTCGATATCGATACGAGTATCGTTGCACCCCTAATAAAAAGGTTATTGATTGATTTGTCTCTCCAGTTTAGCTTTGAGATTTGCGGCTAATAGACTTAAATTAGTTTATGTTAGCTAACTAGTGACAGAACCGATAACTCAAAGGAAAATGAGGGACTAAACCTAAACTCAGTCCAAGGGGATCACCTTTGTGTTGCTCCTGGCTGTAACAATGAGTTTTATGTTAACAAACCAAAGATATTCTTTACACTTTCAAGTGATGGGAGAAGGGAGCGGGAGATCGACAGACGGATTGGTGCAGCGGCTGCAGTGATGCGGACCCTGTACCGGTCTGTTGTGGTGAAGAGAGAGCTGAGTGTAAAAGTGAAGCTCTCGATCTGATCGATCTACGCCCCTACCCTCACCTATGGTCACGAGCTGTGGGTAGTGACTGAAAGAACAAGATTGCGAATACAAGCGGCGGAAATGAGCTTCCTGGCTGGCCTCTCCCTTAGAGATAGGGTGAGAAGTTTGGCCATTCAGGAGGGGCTCAGAGTAGAGCAGCTGCTCCTCTACATCGAAAGGAGCAAGTTGAGGTGGTTTTCCGGGCATGTCCCAGCGGGAGGAGGCCCCGGGCAGACCCAGGACACGCTGGAGAGATTATATCTCTTAGCTGGCCTGGGAACGCCTTGGTGTTCCCCCAGATAAGCTGGAGGAGGTGGCTGGGGAGAGGGAGGTCTGGGCTTCTCTGCTTGGGCTGCTGCCCCCGCGACCCGGCCCCGGATAAGCGGAAGAAAATGGATGGATGGATGGATGGATATAACTTTAAGCACAGAGTTCTTAACTCCAGCTTCACAGACAGAGTTACATGTATTTACATTTCCTGAGCAGGGCTTCAAAGTGTACATCCACACAGTGTTTTGTGTACACTTCAAGATGTTGAAACAAATCATTTTGTTTCTTTCAGAACTGTGATTTTTTTTTTTAAATTGAAATATTTTCCATTTCTGTTCTCCATCAAATTACTTAAGCTAATGTTTCGGTGGTTAGAGATGACAGAAGACGGAGATGAAGTCTGCAGCCTCTCGCAGCCATTTTCAACTGGTGTTAAAATGGAAACTCAAACAGTCAGTCCATCAGTCTACATTGAATTGGATAAATTTGGCAATTATGTGCAATCTGTTTGCAACAATACGGTAAATTAGTGAAAACTGCTAATCTGATGCTGCTTAAATGCGAGAAATTAACATTAATGGTTTACCTTCAGAGTCCTGCCAGAACCAGATTTGAAATAGAAATCCAGAAATAGTGACGTTGTTGCTGCCAAACAGCAATTTAACAGCAACATGAGACAAGCACTCTTTGATATTGGAACCAGAACAGAATGAAGAAAGATCATAAAGAAACTCAGTGTAATTAGTTCTTTAGTTAAGATGAGAGTACCTCTGTGCAACCTCAGAAACAGCTCACACATACACACTGTGTACAAGCCATTATCCTGCAATATGATGCTACTGTGCAACTGCAAGACCAGTGTATATTCAGGTTTTGCTGTCCACTAACTAGACCACTATTCACGTGACTTTAACAAAGGTCCAGTCACACAAGCCTAGACCAGTGAACCCTGGTCACTGCTGGTCGCTAAAATGTATTATTCCCTGACTGGTTGGCAAATAGTTGCTGGCAGTTGCTGGGTGAAATTGGTTGCTAAGATACGGTGCTGCATCAGAAACTACCTTGTGATTGGTTTGGTCGCTCGCAGATTACCACAGTTGTCCACAGTTTCCATGAAATACGCTGACTTCTGCAAACAGTCGCTAAGTTGCAAAGACAGAAATATTTCCTGTGTTTTAGACCAAATGCACATAAGATAGTAAAGCAAGACATTATTATGCCACCCTGGTTTATTGATGGATGTATTTATTTATGTATTTTATATATTTTCTCTTTTACTGCAAGAGGGCTCTAATGCAAACAAATAATGTTAAGTGGTAAACTGTGAAAACTGGAAATGGGGAACATTGGTCTTCAAAATAAAAGTTGTGCCTCACCACTACAGCCAAAGCATTCCAAAGTTTTACTTTGAAGGAGAGCATTTTCTGCTTCATCTTTGTGTCTTAATTTTCCAAGTGTTACTTACACTCTGAGAGCAGTGAGCCAGTGTTTGCAGACAAGTCTGCGTTTTCCATGCAAACTACGAGTGACCACAGCCATCTACTGCCCACCCAAGCAGTCACAGAGAGGTTTTTGGTGCAGCACAGTATGTCTCTTTGCAACCAGCCTCCTACAACGACTGGGCCAGTCCCTAGGACTTTGTGCCTGAGGCGTCATTAACCATTTCTGGGTCCAAACCGGAATACACCGTGTTCTGACTCAGTGACTGATTAAAACGTGTTCAGATTAAATATAATAAAATATTAAGCATTAAAATGTGTTATAAAGACAACAGCCTTAATGAACGGATGTCATCAGTTAACAACAAGATTCAATGGACTCCACAGCATCAACTTAATATTTCAGATGGAAATGTTCAATTTGCACAGCATAGTAATAAAAACTTAGAAATCCTAACAAATTCATTAGATTATGACTTAAATGTGTATCAACTGGCTGTATGCTGCCCTTGGATGATGCTGCCTAAATAGAGTAAAAGAGAAGTGAGAGTTTTTACTTCAAATCAAGCTTCATGTTTGATCTGAGTAGCAATAAAACCAAATCACACTGCAGAGAGTTTGATTAACAGCTGAGCTGGTCATTAAATAAAATGCATGTTCTGCAGTTGAAAATAAAAACATTGCATGTCTGAAGCTTTGTACTCGCAGGAGCTGAGCGTCTGCTCATTTGCGCCTCGGCTGTGAAGGAGGGACAGTTTGATTACATGCAGATAAACCGGAGTGGAAAGTTGTAAATCAGTCAGGTTCAGGCTCGAGGTGCTTCTCACAGGAGTTAAATAAATAGTCGGTTTGGTGTAATCTGCTGACAGTCCAGGTGATTTTTTTCCTCTTTCCTCCGCAGGTCTTTTGAACATTTGCAGTATTTGCAGATCTTCTCTGATATCTGTGGCTTCAGGACAGAGGCATATGCAGAGTTGCTGTAGCTGCAGTTTCGTACCTGCCCACCTCATTTTTCTCCGCTTTTTCTTTTCTCTGCAGACACAAAGACGGCTATTCCCTCCCAGGCCTTTCCAGTTAAGAGAATATAAAGGATCGGACAGTACCTGAGAACATCACCACAGGTGAGAGGGGACTGGTTTGTGTCCTTCATGTAGACTCGTGTGCTGCAGCCAGGAGAGAACATGATGCATGCTCAGCAGGGCTTCATTGTGTAAAGTGGAGCTGATTAAGAAGTGGTAGTGTTATCAGATGATGCAGAGACCTTCCTCCTCCTCCTCCCAGTGTGAGATTAGCTCTAAACTCAAACACGAACACCTGTGTACGCCTTTACAGCACGATAAAATAATCACAGTAAGATAATCTGTCCTGCTAGTCTAAACCCCCGATTGGTTTAAAGCTGCTGTGTGTTTAGGCAGATGACCAGTGAGTAATTAAACCTCCCAAAGGAGGACGACTAAACCCTGACCTGATGCTGCTGTTTAGTACAAACTGTCCTGAGCCCACCTTTTACCTCGTCTCTGATCCTCTTTCGGGGTCTGAGTCGCCACAAAGCTGCGAGGTAATTTCAGAGCATCTCCTCCCAACAAGAAAAACCCTGCAAACCGCATCTCTGAAAGGCTTTCAGAGGAAGATAAACCACAACAGCGGCTTGGAGCCTCCACCAGGGTCACACGCCTTAAAGTCTTTGTTCTGCTGTGCCGGCTCCTGCATCACTCCGTGTACGTTTAGAAAGAGATTCCGAACCCTTGAAAAGGCTGAAGAGTTTACTGCTGAGATTAACTGCAACACCAGAGAAGTTTGAGGGCAGAAAGCAGCATTTTGGATCCACAGTTACTGGAAAAATATTTATTTTACAGGGCTCTGGAAGTGGATGTACTTAACTGCTTAATTAACTTAATTAAATGCTATTCCTAAATACTTTTGTAATCTGTTGATTTCAGTTGTATTTATATGAAATCTCAAAATAAATAAAAAAGCCTGGTAGTGTAATGTAGCTCCAGTTTTTCTCCCCTGAAACTTAAACTTACCACTGCTGTTTATTTCATATAAATAATGAAAGTACCAATTTTCTGCAATATTAGCAGAGGAGAAACTACAACTGAATGACAAGAAAACTCAATGCTGAGAGTTGGCTTTGAGTTCCATGAATATTGAAAACAAAACCTGCACTGAATACATCTTGGTGTCTGGAGCTCTCCCAAACCCACATGAATAATTACAGGGGACATTAAGCTACAGCGATGATAGGGACAGCTAATAAATCTCCCTTCTTTGACCGTGTAAGTTTGTGGATTTTGTAAACACTGGACCACAAGTCGAGAGAGTTTATTGATATGTCACATCGACCAAAGTGCTGCAAAAATATTAAAACAAATGAAGCCATTAAGAAGCAATTAAAACCCTCGGGTAAACAAATCAAGCCATTAAAGGCAATTAAGAAAGCCCATTGTGTGGTAATCTACAGGGCTCGTTAACAGTGTAGGGTAAAACTGGTCCTAATCCGGGAAAGTTTGAGGGTAGATGTCGTGATATGGAAAGAAAAACTGTTTCAAGGTTTACAGCAGTAAAAAGTAATCAGTAATTTGTTATGTAAAGCATAAATTTACCTATTTAAATAGGTACATACATACATTTTTTCTGGCTGTGGTGCCAAAGCTTTAATTCCCCAAAGGCTGCTCAACGACTGACATGTAAAACACCGATCTTGTTTCTTGTCTCTTTGAAACAGGAACTCGGACTCATCGCGGCCTCATTCAGTCACTCAGTTTAAATTGAAGTTGATGCAGAGCTGAGGGGGTTTCGGGACAAACCGCTGGCTTCTACACTCCCGGCGCACTGAGCTTCACTAGAGGACAATCAGCCATTGGGGAAAACAAACGTTTAGGCCATTTTAAAAATGTCAGAAAGCTGTCGTCTGCGGCTGACGATGAAGAGGAGCTCAGGGGACAACCACAGCATCGATCGGGTTGATATCGATTGACCCTGGACTGCTTTTATATACGTCTGCTGACTCTGTGTCACATGATTAGGAGGTAATCTGATGGTTCCCCGAGATGTTAATGCTATTTACAAAAAAAAAAAAAAAAAAAAAAGGTCTCCAGTGGTGGGTAGCAATTTGTTTCATACCAGCATAATTTTATGATGTTCAGATAATATTTTCTAGATAAATAATAGAGATGTTCTTTAACTTCCTATTGTACACCTGAACCTTATACGTATATCAAGTGAAGATGCAGTAGTGATAAAAAAAAGTTATTACTTTTCTATCAAGTTTGATTCAAAGGACATTTGGATGCTTAATGAGGTTAAAATATCCAGTATTTATTCTTTCTTTCATCCCTTATTAGATTTATTATGCCCCATATTTAATTTTTGTAATGTTTTGTGGTCTCGTCTTAATCCCAAGGTTGGGAATCTAGAGCTTTAAACTATGGCTAGCTATGGTGCAGTGCTGAGCTAATACTGATTGCTCAAGACTCCGCGTTAGTAAAACGTGTATGCATTGGCCAACCTTGATGTTAACACCTGAATCCTTTAAGATGTATCCACAGGGTTTTTCTTGGATGTTACTGCAGAAATTAAGCTGTGGGAATACTTCCATGTTTTCTTTTGCAAGATGATTTACACTTTAATGAAACACTAACAAACTGTTGACGAACTACACCACTGTTGTAGAATTACAGAGTTCCTGTATTCGCCGTGAAAATGTTGAGGATTACCATCACACCTTCTCTGGCACATGTAGTGGCTTCAAAATTCAGGAGTTTGGGTGATTACAGAATAGTTGTATCTATTTTATGATGTAGAACAAAACATGAAATCAAGTGACCCATCAATGGTTAGGGTTTGATTTTGTTTCAGCCCTGTTAAATGAGCAGATAGTTTAGAAATGAAAAGCTATTATCTTTTAAATGTGTTGTCACAAACTGAACATTACACTCACTGTGTGCTAGCTGCTAGTATTAAACATTAAATCTACAGTTACAACAAAACCGAAATAAAAATACACCCACTTCCTTGACCTAACCCCAAACCCTTCTATAACAAAACCACAGTTAACCAAAGACATTTTTTCAGGCGTCAAAATATAAACCTTTAACAAGACCCACAGAGTTTTTCATGTAGCACTATGTATGTGATTGTGTTTTCGGCATGGTAGTCATAAATCAAACACAGTACTTAGTGTTTGTTTCTTGTTTGCAGTTTTTGGTTGTGACTGGAATGCTAACTGCTAAAATTTAAAACTTTTTAGTCTTCTAACAATACATTTAACAGTGACAGAAACAATTCAAAACACCTACACATAAAACAATACCACAAGCCATTTAGCATAAAGGCCCAATAAAAATATGGTGCTTTTAGCTAGTTAACAACTTTGGCATGAGTTTGTGGTTCCGTCTTTTATGCTACCTAGCTAACATGGCGACTACTGAAAAGTATTGAGCATTCTCAACATTTGGACTGTTTTAATTTCACTATCCCTATTATGATAGTGACCACTACCGTTACTATGGTCGCTGACAACAATTTGACAGCAAAAGTGTAAAGTAGACAATTTAAGATGCAGTGCAGTTGTCTACGGCTACAATAACTGTTCAAAGGTGGCACCATTAGTGGGTGGCTGAATGCTAACATAGTGCCCGCTTTATTGAATATGTTTCTAACATTTGCATGCTAGCATACTAACATTTTACAGCAGAGCTGGGAGAGAATAAATTTGATCAGGTGGTGGCGGTAGAGGAACTGTCAGAGGATAACAAACGTTTTTATTGTTCACCTATGATAGTACGTATATCTCTCAAAGTTCTAAATACACGCAACATGGATTCATGGATTTATCCTTTGTGTACATGCATTAACTATCCTTAATGTAATATTAGCTCTTACATGCTCTGACAGACACCGTGAACTAGAAACGTTTAACGTATAACTCTTGGTGTTATCTAATTGTTCCCTACATTGTTTGTGATATTTCTGTAATTTTTATTTACATTCTGCTGCTATTACACAGGAAGTCAAGCAATATGCAAAACCCCCCTAAAGTTCATTGAGGGGATTAATTTGAACTCAAGTACCGCATACCATCAAAGGTGCGACTTGCACACCTGTGAAATGTACATTTGAGTCAGTTTAGAGGCTTAGAAGTGGATGTAGTTGCCATAAACTTAAACTGCACTGCAAAGAGTTAGTAAATTGAGCTAGCTGAAAACCATGTTGCAGCAACAAAGCTAGTAATATATCCTTAGGATTAGGATTATTTGTCGTTGTTTGGTTTGAAAGCATGGATAAACTTTTAGTTATTAGACAGTTAAACAGGACGCCAGTTATAAACTTTCTCTTTACTAATTTTATAACACATCCCAGTTCTGATTTGTTAAAACAAAACGTTTTGCGTGATGCATTTACATATGTTAGTCCATATTATGGTGCAAATTTGCACCAACATGAACTGGTCGTGGTCAGTTTACGTGAGTTAAACTGTCAATTCTGATGTTGTTTCAGGGCAGCTGGAGCTATACAGTTCAAATTCACTTTTACACAGAGACGAGAAAAAAAATTAAGAGCTTGGAGTAAATGAAGTTGTCGTAGACTTGCCTTTGCAAAAAAAAAAAAAAGTGAACAGTCAGCAGTGTTAATGTTTGTCTAAAAACAAGTAAACCCTAGGACTCAGCAATTTGTCCATGCTAGCACGTAAGCTAATATTATGTAGAGAAAAAAAACGGGATTCTGATTGACATCAACAAAAAATGTATATAATTTATATACAAGTGCTTATTACACTGGGCACAGGAAAACAAATATTTTGAAAATGTGTCAGAAATATTTGCTTAAAACTAAAAATTATATGATTTATTAGTCAAACTGAAAACTGATGTGGTTTTGCCCAAATGTAAGCCGCCATGCAGTTCTATTCTGAAAAGCCAGAAATGAATCAAACAGAACATTCCGTTTGTCATTCTGCTCAGCAATGCAAGTAAATAACTGTAATTTGGCATTTTAAAGAACAAATTATTTGCATTTTTTGGTTTAAAACAAAATGCATGGATAACAATAATTAACAATAACAATGAGCATTCCAATGCAATGGTATTCGTGTTTTATGTGAAGGCACCATAAAACTGGTGAGCGGGCCCTATAAATCTCTTCCTGCTGAGAGGCTCGGGGACACATTTTTCATTGTTAGAAACTGAAAAAAACAGAGCAAAATAAGCTTTTTGTTGTTAGTTTTATTTATATGGCGTTATACTTGTAAATGAATTCTGTGGAGTCAAATGATCTTCCATTAAAGTCGTAGGTAGTAAGACCAAATCTTACCTTTCTCAGGGTTAATCTTACTCGCATGGATCATGTCACAGATCAAACCAATACTTAAACTTCCCAAATGCTGTCGTCTTATTAATGTAAATACTGTTCGCTGTTTTTGTCTCAAATCAATGCATCTACTGATGTTTATTGCTGCTTGTGTGGGGAGGGAAGCCTCCCCCAATGACTGTAATGTGGACTTTTCTTATTTAAAGTCTTAAAATATTATGTATGTGTTTGTTTCACAATCAGTAGTTGAAAATACAAAACTGTGTTGAATAAAACTCCATCTTCTTCATTTTGAAAGCATTTTCTCTGAGGTGGAAAAGAGGAGGCGAGAGGTGAGTGAAACATGGAATGCTTTTATTCATCCGTTAGAGATCAGCGTTAGAAAAATGACAGTGGACAAAGGCAGTGCTTCCCCAGGAATGATTGCAATGTGTGGCGAGAAACAGATCGCAGCAAATCCACAACACTTTCTTTGCATGTTATGGAGGAAAATATCTCGAGGTCATCACTTGGTTAAAACAAACACTGAGGTCTTAATGATGGCAAAGCTCAGAGCGCGTCCCCTTTACACTCAGCATTAACACGTGTACTGGCACATTATATACAAATGCCAAGCTTGGTGAAGTTGATCTTTGTATTTGGTACGGATTTTACTGAAGGAATTTGATGTGTTCTGACCTGCTTCAAACACGGCTGGAATCCTTACAAATGAAAATTCCTGGACCAGTCTGATTTTCCATGTTGATGTTTTTTAAAGCTATTATTTGGCAAAATGAATCATGAAGATTTTAAGGTCTCCAAGATAGTCCTGCTGCAGTCCCCCCCACACTGATGATGGGCCTTTTCCCCAGCAAAACATTTTGTGTCTATCAACAATGGCCGCAGTCCACTCGGCACCTGGTTCAGTGCGATGGCTTAGTAAATGGAACCGAGCCAGGTCAACATGTCTGCTGTGGAAGAGGCCCACACACCAAGCTCGCAGTGGGTCCAAAATTGTAATCTGACCCTCTGATCAGTTTGGTTGGCATTTCTAGTCTTTCTGTGGCTCCAGTAGGCAAGACTGTACGCAGCTTTTAACAGGAAATGTCCCAAAAGGACTTACTTAACTATTGATAGCAGTCGTTCTAACCTAATTAGTACCCAAATGGTATAATTGCATCAATTGTTGATGTTGACGTGTGATATATGGTTTTTGATGTCATGACGTTATATTGTTGCATGTCTCAGATACAAATTGGGCCTCGTTTGTTTACGATGTGGGAATTAAATCCCCCTTTTCTGTGAGCGTGCTCAGAGCCCAAAGCCAAAAACCTGAGTCAGCCTCTTTTGTGATAATTCAGATTTTGTATAGCCAGCTAAAGCAGCTAAAACAAAAGCCTGGCTAGGCCGAGCATGCTTTATATTAAACCACATGCAGTTGTTTATATAATCTACTTCTGAGATTAATAAAGTAATGTTTAAATCAAGTTTTAGGTTCTTTTTAAACAAATTTAGCTGGTGGTAAGTGAGCCGTCTCCATCAACTATCAGATTCATTCCGGCTGTGCTGTTATCGCTGTCTGTAAAGGGGTTCGGCTACTTTGCAACAAGACAGATGTTCATGCTTTCAGACAATCTCAGCCACATTTTTCTTGTGCGGAGCATCAAAAGAGGAACAGAAAGCTCGGGAACAAACAGGCTCGGGGGAATAACGCAGTGCGACGTCACCACAGATTGTCTGCCATTGGTTTTTTTTTTCTAAGTAATGACAAGAGAGGCCTGTTTTTTCCTTCTTAGCTGAGTTTGTGTGATTTATTGCTTGACGATCTCATGTGCCCAAGCCGATGAAGTAGAAACTGTTCTTTGAAAAATAAACTTTTACATTCCAGTAGGAATAACACTGCTGTCTGCACATACCACCCTATAGAAAATATTCAGTTATATGAATGTTCCAGTTCGAGGCCAAGTACCAGTGCATCGTAGAGTTCGTGCTCAAAAGCTTCTCACACAGCAGGGAAATGTCCAGTCTGACAGAAGATCTTAACAACTGATTCCAAACCATATCGTTTTGTGCTACCTTGGGATTCGCTGCACTGGCAAATTACTAAACAAATCAAATTCAAAGTGTTAAAGCATGGCTGAGTTGTTCGGGTCTCTTTTTGCGGCGCTGATCTGTTCTGAAAAATACCACGAACACGTGGAGTCGTATCTCAGCAGTTGCATAATTAATTCACATTTTCTGCTCGGCTCCTTAAACAGAAATTAATCATGGATGGGGCTCCGCTAATGAGGAAAAAAAACAAGGTTTCACGTCCGGAGCCACGTTTGGTCTCAAAAGGTTTTTGGACCCTTTACTAATTTAAATCACATATGATGAGAATAAACAAAAGAATCACGACATGAAAAAAATCAACAAGGTCTCAAGTTACATTCAGCTGGAAAAACAAGAGGTAATTTAAAAAAAAAAGAATTTGTAAATATTGGATTTAATTCGGTGGAATAATCGGACACCCATGCATGCAGCCTCGTGGTGAGAGCTTGCAGCTCCTTGTGCGAGTTTCTCTTTTTCACCCTCCAATAACCGCATGAAGACGACGTAAACAGCAGCTTTTAAGTCGGAGCGGGATCACCAGCTAGCTGTTAAGACGGAAGCGACACACCTGTGAGATTTCAGTATAATCATCAGGATCATCAGGAATGCATAATTACAAAGGAATTAAACTTGTTCTGGGGAGGCAGCTTTGAACAAACAAACAAAAAGTCCTACCTTTCGGCATTTAAACCCTGTTAAAGTAGTATTAAGGCCTCATAGTTAGACTTGCACACATGTTACAGAAATGTTGGAAAACAACCGGATGTGATCATTTAGCATGATTTTTCATTTCTGCATAGGGTTCAATGCAAAACTTCCCCGCCCCGCCCCCACTGAGGAACCAAAAGCCAGCGAGAACGAAAACTCATCAAACGGAGGAAAAACAAAAGGACAGTTGAGGAGAAAAACAAAACGCCGTTCACGTCGAACGCCCTGGAGTCAGAACCTGTGCAGCGCGCCCGCACTCCATCTGTGTCAGGTAGCTGGTGCATTCGTCCCTTTGTTTGCAGCGCGAAGCCCCGCCTTCGGGCCCCGTCACTTGAACATGCTCTGCAGCATGGCCGTGGCGTAGGTGGGCCGCGCCTGCCGGCTCTCGATGGCGCTGCGGAGGTACTGGATCCCGCCGCAGCGTTCCCAGATCTCCTCGAACTGCCGGGGGAGGATCTCGGCGCCCCGCTTCCTCGAGAGGCCCGTCTCCTCCAGGCTCAGCTCGCACATCTCCATGTCGTCCTTTCCTGTGAGAAGAAACGAGTCAGAAAAGAAAAAAAGACGTGAAACGCAGTGATGAGGAACTCAAACAAGCCCAACTGCACTGTCAACAAAATTGCTTGCAGAATAGTTTCACACTGGAAAACCACCACGAGTCTGTGGCAATAGTTCACATCTCTCATTTGGAAGTTTTACTTAACTGAGAGAACCAAGTGCAGACGCCTGTTGTATAAAGAAATGTATTTCTCTCTGGATAGCAAAGTTATTTTAGCCATTTTTCATCTTTCAATGCATTCATTTAATTATTTACTATTTTAGATCCTCTCCAATTCCAAGTTTGCTCAAAGTTTAATACAAAGTTAAAGAATAAATTAGTTAAAGTGTGAAGCTGCTATTGGTCTCAAATAGAAAAACAATGGGAGAGATGTCTATGAGAGTTATAAACCCTTTAAAGAAAAATATAAAATAATAAATGCCACAAAATAAATGTAAAGCTAAATATGATTGCATATTTACAAAAATCAGTTTGATATTTAACAAAAATATCAAACTTAAATAAAATGTTGAATGCTAACATCTTGAACATATTTCTTTGTTGTGCATATTGTTATATAATGCTAAACTAACGTTCGTAAGGTTAGCAGCCTTAACAGCCTTTGTCTAAAAAAGTTACGAATTTTTAACTTCCTCTGAAATATTTTGTTACTACACGAGAATAATGTTGATAATAATGTACTGATACAGTATTTTTTTTTTTTTTACCATGTTAATAGCTCAAATGTATGTACTTAGCATGTTAGCATGCTAAAATACTAAATGTAAAAATGTTGTTAAACTGCACCATAAACTAAAAAAGCTTTTTATCTCTAAAATGGGGAGAAATTATGGTGGTAAAATTAGGCATTATTGTGAAACATGTTGACAACTGACAAAAAACCCAGAGCTGCTGCTAGCATATCTAAAATGTTAGCTAAAAATAATGTCATCGTAGCTAGAGATTATGTAAATGGTGTTTAAATGTGAACAAAGGGAAAAAAACACAATACAAAGTTTTTCTAAATATTTCAATAATAATCTTTTTTTTAAAGATGTGGTTGCTATCTACTTTTACATTAGAGGCTTAAACACAGCCGAAGTTTCAAATAATGAGTTAAAAGTAGCTAAAAGTAATTTTGCTTCATTTTCAACAGGAACAACAGACAAACATCGTGACTGCCGCAAAGTACGAGCAGTACAACTGACAAGCTCCTGGTGCTGCCAGCAGGCTTCCAGAAGCTGGCCAAATAGATGTTGGGGGGGTCTTTAAAGGAAGGGCCCCTCAAGGAGACAAACGCTAATACAGAGCATATTAATATTCAATTTCAGCTCTTTTAGCAGACGAAACATTCCCAGTTAGTGCAAATACACCTCTGTAATACTAAAAAACTATACAGCAGTACAACACTGAAAATTAAAAACTAACAACCACCATTTTATGGGCAGAAACATGAATTGCATGTTTAGGCTAACTATACCCTCTTCAGATATACTGAAGGGCATCCTAAAAGGCCAATATTTGATCATTCAAGAGTCTTTTGACCTGTCAGTCATGCAAAGCTGACCGGTCAGTCATGCAAAGCTGCTCTACTCTAGAGTCCCAGAATGAAAATGGCCCTGAATGAGCATAATACTGCCTCTTAATATCTGAAATCACAGAGTGTTTAAGGCCCACTTTAACAGTCTGAATTAAATCTGTAGCCCTAGAAGCATACAATGCCTTTATTCCACCAAACATATTCAATGCTTGCAATTTACATTCAGTGTGTATCTGCAGCTGTTAAGGCAATAACAACTTGCTCTGAGTGTCATATGAGGCAGTTACTCACCCACATACTGACACCGTCTGAACACAGCGGCTGCAAAACACCAGCTATTTCCCTACGATATGAGCTTTCTGAGACCGACGACCTCACAGTGTTCAAATCACACATCGTGCACAGCCGTGACTCGCTTTCATAAAGCCTCAAACCCACAGACGAGTGCAGCCCTCAGAGCCAAATTAAAGTTGAGAAAAATGCTGCTAGGAGTTGTGATGTTTGAACTCATCAGCACACATATGCTCAGACAGGTGGGTGAACAAAACAAACGCTTCGTTTTTTCCTTCTTTACTGTTGTTGTACTCGTCATATGGTACAATCTGCGATTTTACAGCTTGTTCTGACACAAACACTCACTCAGGCGCTTTCATTTAATTTGGCAAATTGTGGGAGGATGCAGCAGCATCTGTGGATATCTGTTATAATCAATAGAATACAAATATTACACTTTGCTCTGACAAATGTTAGAGTTTCAAACCTTTTTTCTTTAATGCAACTGGAAAAAGATTCCAGATTGTTTTTCTTTGAAGTGCTCTGTATAGAGGACAATTAAAGAAATCCCAGGCACACTTTTAACAATTAACAATACTTTCATAAAATCTCTTTTAGACACGGGAATTAAAGAGCAGCATATCAGGCCAATCAAAGGATTAAATCTAACTAAAAACTGAACATTATTGACAAGAGAAACTGTTGGAATGAGGGGAATTTCTGAGGGAAAAAAAAGGAAGGCATTTATGAAAGGCACATATTCAGGAGGCTTGCCGCTGGATAGCGTAGTGGTAAGACTGCACGGCTTTGGAATGGGATTTGCAAGTGCGATTCCCATCTGGGGGGTTCTAGGCTAGACCCTCTCTACAGACAAATATGAAATATGACAAATATGAAGTGAGGTATTGAGGAAAATTGACGGCGAAACAAGTAGTGTTGCAACAGGGAGGCAGGGATTCAGGAGACACTCTACTTTTGAGATTAGGTTTAAACCTTTCCCTTGTGCTAAAGCATATAGTCATGGCTGGATCAGCTGACCCTGAATCCTTTCTTAGTAACTCTAGATAGGTGTAGGCTGCTGGGGGATTCCCATGATGCACTGGGTGTTTCTTCTTCACTCCCTATGTGTTAATCGACCTCTCTGCATGAAATCATTCTTGGATGAATCTCTTAATCCTGTTAAAAGGGAGTTTTTCCTTCCCACTGTCGCCAAAGTGCTTGCTTATAGGGAGTCATATGATTGTTGGGTTTTTCTCTGTATGTATTATTGTAGGGTCTACCTTATAATATAAAGCGCCTTGAGGCGACTGTTGTTGTGATTTGGTGCTGTATAAATTAAATTAAATTGAATTGAACTGAATAAAGTCATGTAGAATGAAAACTGCAGCATATCGCTCTAATGTTCTGATAAAAGCTGACACGTGGTTTCTGGCATTCTCGAAGGAGAGCTCTTCAAATTGCGGTTGATGATTCGTTGCACGGGCCTCCTAAAAATAAAAGCCTCTGCGTCTCTACGGAGAACTACCTGACGGTGCATTATGACTCGAATATAATCAATCTGCTGCACTCGCACAAAGTCAAAGTCTTGAACATTGATTAACAGCGAAGTGCTGCTTCTGATTTCATTTCTTTCTGTGGCTGTCGCAGAATCAACTCATCGATTTTCCTCTCCACCTCCACCCTTTCTTCTCGTTTTTTTCTTCTACTCTTTAACTGCTTGTTTCCTTATGCCTGTCACTCACTCTGTCATACTGTGATGCAGCCCAATGGGTGGTGTAACTGTGTTTAACTTGGTGTATATATGTTGTTTCATTTAGTCTGTAGATGGATAGACTCTCAAAGAACAGACTAACCCGGCCACTGTCGACAAACACGTGTGCAGAAATGTTTCCAACACAGGTGAACGTATCACGTGAGGTAAAAACAGAGATTTATTTCCATGCTCAGTCTTTGCCTCCCTCAGATATCTGTGTTGTACTGACCTGCCACCAGTAGGATTGGGTGTTTATCGGGATGCAGCTCCATCTGCCTGGCAATCCAGGGTCCGTCAAAGTGCGCGTACCACCAGCCCTTCTTCTTGTTCTGGGGGTCCTTGTACTGGTCGCTCGGCCGGATGAACGGGATGCGAAAGTAGCGCTGCTGCCGGTTCATCGCCACCTCGTACTGCCGGGCCGGTATAGGTGGGGCTGGGTTCTGCTGGGCTGTTGATTGGATGCAGAGGGAAATATATATTAAAAAAAAAAGAAGTTAGGAGTCTTTCATAAATCAGAGACCATGTTTACATGCAGTAGCCTGGAAAGTGGTTATGGTAAATGTAGCTTATCCTGTTTCCTGTTTATCAACCTGTGCATTAACTTGTGAAGTAGAGTAAAGACAGAGTTCTTTGCAGACTAAAGATAGACAAAAACATGTTGTTGTTGTTGTTTTTAAAATAGTTTTCTACTTGGAGACGAGGGTAAGAATTTCAACAAACCACACTAAGGCTCAGAGGATGTTTAAAACTTTAGTTTTTTGCTTAATGACACAAAAGAAAAGGCTGGAGTTGTATTTATCTGAACTTACTAATTCTAATATTTACAGCCAGTTTCAGTGTTTTAGCTAAAAGCTGCTCGGCCCCATTAATTATGTAAGAGACACAATAGTGAGTTGCAATGAGCATACAGACATTAACAACAGCTGCCTGAGCACAAATTACATCTGACATTAATCTCAAACTGGACAGTTTAAAGGAATATTTTTGCATTTTATTCAGTAGCACTCCAAACAGCAGCGACCGTTTAGATTAGCATAAAAACTGGAAAAGAGAGGCTGATTAGACAATTAAAGTACATTAAAATGCAAGTGATTAAAAAAAGCTTGACCCGTGTTGAGTTTAAATAATCTTGTTCTTGACATCAACGCAGCACTGTAAGTCAGAGGCTGCTTGACCTTGCGTCAGTGTTCTCTTAAACATACTTAGAAAACCGGAAATACTTTGTATCAATAGGTAACTTTACATCTGAGCAGACAAGTATCACATGTGGAGTTCCCCAAGGTTCTATCTTGGGACCCCTTCTGTTTAACATTTACATGCTCCCACTGGCACAGATTATAAAGAACAACAAAATAAACTATCACAGCTATGCAGATGACACACAAATATATATCACAATGTCACCAGGAGACCAAGGCCCTGTACAGGCTCTTGGTAAATGCATTGAGGAAATTAATGACTGGTCGTGCCACAATTTTCTCCAGCTAAACAAAAACAAAACTGAAGTAATAGTCTTTGGAGCCAAAGAAAAACGATTACAGGTCACCAGAGAACTTCAATCTATACACCTAAAAACCACAAACCAGGCGAGAAATTTGGGTGTAGTGATGGACGCAGTTTGACTGTTTTTCTAAACTTAGAACAACACAGTCAGCTTACTATCACCTCAAGAATATTTCAAGGATAAAAGATCTGATGTCTCAACAGGACCTGGAAAAACTAGTCCATGCATTGATCTTTAGCAGGCTTGATTACTGTAACAGCATCTTTACAGGTCTACCTAAAAAAAAAAAAAATCAGTCAGACAACTACAGCTCATTCAGAACTCTGCTGCTCGAGTCCTCACTAAGACCAAAAAAGTGGACCACATCAGTCCAGCTCTGAGGTCTTTACACTGGCTGCCTGACCGTCAGAGGATAGACTTTAAAGTTCTGATCTATAAAGCTCTGAATGGTTTAGGACCAAAATACATCAGTGACCTCCTGACCCAGTATGAACCTTCCAGATCCCTCAGGTCATCTGGATCCGTTTTTTTATCAGTTCCCAGAGTCAGAACCAGACATGGAGAAGCTGCATTCAGCTTTTATGCTCCATATATCTGGAACAAACTCCCAGAAAGCCTCAGATCAGCTGAAACACTCAGTTTATTTAAATCCAGGTTGAAGACTCACCTATTCGCAGCTGCATTTGAATAAAACACCAAATCTGCACTTTTAAGCTTAAATTTCAAAACTTACATTTTAACTACTGATTTTATCTACTGTTTTTTTTTAAATCAATTTTAAATCATGCTTTTATTTGTTTTTTAATGTCTCTGTAAAGAACTTTGAATCACCTTGTTGTTGTATTGTGCTATATAAATAATATATCTGATTGTTGCTTTTGGCTCTCATGCTTAAATTTTACCCTGCGCTTGTCTACGATTCACATGGACTCCTGACCATGAACCTTCTCCTGAAATGCTACTTTATATCTACAGCTGTTAATACACAGGTCAAGGCTCAGGAACAGGACTAAACACAGAATCTCAATCAGCACAACCTGGTCAAATGTTTGATCTCCTTTTCATATTTCCCATTAACCCACAGCATGTAAACATGAAGCCCCGTCTGCCGTACTCCCATTAGGTCTGAACAAAGAGCCCATTCCCTGGTCTCCATGTTTAAGTGCAGTCAGTGAGTCCTGCTGTTAGAGCTGAGGAGGAAGAGGAGGAGGGTTAGAGATCACAGCAGAGCTGGTGGAAGAGCAAAGAAATCAGCGAGACGTGAAGCAGATGCCAGATGTTTACAAAGGGGTTTGCACACTCATGAGAAACATTTAAAAAACTATTTGCATCTTTCTAAAAAGTGGAGTGTAAAGTAATACTCTACAGAGATTGAAGAAGCTTCTCTACGTGATAAAGGACATTTAATCTGCAGAAAATCACATTTCAGAAAGAAACTCACAAAATAAAATCTAGTTTTCGATTCACGTCAGCTCGTGTTGATATAAATTGCCTTTTTGTTCCATTTCTAAAGCTGACAAATGGAAGAAAAAGGCAACGTGTTATTTTAAAACTGGTTTCAAACATCTTTAGGTCTTGTTTGGTTTTGGTTTTTTGCAGCATTTCAAAAAAAAAAAAAAAGAAAAAGGTGAGAAAACCATCTTCTACAAAGCAACACTTTGTTTAGCCGTCACCTACAAACCACCTCAGAAACCAAGAACACAAACTTCATCTCCAGGCATCAGCAAACTTCAAAAGAAAAACACCAAAAAAAGAGGGGGAAAAAAAAAATCAGCTTTCTTTGTTTAGAAGAAGCAGCAGAAATGGAGGTTTATCCTTCAGAGAGGTACTTGTGCTGAACTCCCTGCTGCATTCACTCGGCCTGTTGATTACTGTTTGTCGCATTTTAGTACCCAAGGTGACTCAACGAGGGGTCGAGAGGAGGGTTCAGGCTTCAAAGCTGATGAACGCACAGGATAGCACTGACAAAGGGTGGAACTGGTTTCTGTGGATGAATTACTGCATGCTGCCGTGTACCACGTATGAATGAACAGACTGATGAGTGACCCGAGTCTCCATCTGCCTTTGGAATCATCAAAGTAAGGTAGCTGACGTGTTCTTCCAGATGTCTTCATTGGGAGCAGTTCTGGAACGTTACAGTGAGAATGAGTCCTCATCATCCCTGGACGACATTGTTGATCTGCCTCCATCTGGGCTTAACCCGGCTTACCCACACCAGATCCATCTCCCTCAGGTCGCCATCACAGTTCCATGATGTTTTGGGCCGACGTTCGTTTGTGTTTTCCAGGTGGTGTCCAATTTATGGTGGTAAGCGCACCACGCTCTGGCTATTGGTGATGTTGTAGGGATTGATGTTGTGGTTATGTATTATAACCTCTGTTCTCAGGTTGCACTGCATTGACTTCTAGATGGGTTGGAGTCTCTGAAATGAGCCTGTAATTATCTAGTTTCGTGCTGTACTGTTCTTGCTGATGAGCCATGATAAGTGACACTCTTTACTTGGTCAGTGGGCCATCGGTAACTGCAATCCGTTCATCTGTGTTGGTTCACTTTGCTTTTGGAGAAGCTGATGTTTGCTGCTGCAGATTTAACCTTTAAGGGCAAAATTCAGCCTGAAAATCCAGATACTTGTTTCAAGACTTATCACATTTTCTCCTGCTTTATAGAACATACAGTCCAGACATCAACAGCTTCACTTGCCAGCTTTAATATTGTTGAAGAGCTTCTTAAATGACTGAGAAAACTGTATTAAAAAACAAAACAAAAACAAAAAAACTTCAGCAGGAACAAGCAATAAAACATGTTCTGGTTTCCTCTGGCTGACCTGACCTTTTTTCCCCAGTGTTTTTGAGTTCAAGTCTTGATGACATGATCTACCTCATCTTTAGGGACAATTTCGAATGTATACCTGTTAAAATAAACCTCTTTGGTCACTCAGAGTTCAATCTCCTTGTTGTGCCTTGCTCAGCTGAACAGGCTGTCGTGTATCTAAACTCTTCATTAAGTCTGGAGTGAGGGGAGTGAGCAATCTGCTTCACTGATGACTTCTTTTACTACGTTTCTCTTCCGATCAGCGGGCGTGGCGGCCTTTTCCTCCCGTCACAGCGCAGTAAACATGATGCTATCATACCTCGCCAAACAGAAGCCAACTAGCCTGAAAACCCAGAAAGCCTTCTGTCCTCTTCTCCCTCCCTCTCCTCTTCCTTGAGAAGTCCTTTCTGTGGGAGTATCAATAACAGCAGCCTAAAGAGCTCGCAGGAATATCCTCCACTCTTTATCAAAGCGTTATGGCTGTCGGGCAGGCGAGAGCTGGCACCAGCACGCTGCTCGTAAAGACAAAATGGTGCTTAAAAAAGAAGCCCAAATAATGTCTCAATACAGGCAGCAGTTGCTACGGAAACCCATCCACCATCTATTTCCTACTCCTACCACAGAAAAAAAGTATGTTTACTAGCGAAAGCACAAGCCTGAGGCCAGCAGCGATCCCAGGGCTGAGCAGGAGGGGAGGAAGGGGTTAGTAATGGCGGCGGGGGGGGGTAAGTAGCATTACACACTAGAGGACCACTTACATGCTGTTTTCACAGGTGGTGCATGATCTGAAAGTAAACATGCCAGGTTACACGTACACACACACAGGAAGTGATGCAACACTGACACTTTATGATAACAGTGATAAATGAGAACATGAGAATGAAGACATGAACACTGATGGTATCAGACAGCACCGCGCTTCGACATCATGTCTCAGTCAGTTGTTAGTGAGGCGTGTTCAGCAGCGGCAACAAGAAAAAGGGCGACACGGAGGAACGGAGAGTCGTATTTTTACCCGTAACTAAACATAAATATGCGACTCATCAAATCTAAAACTTTTGGGGGCTTTAAATCTGCGTCTGCATTGCATCTGCTCCGTAACTTGTTGCACATCACATCGATGCAGAGCACGAGAACATGTACTGCCACATTTGTTCTGCCGTTTCCTCCAGTTTTAGAATGAACCAGTACCAACATGATAGAAACCCCATCGCCTGGTGACAGGCAGCAGGCTCTTATACAGACTACATCTGAAGCTCTACGCAAGCATAAATCATCATGATGGTTCTGTCGACACTCTGGTGCAACATAGCGGTGCAGCACCACGTGTGAAAACTGACACACGTGGTGCTAATGAGTGTGGATGTTAGACAGAAAACCAGAGAGGGGGTTGCTCACGTCAAAGACCCTGGGAGTGATTTGGGGATCGGATATTATAAACACATGTCATCACCTTCACACACGGAGCCACGGCCACCGTTAAAGCCGGATCTTCTGACGGCTGCACATGTCACACGTCCGGAGTCGAAGCAGCAGCAGGACAAAAGCTGCGACTCTCACATGGAGGATGAGGAATAAAAGAGAGTGTGCGTGTGGGGGCTCGTGGACCAATCTGTAGTCTGAGCAGAGCACACAATAGACAGCTCTGAATAAGAGCTCTTTGTCGCCATGACAACTCAACGTGTGGCACAAGGAAATGAGGCGATGGCGGCGGAGAGGTGAGAGACGGAGTCCATTTGCTCGCCTTGTTGCTGACTGACGATCACGGCAAGCTGTCAGCGACCCCGACAGACCGAAGTGCTCGTCTTTATAAAGTCTGGCATTCAAATGAAGGCATTGATTGGTCAGAGTCCGGCACGGTGAATCAGTTTCAGTTTTTGGAGACTTCAGAGGTTTAAAATCACTCAGAGGAATCTTTAAGGTCAGAGGATCTCATTTATAAATGTGCACAAACCAAATCCGTGCCACCGTTCTGCACAAATCTGAGACTCCTTCACATCCAAACAAAAGTCGACCTGCTACAGACCGTGACTCGTGACACCGAGACCGTGACATGGTGATGGCCGGCTGCTGACAAATGTTATTAGTGGCAAACACTGAAAAAACATTTTTAATATAAATAAAAAAGAACATGTGAATCCTTTTTGGAGCCTTTTATCAAACCGTCGTCACACCTAACTTCCACCTTGTACATCAATTCAATTCAATTTTATTCATACAGCGCCAAATCACAACAACAGTTGCCTCAAGGTGCTTTGTATTGTAAGGTAGACCCTACAATAATACATACAGAGGAAAAATCCAACAATCATATGACTCCCTATGAGCAAGCACTTTGGCAACAATGGGAAGGAAAAACTCCCTTTTAACAGGAAGAAACGTCCAGCAGGACCAGGCTCAGGGAGAGAAGGGCGGTTACTGTAGAGCATCTTCACTGCTGACACACTTTGAGGTAAACGTGTTTCTTTGTGTGAAATGGCACTGTAGACTTAAACAGCGAGCACGTGCCTGTTGATTTAGAAAGACTCCCTTCCACACACACAGCAGTAATAATAATACTGCGCGGTGCACGTTTTAATGGCTCCTGAGGTAATGTCGTGTCACGGCTCTAAGAACGATCCATGAAAGAGGCCTGATGTGTCTCAGCCAGCTTTAAAGGAGAAAGCTAAAAAGGGAAATGAATATCTACGCACCAACACTGAGACCAGCACATGTGTGCTTTCATCTTCACGCGTATGTGACCTCTGACCTGCAGGCTGTTCAAGGCTCAGTGTATTTCTCTCTTCCTGTAAAGCTTCGGGTTGTTTCCTTCTTTCAAGTGTAAGTTTAAACATAAGAGAGAAAGATTAAATGGATGAGAGACCTTTGTGGCCACAAGGTTATACAAAAGGAGTTAGAAGTGTTCAAAAAATGTTTTTGAGGTACTCTTGAGCAAAACATTCAACGTCAAACTGCAAACGAAACAGCTGTTTTTGTACCGAGTGCATGAAAAATGCAGAAAGCGTTTCACTCGCTGTGGGAAAAACACAAAGAGAGACAGCTCCAGAGGAATAAACGCTGGGGCGCCTGTCATACCGTAGTCGGTGACAGATTTTGGTGCTCGCTGCTCTGTCTCGGTGTTCCTCTTCTTGTTCTTTGACTTCCAGGCGTGGTAAACTTTAAGCCGGCGGTGGAACTCCTCTCTGCAGGCGGCCAGCAGCTCGATGTCTGGAGGAGACAGGATCAGAAAATCAGGCAGAAGAAATACTGACAGCTTCTGCAACTAAATTTCAGAGACGTACATCGATTTGAAAACTGGAGAACCTGAAAGAACCGAGAACGTGAACGAATCTGTGTAAAAGTCATATTCAAACAGAGAACCATGAATCTGACAGGAGTCTGAACCCTGTCGTTGTGGAAAAAGCAGTGCTGTCCTTCCGATTTCATCAACTCCACCATTATATTTAATAATAGTTAATAACAACATGCACTGAAAGCTCTGGTGATAATTACATATTGAAAGTGGGCTGGTTCTTCTGCACGGCTTTTCTACTCAGAGCACTCAAACTTCACATAGTTCGCCTCATTCACAGTTTCACACGAGCACTTTTTTGCGGCTCTTTTTATTTAGGTGCTTACTAGCTGACATTCAAACACATTCAAACTCTGATGCATCAGAGACCAATTTGGGGATGGTATCTTGTCCATGCAGACTGGAGCCGACAGGGATCGAATCAACAACCTTCTGATTAGTGCTGGCTGCACATCTTCCTCCAATCAGCCACTGAGTCATCAGGTTTGGGTTTAAGTCGGTGTTAAAATCCGAGCTCTGTGCTTACTTAAGTGGGGAAACCGTTTCTTCACTGAGCTGGCTTTCACTGTTTCTGTCATGTTGAAACACCAAAGAGGGCGAACACAAACTGAAGCAGCGCACGGCAGACCTTTTCTGTGGACGTCCGACATCCTGTCAACCGGGCTTAACTTCTTACTGCATAAACACAGAGGCTGCAGTGGACCAGTTGCTGGGAATCCATATTAAACAGAGGTTACCTGAAAATTAAACTCCCTCATTCATGTTTTCTTGAGGCAGCAGACGGTGTTTGCCTAAAGGCTGTATCAAATAAAGGGATTATAGCCTTTTAACAGGCAGACACAAATATAAGGACGAGTAGCAGCGACCATAAGACGTAGAAGGTCACTGAAATCCGGGCCTTGGATGGCAGACATGACAGGCCCAGTGACAAGATCGCCCTCAGTGACTTCCCCGCTTGTTTCCTAAGCATTTAGGATGAGAAATTCTCCACAGGGTTAAAGGGCAATCAGGGCCATGGCCACTAGTCACCAGCTGTCAGAGAAAGCACTGGGTGAAGGCTTTATCTGTGGCTGTAGATTTAAATTCTCCAGCTGGGTTTAGGTTACCTGATTGCTAACTTTTTGGAAAAACGAATCTTCTCTGTGGATTTTTATGTACACAGATGGTATTTATGAACTTTTTAGGGTACAATTATACAGCTCTCTATGTCCACAAACCTTTGGCCATAAAAAGTCCAGTTTGTTGACAAAAAAAAAATCCACATTATTGAACCGTTAAAACTCACATAATTAATATTGGCAGATGGACCAACTTTAGTTGATTCCCCCACACACGGCGCTGATGTTCATCTCAACATAATCAATGCAGTGCGCACGCCCCAAGAGAAGACAGCCAGCAGCGTTAAGCACACATTTCATCTGGACGATTCAGATAAATGACTTCAGTAATATATAAAGAAAGAAAGGAAATAAAGAAAAACATACACATTCAATTTATCATCCAGAGTGCGAAGGCTAACAGCGAGCAATGAGATGCATAATGCACACTAAGTGCTTAGGTAACGTCAGCCGAACAAAATACACTTTGAAGACAGACGAACAAAAAACATCCTCCGTTTGTTGAGGCGAGCGGAAACCTCTGCAGAATATGCTGAGTGTCAACAGGCCCTCGACGCTGAACTTTTTTATTTTGCTGCTCGTGATGAGCCGTAGCTGTGGACGTGATCGCATCAGTATGCGATCCCCTCCTCTGTCTGGGGAGGTGAGCGGCCTGTTAAACGCTGACCGAGTCATTCTATGTGTTTATATGCGGCCGCCCGCAGGCGACTCTCAGCACATTCATTTCAGAGAAGCCGGCGGGCGTCGACCCTCCTTGTCCCAGTCCTCCACGCTTCCTGCTGCGAGGATAAGGACAGGTGATCTCTGAGGTTAAACTGAGAAAGAAAGAAAGGAAACAGGCAGATATTCTCCTCTTGGCTGTTTTCTTTAAGTTTAACTTTCTTTTATAAGTGAATCAAAATCAAACCAAGGATGAAAGTTTGTTCGTCCACTATCAGAGTCCCCTGATTGGACGTTCCACCTCCTGTACATTGAGATAACGGCTCCAGGGACGGAAGACATGTTTAGATCTTAGATAAAGAAGGAACTGCTTTGTGTATTGATGACAAAAGCTACAATTTTACAGCCGCCCAACTTAGCAGTAACACCTCAAACGGGGTTCTGAGGCTTATTAGACCACTTTCTTCCTATTGTCCAGCTTCTGGTAGCCTCCTGAGGGGCAAAGCCAGCACCTATGGCCTCTTTATCCACCAGTTGGTATGGAAGCTGAAGAAAAACTGGAAGCCTATTAAGTCAAATAATTTCTGAATGGGAATGCCCAAACACCTGAGACCAGCTGTCAGCACCGTG
This sequence comes from Neolamprologus brichardi, assembly GCF_056152115.1. Taxonomy (NCBI): domain Eukaryota; kingdom Metazoa; phylum Chordata; class Actinopteri; order Cichliformes; family Cichlidae; genus Neolamprologus; species Neolamprologus brichardi. The sequence continues at coordinate 23,299,382 of NC_142118.1, read as the reverse complement.
GTGGAGGGATGATGGTTTGGGCGCCTTCCAGTCACTGAGTGGACCATGAACTGTATATCAAAGTACTCTAAAGACACATGAGGCCATCTGTGCCACAGATAAAGCTTGGACCAAACTGGGTCACAGAGAAGAACAATGTTCCCAAGCAAAGCAGCAAATCTCCAGGAGAATGTCTGAAAAAGCAAAGAATCAAGGTGCCCCAACAGTCCGAAGTCCAGACCTCAACCTGATTTAAACGCTGGTGCAGGACCTTGACAGAACTGGACATAAACAAATCCCTGCAGACCTCAATGAACTGATGCAACACTGTAAAGAAGAGTGGACCAAAGTTCCTCCACAAAGATGTGATAGTATGATTTTTTTCCTCACAGCATTAAATGGTAAAAATTTGGCCTTTTATGGTAGAAGAACATTCCTGCTCTTGTCCTTACAGCTAAACCAGCAAATCAGCCAGAGCAGCAGTTAAAACCAGCAGCCTCGCTACTATCATTACATAGTAACTGAACATATTGCTTAAAAAGGACCTATATAGACATATTATATCTGTATTTGTTGCCTTTGGGCCTCTTTCCTGTCTGTGCAGGTCCAAACATGAAATCACACTTTTTTTTTCCTCTAACATTTTTGAATTATATAACAACAATTCAATAACAGTCAAAATGGCACAGGTAACACATTCTACATATTTTGGATAGGATCATCAGCCACTTTTTAAATGTCAGTGTAAAGGTTGAGTAGGTTCGACACTCTTATATGTTACAGTGATATCACCTCGTACTGAAATTCTTCTGTCTGACAAAGCAGATGTACCTGCTACAGCTGTGGTATCATCACGATGAGTTTGGCTAAAAGAGTTGTCCTCTGTTCTGCTCGACCGGCAGTTCACTCCCACACGAGAGAAGTGGTCATAAAATGAAGCGGCGTTTACAAAAATAAAATTAAGTGGTGTGGAAAGCGAGCGGTGGCAAACAATTCTGTCAAAGCTGCCCATTTGCTGGAAACAAGAGGAGTGAACTCTTCCCTCAGAACAAACAGCCTTTACGACCATTTAGCTATTCTCAGAGCGAGGGTAAAGGAAGACCATGGGGTCGATAAAAATAACAGCGGTCTGTCTTCTTAGGGAGTGTGAATACAATCAGCAATTCCCATCAGTGTGCCTGTCATCACACCTTTAAAGATCAGGTTTCTATCCGAGTGCGCTGATAATAGAAAAAAGTTTAAAAATAAAAAAATCAAAGAACTCATCCTCTGAGGAGTGTGAACATTCTGAGAAAATTAGGATTTTTCAAGTCTGTCAGTCAAATTGAGCCATTTTAACCCTTTAAGACCCTTTAAGAACCAAGTCAGCCAGAGCTTATATTATATTTTTACATGCTGTGGAGCCATTTTTGGGAGCATTTCAAGTTGATATACATCAATACAACCATTATAGCCCAAATGTTAATAATATGTCTGCATTAAGTGCATAGTAATTACATAAATTGCAAAAAAGAGCAATAAACTACAAAAAAATTTAAAATCGTTTTTATTTTTTTAACATATATTTCTAGTTAGAGAAATTTAAGAGGCTTATCCCTCAAAACTGTAAATACAAATAAGTTGCACAAAATAGTTTCCCACCACAGGAAATTTATTTTGAGTGTCTTCATAGTTTTCTTTTTGAAATACACCAATTTTTATATACTGCAGGAAAAACGAAAATAAATATTATAATGCAAATTTGCAAAAAAAACCCCCCAAAAAACAGCATATGCATCAAAATAAACTATTTCCAGCAGTGCAATATGAGTCCTAAGCATCCCAGAAACAACACAGAAAGTCATAAAGTCAAACATAACTTTTAAAAACACCAGTATAGGCTCATAAGGCCCTGATGGTAAAAAACTACATTTCTGCAAAATGACGTCACTTCCGGTTTCGGGCAGGTCATGGCAGACATGCGATAGTTCGCGCTGATGGACGTAGGAAGTGTTACAAACAGCTGATCGGATCAGCAAAGCGTGTTTCTGGAATATTGTTTTTGTTGCTGCAAGTGCTTTTTATGCAGTTTTTGCAAAGCTATATGTGGAAGGAAACTGTGACCTAGGTCAAGCTGACGGCATAAGATGTAATTACAACTCCTCCGGTTTCATATGCAAAAAAAATGATTGCACTAGCTCACGTGGTTGCAGTTCTACCGGGATTTAAAAACTCTGCAAAACGGAGCGTGCCCACTCTGACCGGCTTTAAAGGGTTAAATATATTTCGCCTCACAGCAGTGCTGGAGAAATGTCTACCAGATCCATTATTAATCCTCTGAGGACCAAGAACAGTGACTTTAAAAAATTTAAGGAGAGTCTGCTCAGTTTCCAGAAGAAGTCCATCACAAAAGTAGCTTTAAAGTACCAGTGAGAACAGAGGAACAGAGAACATCAAATTTAAGGAAAATGAGGACATAAAGGTCAGAGTTTAAGATAAAGTTTAGGAATTTTAGAAGACATAACAATGGACATTACAGGTTCATTAAAATCTAAAAGGTTCAACCTCTGGGAATATGAATGTACACAGTAAATATGTCCATTACATATTAATATTTCAAGGCAAGGTTAAAAAAAAAGAAGCTTATTTATATCATTTACAATCTTAATCTCTAATCTGACAGGCTGAAAAGTTGGAGTTGAAAATCACAGATTTCTGGTGATAAATTATTAAAGAGATCTTATTTCGAAAAACACTTCTTAAAAGGCAAAGTCTGGACATGATTCTCCCGACAGAGCAAAATGCACAAGGTCAATGCATGAAACTAATTCAGCTTGAATGTGGCACCAGGGTGAAGCTCCCACTGTGTCCAAAATGGGAAAGGTTCATCCTCTGGGAACGTTAAGGTACTCAATATGTGTACTGTCAGTTATCTGAAAAATTTCCCTGCAGCTGTCAAGCATCAACCTCTGGTAAGTGGTTCATCCTCTGAGAAGCTTGACTATCCAATAAAAAAAAAATTTAATGAGTGAAAATTTGTCTTTGTAACCCACAATGGCACGTAGAATGTCTAGTTTATGCTTGGGGAAGTGTGGATAGCCATTAAATAATGTCAAACAATTATCTTTATTGGAAAACTATCAGCGCAACAGTAAATAAGAAAACACTCACCACATGAGGTATTGATGGCGTCACGCAGCTCAGCATACTTCCACTTGCTCAGCTCGTACTTCTTGGTTCCCGCAGCCGCCTTGGAGGCCTGGACCTGCGGACCTCTAATACAGGAAACAGAAGAAGGATGCAAGAGGTGAGCGACAAAGACCTACAGCCGGGAACTGTGGGGGACCGTCAGAAGGTGATCATTTCCACCGACACCACACCGGTGAGTTTACTGAGGGGGTCGCTGTTAGGGTCATTAAAGGACTGTGCCATGCACCCAGTTGGATTCTTCATAGGTTTTCCATCCATCCATGATATAAAAGTCACAAATTTATTAGGGAAGAAACATTTACGAGTTGTTCTTATTGTGCGTATTAGTCAATTATTTATTTATTTATTGGCCTACATGGTTACCTGCCTCCAATCTACACTGGCCCCTTTACATTGTTTGAGTATCTGACTGGGCACCGGGTTGGTTTCTGTTATACGGCTCTTAAACTTCCATCTAGGGTTTCCAAGAAGTCTCTAAGAATTTGAAACATGATAGCCATCTATAGATGCGAATTGTTTCAGCTAAATATTAAAGGCTTATTGTTGTCAGCAACCCAGTAAAGAAATCAAATTATCAAGTCTTTGTTCAACGTACAGGATGGGATCATTTATCTCAATCTTAAAATACTCAGACAAACTTCAGTCATGTTTCAGATTTTAAAAGTCCTGAAAAGAAGCTCTTTGTGAGGAATTCTGGATCAGGTCCATTGAACTGAGGTTATTAGGTTTCTCTAGCTTGTACAGATATTAGATTAGTTAAAGTGGTGACTTCAGAGGCAAAGGATGATACAAGACCTGCAGAACATTCATTTATAAAGACCTGAAATTCTGTAATTAATGGTTTTATTATTATCTGGAACTGATCTGCTAATGCTTCATAGTGTAATCTGTAACTAAGAATGACTTAAGTTGCCAGGTTGTAGAAAAAACCCTCATCCAGCAATAAAGTTTGATTTCCATTTTAGCTTTTGAAAGCCTCCAACGGGCCTGTTCGACCATTAATCTTCAGTAGAGGAGCCGCAGGTTATCTGGACCTAAATCCCATTTATAACTGCACACTTGATGGATTATTGCGAGGATCAGATTTTAATGATTTCTTATTAACATTTATAATTTTAGGTCCTGGAGATAAATGATCGCACAGCCCAACAGCGGCATCTCAGAAAAGAAAAATAACGCGGGGAAAGGTTTTCTACATCCAGGCAACTCAAATGTTTTCTTCTTTTTTCTGATGTGTGAAGCATAAGTGGGACAGTTATTGATCATTAATGAAGTTATGGTGTACAGCAGTTTGGTTCATATTTCAACCGTTTGCAGTGAAACAAGGCTCACAGGCGCTGAAGCCTGGAGGTAGATATGTTTGCCCAAAGCAATGATGAAAAAACGGCTGAATTGATGGAGATGAACGGCCTTAACTTTTGCACAGAAGTGATGACAAACCACGATTTGTTGGCCGGATGTGTTCTGTAACGCCTGATTGTGACTTGAATAGTTCATTAGGGTGCATGGAAACACAGTCAGTGACGCACCCCACACAGTAAACTCCACCCAGGTGAAAGTCACCAGGTGAGACAGGAACCAGTTTTCCACGAGGAACAGAAGCAGCGCCACATTATTTAAACAGCTGGTTCATTATGAACGTCAGGGTGAGGAGGACTGAGGGTGTCAGACAGCAGCGTTATAAAGAAGGAGAGGACCAGAAGAAGAACAGAAGGTGTGAGTACATCATTAAAATGCATGCTGTTTCAGTCTCCAGGAAGCCACACAGCACCTCCATTGTGCCGGCGTGTGGCCGCCACAGCGTGACGGCTCGCTCTGTTAAATTATGAATGACCGTTTGACAGCAGAGAACAGCGGCTACCCTCCAGCTGCTCGCTCCTCTGCGGTGCTGCTGACAAGCCTGATTATTCCGTGACCGGGATTTGCCCTTTTTAGAACGCCGGGAAGTTGGAGGCGGGACCCCGCTGCTCCTCTAATCCTATTGGATCTCATGTTTAGCCCGAACTGGGCCTCGGACCCGGGGTTGCTGACCGTGTCTCCACAAGCAAGTGGTGACTTTGGCGTGCTAAGCGACCAAGCGCTGCAGTCACCTTCTGCCCCCGCTTCCTGTCGCCAATTAACCGCAGACAGGCGAACACGGGAAGCAGGGACTGGCACGGCTTCAGCTGACATCACTCATTCACAGCAGCGGGGATGCTGACGGGAACACGGGCAGAAAACAGCGTATGCTTGCAGTAATCTGACGGGACCGGCAGTTTAACCTGCTATAGGTTAAAGGTGAAAAAACTCTCTGTGGTGGAGTTTCAGGAGGAAGAATTTGAACTCTAAATCTCTGTTAAAGTCATGGCTTTACATTTTTGGGCAGTAATTCACCGGAACTCAACTTGCTCCTTCAAAGGAGCATGTGTTTCAAATTGTGTTTCAACTGTGTTTCATCTGCAGAGGTAATTACAGAAAAAAGCTGTTTGTGTGGCTGAAGACAAAGATCTGGAACTCTGTACTACATGCTTTCCAGCATTAGGATCAAAAGGTGGACCACCTGAGCAGCACCTGTATCCTTACATGCACTGTATCCTTATCTCATAGGTCCAGGTTTGACTGTGCTCTCGGCTGTTTGCTACGCATCACCCTCCTTTTAACATCCAGTCAAAGACCAAAGAGAAAAACCTTGAAGGAGATTTATTCGGTTCATTCCCAGCTCCATGTTTTTATTCCTGGACTCCAACAGAGCAGCCCTTTGGTTCATCCTCTGTTTGTAACATTTTAGCTCCTCCCACTTTGAGCCAACTTTGGCTGCCCCTCGTTAGGGAGTAAGTGGGTGGATTTTCTAACCATATTAGACATATCGCGTCTATAACATCTTGAAGAGGCAATAGAAGAAAAAAAACTGTTGGAAATAAAGCATTTGGACCCTGTTTTAAAACAGCGCTTTGAGAGAAAACAAACTACTTTTTTATGCTTCCAAAAATCCAAAACATCTAAAAAGGTTTTCTTAGTAAATATATTTAAAAAAAAAAAAAAACTAGAAAAATATTTACATTTCCAAATAAATATTATTATCATTAACATATCAGGACAGTAAAGATGCAGAAATTTAGATCAAACTAATTTTGTCTTTGAAATGATGAAATGAACATTTCAACGTTTAAAGCTGAGCTAGACTTTTAATAAGTAGCAGCATATAATCCTCCACTAACTCTGCATTGTTCTGAAAGTTACAGCTTTTATCTGTAAAATCTTAAAAACAGGAGCAGCTGGAGCCTCTGTGGCGGCCAGGCGAAGGAGGCGGGAAATAACAGCTGGGTGACATTTCACGGGCCGCGGCGTCCCCGTGTACACGGCCGACTTTCAAAATCACAAAAGAAAAATAAATCATGTTCTTTACAGTGGAGGCTAAATAGTTATTATTAACCCTTCTAATCAACACTGTTCAATTTACTTTTGATCATCAACAATCAAAAAATGATTCAGTTTTAGTTTTTGTTCAATTCTCATTAAAATTTTCTATTAACTTTGATCAAAGAGTGAGTTGATTGGTCATTGAGGTGTGATCCACACAGACGGTTTCTACCCACCGAGCCAGAAGTTCGGACATTTCCCTCGCCATTTCCTCCCTAAAAAGCACGATGTTAGGATAAACTGTTAGTATGCTGCCGAGACATTTACTACTAAATACTTCATCACCATCTTTTTTACTAAACAGGGACAGCAGGTAAGTGAAAGGAAAACAAAGGGAGGGTTAAAAATGAAGAAGAAGGAAAAACAGAAGTTGGTGTTCATGTACTTCGATTTTCAAACAGCTGAATCTACAACACGACAACACTCGTTCACACTTCTCGTAACGTCACAGATGATCAGAAACGGAGGAGAAGCTCACGCTACAGTCACACTGTGTGCAGTGATCATGTGATCTCGATGCCTTTAAAGACCGGGAGCAGGTCTGCAACCACTCAACAGTCAGTCTGCTATTGGTCTGGAACTGAATGTGTCATGTGATCAATAATAACTGGGATAAATCTGGGAATATCGCAAGTCTGTTGCTGTTTGCATACACAGAAATTCAATTCTGCTGCTTTCACACAGGAACATAACCATCCGAGTGGAGTCTTCTGTCGTTGCACACAGCAACCATCTAAAATCCTTCTTAAACTGGTCTAAGAGTGATAAACCGGTATCGGTTGGAGACATTACTGGCTACAAGCGAAAGTTCCTTTGAGAAGATGGGAGGAGCATGTGATGTAAAAACTAGCAGATCGAACATGCAGAGCTACCTGCTGGGCGACGCCGCTGAATGAAGGAGCAGCTAAAGGTAGCTTTCTGTTTGGAGACAGGTCGACTCCCATTAGGCTGAGACATCACATTCGACCAATTCTTTGTGGTATTTTCACTCTAGTGTGACGGAGACGTTACTTTTCCTGTTTGTTACAATTAAACTTTCTTTTTGTCCACGTTATAAAAGACCAGGGCGGTCCCTACGGTGCCTACAGCTCGGCTTTCTGACTGCAGAAGCTCTGAAGCCTGCGAGCCTGCAGACCTCCACCTTCATCTGATAATTCTTCTCATTACCAACATGATAAGCCTGTGCACGGACGACCTCGTTCACTTCAGAAACATGTATTCATTATGTCATCTCTGGTCACACGTTTAATGGTCCGAGCCTCCTCCTGGGTGCGAGCCATTAACGATGCTCCTGTGATGTTTACACGAGTCCTTATTAGGCATTAAACGGAGGAAGGTGAAATCAGGCAGGAAGCAGCTGCTGCAGTTAAAAGAAAGCAGAAAAGGCGCAGCGGGCGTCATTATGTGGCCGCTGAGCCATTAACTAAATGTACTAAGAGTCCAGAGGTTCAACTGGCAACAAATCAGAGGCCATGACAGTGACGCCTGCACTTCCTTCCTACTCAGGTGCCCTGGAGCCGTGAGAAGATGAGCTTAGCTTAGAAAATAAACGACTTAACTTCACAGTTATTGAGCATGAAACGTGATGCAGACAGCCAGTACAGCTGCTCTGAATCAAAACGCACACAGCCGACGCATTTAAGAGTCTTTTATCCTGTCTTCCTTCTCTCACCCCAACCGGTCGCAGCAGATGGCCGCCCCTCCCTGAGCCTGGTTCTGCCGGAGGTTTCTTCCTGTTAAAAGGGAGTTTTTCCTTCCCACTGTCGCCAAAGTGCTGCTCATAGGGGGTCATATGATTGTTGGGCTTTTCTCTGTATCTATGAAGCGCCTTGAGGCGACATTTGTTGTGATTTGGCGCTATATAAATAAAATTGAATTGAATTGAATTGAAAGAGAATTTTAACTTCCAAAAGACAAAAGGAGAGAAACAGGAAGTCAGGTGAGAGGAACGGGAGGAAGGAGGCAAGGATGCCAAAGGAAAGGAGGTGAGGGAAAGGAAAGACTACATGTTTAAGTTCATAACTGACACTTTAATGTCTTTCATTTGGATCTATGAGCTCTGACACAGACTGATGTGTAGAAACAACCACATACAGGGCCTTTAACTCACTCGCTCTTCTCCAGACATCTCAGGCTGTAAATCGGCTGTTTTCTCACACAGTGAGGTCAGGCGTGTTTACGCCCTCACACTCTACTGACATCCCAACTTGGTGCTTCATGCACGTCAAGCTTGTTTTTAAAATCTTGTTTTTTTAAGGGCGGTTCAGCTTTTAATAGCTGAGACCCACTGCTGAATGATTTATTCGCTGCTTTAACTCCCTGCACACATTCAATTTTGTGTCGGCAGATGATTCAAAATGAAGCAGCTAAGCTTCTAATGAGGTGCGAGTCACATTCACAAAAGGCTCGGTGACCACACAGGAAGTCACCGGGTGAAGCAAATGTTTACGGATGAAGTTAGAGGGTCACCTCGGCAACCGGAGCCAGGAACGTCCACAAACTGCTTCCTGGACGTGAAACGGAGACCTGATTTTAAACCTGAGGCGTCTGTGGATCAGCTCCACAGCTGATCGTGGCTCTTTAAACTCTATATTTGCCTCCAGGTCGCTGTGATCATCTCACAACTACTTCTCTCCTTTGCCGTTTTTGTAGGTGTTAAATACTTACACTTAAAGAAAGACATCCTCCAAGTTTTATTCTTCTAAAGTCATATTTTTATGTCCAGATCAACCTGAGATAAAACTGATCATGGCAGCCCTGCTCAGAGGTTTGAATGTCTGCCTTTGATTCTTTTGTCTGCATGTCCGTGATGACTCTTTTGGTCAAATCTACATCTTTAACACTGATGCATGTGCAGGTTTTACTCTGTGATGTGGAGAACAGAACCCGAACAGAGAGGCTGGGTCTACGCGGCAGATCCACCCGCAGTGCAAAGCGCTGTGACGCAGCGCTCTAGGGAGGTCAAACAGTTTGATGTAGCCACTAACAAAGCCGAGTCACGGCGTGAAGCATCAATTTAAACTTTCAGAGAGACTCGGTACACGTGTCGCTTCAGGATAAGTGAGAAGAGTGATCGAGGCCAAGGCCACACCGAGTGCTTTATGTCTGGATTCGCCGCTGTGAGCGCACGGCGGTGGCGCACGGTGTCCTGAAGCTGTCTGAGGCGTGTGGTGTGAAAGGAAACCTACATGGTCAAGCTCTTGAGCTTTGGGGAGGCAGCAGCAGCGGCGGCAGCGCTGTAAACAGAGGATTACAGGATTATAACGGAGCAGCAGAGCACAACATAACAAAGCAATCAGGGAGGCGAAGGTGATTCCTTCCCCCGAGGCTCATCAGGAAATCATTCTCCTTCCAAATTGTGATCTGAGGACAGGCCTCAGATTCATCAAACTCCTGAAAGTCACACCACAACTAATCTGGACTAAAGCCTGCTTTCAGATGCATCTTGATGGTCTGGAGGTGAAGTAGAGGTGGGGCTAGAGAGAAGAGATTTTTGCACATTTAAGTTTTCGTTTCTTTTTTTGTACAGAAGATTAAAATCACCTGAATTATCTCTGGATGTTTTATTTCATCTATGCTGCAATAACTAGCAGACTGACCTCAGCTGGCTGTGAAAGTCACTTCCAAATCAATTCTCCAGTTAACCTTTGACCTCTAATCCGTGTATGAAGTGTGACTAATTCCTGAAATGTTACTGCACTGAAACTTAAAGTCTGAAATTGAACCACATGACTGCAGATCTTCAGCGATGAGCGACGTGTTTCTGTAAGAATCTTTGTGACCAGCTTTTTTAAAATTATCCTTTAAACGTGAGTTCTTAAAATGTTATTATTTTGTGCATTCAAAAAATGAGCTGAAGCTTCTGCTCTCCCCACCCCCCCTTTGTTTGGTAATTATTCAAGTTTCTTTTTATTTCTTTTTAAAACTGTCTAACATCAAATATCAATATCTGTATATATCAATGAAAATACACCAATATTACTTATTTATTAAAAGTAATAACACTTTTAGTGTTTCCAGGTTTATAGCTTTTGAATTATTTAATTACAGAGTATAGATCTGAGTCATAATTATATTTATCTGTCTGATTGTGTTACCTGTAGGTGTCTGCATGTCTGGTACACCAGTAGGAGTGCATGTTTGGAGTATTTTACTTCTACTTTGTCTCTTTCTATGGCTTTAAGGTCGTAACCCTCAGAAGTCTGATAAACCTGAGCCTGGATCAAGTTTCTGGTGGGTGAGAATCAAACCTGGTGCTCATATCTGGATTTAAATGTAAGTTAATAAAAGTCACTGTGTTCAAAATGATGCCTCCGTTAGCTGGAATCAGAGGGCAGAGCCGGGCTGACAGATTGTTACAGCATGCAGAGGGTTTGTTATGGTTTGAAAGGTCAAAGGTCAGGTGTGTGGGAGTGAGGGGGTTAAATTAAAGGGTTAAGAATCGACGGGTCTTACGCTGATCGCTCTGGGGACGATGGAACTGAGGAGCCGTTACTGAGAGGAAAAAACAAACAAAAAGAAAACAAAGAAGAAGAAAATGATTAAACTCAGGATCAGAGGGAAACGATGGTTTCTCCAGGACGAGTCCGAGCGGCATTCAAAGACGTCTCCGTCCCGTGAAGACGCGTCGCAGAGGGTCTCCTTAAACTCAGGCTCACCTGCGCAGGCCCGAGTCGTTGGCCACCTCCTCGGGGATGAGCTCTGCCTCGCTCTGGGCGATCCTCAGCGCCAGCTCCCTGTCCCTCCTCTCCTGCTCCAGAACAGCCTGCCGAGCGGCCTCCTCCTCACGCTCCGCCTGCAGCTGCAGCTCCATCTCCATCTGCACACACACCGAACACACACGCTCTCGTTCAGTCGCAGCACACCTGGCGCATCTCCGCCGCAGTTAACATATGTTCACGACTGGAAGCGCTGCTGCAGCCAGCTTTCAGTTCACTTTCTGAATGCTCCCACTTTGTCAACCATCTGCTGGTACCAACATGTCTGCCAGCTTCGTTGCGGCACGGCTGGCGTGCGATGCTGCATCAGCGCAGGAAGGTTCAGCTGCTCATGCATGCAAACGCTTTCAGCTGCAAAACATCAGAAAAACTGCAGCAGCACACAAAACGACTAATTGCTACGTTCACCTGGTGCGGAGACGGGACTCTCAGAGATCAGGAAAGATGCCATCTGACGTCCGATGGCCTGACAGGATGGAGTAAGGCGGAGGCTCATGCAGTTACAGTGCTGAAGGTAAATATGCAGCAGTGATACAAACGCTAATAGATCTCAGCTTCAGCACTTTATTCCGCTCGTGTCAGCGAACACATCGACTTTTCATCAGAGACTGAACCAGAATCCTCTGATTTTTATGGTTTCACTGCAGCTTGGAGACTAGTTTGAGAGTGTTTGCAGACCAGGTCCATACAAACTACAGATGATTCTGGCAACTTGCTGGTTTTTGCAACTGATTTCACCGAGCAACCTCCAGCCACTTGCCACTGACATTGCTGATTAACATCAGCAAGCAGGATGCGAATTTCAGAGTCGTGTCATTCCGATGCTGAATAATAATGAAAAAAGTAGCATAAGCAGAGCACAAAAACAGGAAACCACTTCCTGCTCACACCAACAAACATGCTAACATTTAGGCCTTCTAGCCTTCATCACAGCTCCTCTGAAGCATCTCTGACAAATTCAGTTTCAGGTCTTCTCATCCAACATTCCCATTATTCCAGGGTTTTTCTGTGCATCTCCTGGTTTTGCAGTTTCTCCCAGATATCCTCCATCTGCATGAGCCTGAAACTTGCTGGAAAACGTGCCTCAGTGAGTTTTGTCTGCACAGACACGCTGAGACGCTGCATTCATTCAGCTGTGTGCTGTCAAAACACAGAACGAGGAAGACAAACACAAATCAAGCTGTGTGTGCCGCTCTGTGGGTGCGTCAAACATGGGTTTTCTTTTTTTTGTGTTCAGTTAATAATAAAAATAATAATCAGTTCAAGCTTCCAGAATTAATAACTCATTATCGAAAAGTTGTAAAAAACAAACAAACAAAAAACCTACAAACAACGCCTGTTTTTAAACACAGACGATTTTCATCAAACCTGTCCGAGCTCGTCCATCAGGACACTCTGAACCCGTCTGCAGGGAAACAGGATTTAGATGGCGCAGCGTCACCAAAATGACTTCACACATTGCCGACCTCGTGCCGGTTATCACAGGATTGCAATTTTATTGAAAAACTATGGAAAAATATTTAAATCATTAAAATAATGACTGCTTTTAGTCTTTTTGCTGTAACATCAAACCAAAGCAAATTATTTTGACCTTTACAGAGTTTATTTTGATTCCTTAGTGCATGTTCATCTTTTTTAGCTCCTTTTATTTATAATAATCAAAATAAATTTTATTTTGTCATCATCGATTCACTGAAGCCATTCTGACGTATGTGTGAGCAAACCTTCCCAATCTTCAGAATAAAGAAAGATGATGTCATCTTCTCCTGATTGGACGATCATTATGAAGCTTCGATTAATCGGGCAGCCGTTCGTATCACTGCTCAATGATAACACAGTCCAATAATCACAGACTGAGCTGCTCATTAAAGCAGGAACAAGGGGTGGCAAACGAGGGGCGGTGCTAAACTGGATGATTAATGCTCTGGCTTCCATTTTCCATCATGAATCAAGGGAAACGGCTCCTTGACTGGCTCAGGAAGGTTGCAGAGATCTGAAGGCCATCACTTCATTAACTGAAGTTCATCTTTCTTTAAGGTGTGGACGAATTCTTTAACCTTCACGTTTTCCATGCAGTAACTCCTCTGTGAGGCCGCGTCGCAGTGCAGCAAGTTTTGTTCACATAAGGCCACTTCGGGAATGTTCTGAGTTTAGTAGCTGCAGATTTATCCGCAATACTCATTTTCATTTATTACACAGCTGCCTTTTGTTTATGTTCCTGCTTCATGGTGAAACATTTGAAGGTTTGGAGCCAACAGACCACAGCTGGATTTTGTTAAATCCAACTTGCTTCAGGGACAAGGATTTAAGAGTACTCCACATGCTGTTTTTAGAAAAAAAATTAGTTTTAGTGTTTTTCAGTCTGTTTGTTTTGGACTGATTAAAGTGGACACCTGGAGAAAAACCTGAGGAGCTGCAGAGGAGAGGCCGATGTCTCTGTTGCTGAAAAATGAAGCCAACACTGAAACAACAAAAGGTGCAGTTTCTCTAATGTCCACTTGGGGCTCCAGCAGCGAGTCCCACGTTAGCATGTCCAGCATTACAGCAGAAATAAAAAGGTTCACAGCCTGCTGTAAAAATCAGCTTCAGCCTCTGTGGATCGTTTCCTCCTTTCTCACAAACCTCCAAGGGTTTGCTTTTTTATAAATCACCTATTTAAACCACACATCATCAGTGCCCGGCTCATATTGCATATAAGCAACAACAAAAACAGAAGAAGAGTCTGTGACTGTGTTTATAATGTGTGTGTATGAAAAAACACAGATTTAAGTCAACTTACTTCTGATTGGCTGCCCGTCATAAAAACAAGGTTTGAACAGCAGGTGGGTGGAGTTTCAAGGTCACTGCCTGTACAATGACACATCTGATTTGATCCACTGGGGATCCACTGCATGCCAGTTTGACCAAATTCTGACCAACAGCGGAGGAGCAGCAGTGATCTCTGTGGACTGTGGACGGACGCCTCGCTGTGTCGAGCTCATCGATCCTTTGACCAGCTGAGCTAAGAACAGTGACACAATGGCTGAATGAGGAGCAGAATGTGCTGCAGTAAGACCCCTTTGATTTGACTCTGATGGGTCATGTGATCTCAGCATGTCACTTCTAAACGCTTCACATTCAGATTCACGACCCAAACGTCACGGCGTAGAGGATCCTGAGGCCCGATAAACTCGGCAGCGCAACTCGTGAAAATTCTGAGCATTGCGAACGTACTGAGAAGCCCAACAGCTCCAAGTTGATGGAAGTGCAGCAGATTTGTGGGTAACCCAGCCCAGGGGCTCTGGGCTGCCAGCCAACAGCTTTGATCTGAACAGCCGCCGAAATCTGCACTTGATCCGGGCCAGGTTAACGCCCCGGGGACCCGAAGGCACCAGCCGCCACGGCAACAGATGGGCCAAACGGAGATGTGCTAAATGATAAACATAAAACCCTGTGACCATAAAACCCGCTATCACTTTCTCACACACACACACACACACACACACACACACACACAGCATCTGCAGACAGCGCGAGTATCAAAGAGCAGATTTTGAAACCTGCACAGTCTGAAAACACATGATGCACATGTTTGAAGCGTCACAGCCGCCTTTAAAAGCACGTCTGACCCATCTGCAGCCTCGGTGACACCGCCACACCAACAGTTTCGGTCACAGAGAATAAAAGTTTCCTCCGTGATGTTAACCATTGCTTTGGACATTTTAAAGCTTCAACATTAGCATTTAGCGTCAAATTCAGGGATTTCAGTTAGCTACAGCCACCTGTCAGTCAAAGAGGCCACGCCCCTAGCACGTATATTTCTGCAGTAAATCTGGTATCTGCTGGGATTACATCAGGATTTCTCCCGCTGGTCCCCTGCAACTTCCTGTCTGCTCCACCAGAGTCTGTAACCCACTTTATTCTCATTCATATTCAAAACCAAAAGAATGACCACGACAACATCGGCTGCTTTTTCTTCTTTTAAGTTTTAGTGCTTCTTCTCTTCATCCTGTATGCTGCATGCAGGGTTTTGTAAAGCATTGTGGGACGTGTGCGTGTTAGCAATGTTACATAAACACATTCTGGTTTCTTGCTCTCCTTCGGAACATCAAATCTTTATGATTTCAACAAAGCTACACCCTGATAAATGTTTTAATCTACAAAAGGCTATACAGCTTGGTACAAGCGTGGCTCTTCATGCAGTATTGCCTCATTCTGCTGCTGTTTGCTCACACAGAGCGACTTCAGCTCCTCTGCTAACTCGACAAAAACCACCGCTGTTAAGTAGAAACGCAGGTTAGGTGTTTCCTGTCAGTTCGTCCAATAATTAATGCTGCAGTTCATTTAGTGGCCACTCGGGGCTCCAGAAGTGACTCTGAAGCAGTTAAATGTACTAATAAACCATCCAGGAAGTCTGTGCTCGAGGATATTATCTTTTACCGATCAGCAGATATCTCTGCGACGGAGTGTGTCCACCAAGTTAACCAGCCTTAGCTGATAACTTGATAACTTCACCCTCTCACTCAAACATAGTCATTAATGGTTTCATATGTCAATGGCCATTCAGAGTGTGTGCTTTTGTGACAGAGAGTGGTGGTGATAAGGAGCCAAAGATAAAAATCCGCTATTTGCAGACAACCAGGTTCATCACTTGCTTTTTTAATGCTTTAATAATTAACACGTCAGCCTCAATCGCACCTAAAGTGGGACTAAACTAGCTCGAAACCCCTAAAACTCCTAAACCGTGCTGAGCTGATCTCAATGAACATCCTCTCTGTGACACAGAAAGACAGAGAGGACCATTAGAGAGTGTGATGGAGAGAGATGAAGAGCGGCCGGGTTCCTGCCAGAACAGCCAGAAATGGATTAGAGCAAAAACAGAGCTCCACAGGAGGGATTTCAGGGCTGTAACTCAGCCGTCTTGCAAAGACAAATTGTCAGGATGGAGACACAAAAGCTCCGAGCGCACAAAACTGCTTCACATCAAGCCCGGCTGCTGGCCTTCATTTAAACCGGAGGAACATTATCTGCAGACGTTTGGTGAGTACACCGTGAATATGCAGAAACAGGGTGAAACATAACCTTGTTTGTCTCTCACAGAGAGTAACTGCTAAGGAGTTTGAGATCAGGTGGGATTTGAAATGATGATGGTGATAGCGTAACTTCAGTTCATCTCGTGTCATAGTTTAATTATCGGGAGGGTTCAGTTACACTCTACAGACCAGCTTTGCATCACAGCAAGAGCTGTTTTAGCCCCTCCCACTTTAAGTCAACTTTCTTTTGATTGGCTGCCCCTCTTAAAACAGGAGTTGGGCCCTTTGGGCAGACGATCACTATGTTAGGGATATGCCCTCTGTATGACATCACACAGGGACAAGAGTAGAAAAAAACAGAGTGAACCCGAGCATTCAGCTCTCACACATTTGTACACGCACTGACCATTACTGAGACTCTGGCCATGTTCAACACAAGTACAGTTCTAATTGTTAAAAAAAAAAAAAAAAATCTACCAAAAAAAAAAAAAAGGGGGGGGGGGGGGGGGGCGGCACACGCAGTACTCGGTGACAGTGGGGAGGAAAAACATAACAGGAAGAGCCCCCAAGAGAGCCAGGCAGGGGCCGCCAGTCTGCTGGTGGGGCTTCACATGGAAAAACTGGTCGTTTTATTTTGATAAGACATAACATTTGCTGATTTTCTTTCATCACAACAAAATCTGAACAACATTTTCCTGTTGAAGTCTGAACGTGTTTTTGTAACCATAGAAACAATAGCAGTTTCACATGCCCGCAGGTTGAACTGAAATGATGTGTTTAGACTGCACGGTCAGCACCGCTGCCTCACAGCTCGAGGGCCGTGGGTTCAAACCTGGGAAGGGCCCCTCTGTGGGGAGACTTTCTGCAGGATTTTCATATCAAAAAAGATTTAATAAAAAAAAAAAAAATGTAGTTTCATTGCTTTTTGTAACACAGAAATGTCCGAGGTGGAACTGAGCACTGATTTAGGAACATTTTTATGTGAAGATATCTGCACGTGTTGCACTTTGCTGTGTTTGGTGTTGTTTTATACGAATGAATAAAAGTTTAAAAAAAGTTTAATTAAGTTTAATTGTGCCTTTCTGTAAAAAAGGACACATTTTCACTTCGTAAATAGAAACAAACTGAACTGTCATCCTCTTGTTGTACCAAAATGCAGAGTGTTACTCATCACGGTGTCACACTCTGGATTTTATTTAAAATAGAACACCTAAACTCAAACAGCCCCTTTTATAGACACTGGACTGTTAACCCGCAGGATCCGTCCTGTAAATCATCTGCAAACAGCTTCCAGGGTTAAAAACAACAAAGGCCAACAGAGCGCTGCTGTCTGCGGGCCGCCTGCAGCGACACACACCCACCTGAATCCGCCTCTCCTCCTCCTCCCTCCTCTTCCTTTCCTCCTCTTCCTGCTTCCTCTTCAGCTCCATCTCTGCTTTCCTGCAGAGGCGAAACACAAAAGCAGAGATGAGGGCGGAAAAGCGGAAAGAAGGCAAAACACATTTGGAAGAAGAGTAAAACAGAGAAAAGGAGACAGAGGGGGACTGAAAGTGCAGCGCTTCTCTGTGTGTTCACCGTTATGTTGAGCGCTCTCAGACGATGATGAATCACTCATAAATACTCAGATCTGAATGTAATCAGTGAAATATTTGCGGTGTGACACCAACTGCCTCTTGTTCTGTTTGTCTCCAGAAGAACCAGACCTGCTTTGCTAGCTTTCATTCTGACGCTTTAGTAACAGGAGTAAAAACAGCTTGGAGGGGGATGAACACGAACACAACCAACACATTTTCAGCAGCGTCGACTCGACCGTTATTAACAGCTGAAACCTTTTACCAGAGGCATGATTTTCTAACAGAATTAATATTTTCCTTTAAAAGGCTTTTTGAAAAGTTTGTTGCAGGTTACTGATATGTAAAAACATGTGGCTTTGTAGCTAATGTGCCCCATATTTGGTCTCCACCAACCACTTGTTATCACCTTTAAAAAGTTTAAGTTAGCACAGCAAAGAAAGGTGCATCATTTCAAACCCTACTTTCATTTAAACTCGGTTACACGTCAAAAAGTTGCTCCGTACGAAAATCAGATTTAAAGTGGAAAAACAGACCTGTTGGCTTCTCTTCACTTCCTGTCACATATTTTTATTAAACAAGGTTTCGATGATAAGTGCACATAAATCCTGAGAGCCAGACACAGAAGCCCCACCCACCTCCTTCTTTATGAGGGGCAGCCAATCAGAAGAAAGTTTTCTTGACAAACAGAGGAGCAAGAATGGCTCGTTTCATATAATTTTCAGTACAAGTTAAAGGAGGATTATTCTAAGCTGTGAATCATGCAAAGCTACTCCAGCAGAGTCATTTAAAAAACACGGAGCTGGAAATGAGCAGACTAGTCCCAAAAAACTAATTTCATTTTGGGTTTTTAGTCGACATATAATGTTTGATTTTTGTAAAATGATAAAAGAGTGATGCTGCGTTACTGGACGAGACGTCAGCTCGTTAGACTTCCTGTGAGAGCCCACCTAGCTGAGGTGGCCGTAAGGCAACTGCAAACCTCTCTACTCTCCTCTTTCATTAAAAGCCAAAGAATCCCAGTGTATGACTTTAGGGTTTAATTACTTAAACAAGACACAGAGTCAAGCATATATTTTAAAAACCTCATTTACGAAGGTTGAATGAAGAATATTCAGTAATCTGCTGATTGATGGATTCCTCCTGTCGTCTCTCAGCCGTTTTATTTCTGTTGTGCGCTCACTGGAAAACTATCAGACCACTAAAGCTCTGACTTTTGGCCTCTTTACTACCTCCAGCTTGTCCTCGCCAGTCATGCAGGACCTGAAGGTTATTGTGCTGTGCACACGCTGCGGGCCGCCATAAATAGAAACGTCATCTTTGTGTGGAAAAAGATGACAGAACACGGGGCTCCCAGTCATCGTCAAGACAGAAGTTTCTGGTTTCTCATTAGCTGGCAGGCTTTAGTGCGTTCTTACAGATACTACAAGGATTAAGGCTGCACGAGATCTGCTCTCATGACCTTCAGTCTGCGACCTTCAGGTGAATCCCGGGGGTTCATAACTCGCCAGAGGAGGAGAATAAAGTGAAGGGAAGAGGACCATAAAATTCAGGCTGTCGTCTCTAATGTCTTATATTAGCAGCTAGTGGTTTGTGACGAACACAATGGCCCCCATCAGTCCTCCTAAAAGACCTTCCATCCCGCTGCAAGCAGCAATGTGGAGGACAAACCCGTGTGAGGAATACGAATGCCACAATCTAGGCGAGAAATGAAATTTTCCGTGTAAGCGATTGCGGCGTGTGATGGATTCAAATCCTCAGCAGTCTCTTAAACATCAAAAAGACCCGAGGAAAAGGATAAAGAGTGAAAACGGAGCGCGGGAGGCGGCGCGTCGTCACTTCTGGATGGTTTTCTCAGCCTTACAAATACGACGCTCTGAGGAGGGCTGTAACAGCTCTGATTGGACAGCAGTCTGAGGTTACCTGCACAGCCAGAGCCCCTGAAGGCAGGTTTAGTGCTGACGCTGGGCTGTTGAACTTTGAATGAACTTTTTAAGGAGGACGGCTGGTATTTGTGCACGTTAAGCAGATAAAACAGAGCTCGTAGTTTCTTTTCTAAAGGACGTGTGATATTCAGGTGGAGCTGTTAAAGCCTGGCTGATGTTTAAAGATAACTGTATAATATGAAGTTCGTTTTTTGTATTCCTCCCATGTAACGTGAAGTTTTATCTGCCATGTCTTCGCTTTATCTTTACAGACCTTGCAAATACAGCAGAACTTTGAAAGAGTTCACTCCAAATTTATGCCCTTTTCCTTTTGGTTCAAGTTTTGGAGATTTCAGAGGTAGACGTGTCTGCCTTCACTTCAGTATAATGGAAGCACCCGGCCCTCGCCCCGTGATCTGGTCCAAAGTGCTTGAGCTGAAAGAAAACTGGAGCTTTCAGAGCTAAAGAAGGCTCTCAGCTGAGGGGTGAAACATCTTCAGAAAGCTAAAAGAAGTCCATCTGCCTTCGACCTGGATCACTGAGACGCTGCACGGAAACACCTCCGATTTATTAACTACTTGTATTCACTCATATTTATACTGATTTTGTTTCTTAATTTCAATTTTATGCTCTGTGCTTTAAGCTAAGGTGTGCTTGTGTGTGTGGTGTGCTTTTATATTGCGGATGAAAGAGACTGGTGCATGAGCCGAGGTCGGCATGGAAACCACCGTGACATGTGACTGACGTTCGTAACCACAGTGAATATGGGAAACTCTGGCACAGAGCAGCTTACGTTAGACATCTCTGTGTTTGCACAGTGATGTTTGTGCAGGACACATGTCAGAATAAAAGAGTCTGAAAACATGTTTATTCACATTTTGTGCTTCTGTGACATTAAATGAGCTTTTAGCTTTTAGAGGTACGTATAAAGACAGTGCTGCTGAGCTGATTCAAAGCTCACCAAGAAAAAAGTGTGACTTCCTTGTAAATAAGGAGCTAGATGTAATTTCCAGCTGTTTAGTGAGAGAGAGAGAGTATGTGCGAAGATGGCGTGCAACACCACACACACTGTGGTAAGCTGTGAAGACTGAGAATAAAACATGACCCAGAAATCCTCTGTTGAAATACATTTAATGAAGGAACTATTTTCTTTCTCTTGTCGACAAGAGATGTTGCTGAATCTAAGCAGATCAGGAAGACCGAATCTTACTTCCTGTGTGGACTTTCCCACTTATTGTCAAATGATGCAAAAACCACTTTTTTAGCAGTTATTGATGACCTCACAGAGGGGCTGTCAGTGCTGCGCTTTGAAATGTTGGTCTGTGTTTTAGTGGGTTGTTAGGTGGTTGCTAGGCAGCATTAATAACCTGTGTGTGTGTTTGTGAGACCATGGTTTTCAGGAGATGGATCAACTCTACAAGTGGGTCACTTTAGCACATTGCTTGGTGGTTGCTAAGCAATCTGATGACATGATAGCATTGGATACAGGGCCTGAGATGCACCTGTGTGCCAGTGTTGTTTGATGGTGTAGGAGGAGTTGGCGTGTTTTATAAGACAGGCTCACACAAACCTGAGACTAATTCTGCAGAGCTGTGGTGTTAAAGTGAAGCTAAGAAACCCTACATTGTTCACAGAAGGTGGTGGAGAACAAAAACGGAGCTAAAAACAGAGACTCGGAAACAGCAGGAAACTAAAACAACTCCAGCTGGACACAAAAGGCTCCTGAAACCTGAAACCAACATGAAGACAATCGATATAAACAAAATTTAGCTTTTGCCATTTTTAAATCCTCAGGTATTAAAGGTTACATGGCAACGCAGCCCGGTAACAGTAAAAACTTCCAACAAAATCTTCATCCTGAAGGCATCATCTCATAAATCCTTTTAATGACCTGCTGTATTTATGGACAGGAATTACACTCACACATATACATACACACATATGCACACACACGCACACACTGCTGTGGTAAACACTGCTGTAAATCTGTGCTGAGCCACCTGAGTGTGTTTGTCACTTCTACAAGTGCCTCTCCACTTTTGGCTGCGACAACGAAACAAAAGTATTTCAGTGAAGAGGCCAGAAACATTCGAGTACTCCAACTTTAAACCCCCCGCCCCGTCTCACTTACAGCCGTCTATCCTCCTCCTCCTGCTTGCGGCGCTGCTCCTCCTCCTCCCTTCGCTTCCGCTCTCTATCCATCTCCTCCTGGATGCGTCGCAGCCGCTCGCGCTCCTCCTCCTCCTTCTTCTTCTTCTGCATCTCGGTCAGCAGCTTCTCTGACCGGGTCACCAGGCCCTTGTACTCGTGGTCGATGTCGATGCGGCCCATTATGGTGGTCTGCAAGGCACAAAAACAACGTTGCACTTATAGTCAGGTCTCACAAAAGGACGCACCGATCCCGATATCTGGACCGTGCGGATTCAAAGCACTTGATGGAGAATCTGTGCAGGCTGATCTATTTCACTGCATCACGCATGTGAAATGCGGTTATGATCCACCCTCATCTCCAGCCACGAGATACGAATAGTGACCAAGCTTCCTCTGAAGGGAGCCGAGGCGAGGAGCTCGGTTGATGCCTCCTGGACGTTTCATGTATATCCAGCTGGAAGGAGGCCTGGGCAGACCAGGACATGCTGAGTAGGTGGGCTTAGACCCCTGGCCCTGCATCCTGGAGCTACAACAGCATGAATAATTAAAACCTATATTCTTAATGGAGTCTTTGATAGCTAATAATGAGCAGCCCAGGAAGGACAAACCAAACTCCACAGGTGGCCTGGTGTCAGTCCTGCTAAATACTAAACTGGAGTCCGTTTATACATTTCTTTTCCTGATCTTCGGACTTAAAGCTTATTATTATTTTATCACTCACTTGAATGACAAACATTTTTCCTATTTAATTTTCCAGTATTTTCTCATAAATATCCAGATTTTCACTCAGTTTGCCACTTGTATTTAATTTTTGTTGTAACTTTGCCATCTTCTTGTTGTTAATGTCTATTTTTTCGTGTAAACATATGACATTAAACTCCTGAACTTTGATTTATTTCCGCTGAATTTTACCCCAGCTTATCCAGCCCAGTATTATATATATCCTAAATGCTGTTATTGAGTTGTGGCTAAGCTGCAGCTTGTCACACACATTTATGTTTCTGTGCTGAGCCGGTGGTCGTGCAGGCCACATCTGATATCTGTGATCACAGAGTGAAGAAGCCTGCCTTTAAGTCTCTGCCAGGGCTACAAAAACTCCCTCGGAAGCGTCGGTATTCTCACAGTTCACTGTCACGGCGTGTTCAGGTGTCATCGGGGCACAATCTGACATTTGACAGACAAACACGGGGCGGTCATGTAAACCAGAGGAGGGAAACGCGTTGGAGTCTCAGGTTGATGAATATTCATGTGCATCTGCTGTTAACAATGTTCCCTCTAAGCTGTGCGCGTGCGCAATTGCGCACTGCTGGTCTCTGAGCACAGAACATCTGCGTTGCGCACAAAAAAAAATCTACCTGAATTGAAATAAAAATTAAAACTTTAACAATTCTGTTTTGCAGTGTTAGTCAGTAAGCGACTGGCTGCTCGTATGGGATTACAACGATGCCACCTTATCCCATAGTCCAGCCAATAATGCGATTCACATTCGTATATACGCAGCTAATCAAGTGCCGACACCAGTGTTTTAGCTAGCAAAGCGGCGTGGCTGATGTGGAGTGAAGCCACGTTAATGACAACGCGTACAACCATTGGAGATGTGAGCAGGACAGACGGAACAATTGACGGAAAAAATGTGAACTTTATACCACTTTTAAATTGTGTTGATTGGTCACGTAAAACCAGAGTTATGATAAAAATATGCAATGTTTGGTTTTCTTCCTGAATACTATCATTGTTTATATTTACTTTGGGAAGAAATGGTAAAAACAGCGTTTTATAAGGAAAACTGCCTGCGAGCAAAAACAAAACCGAAAACCCCCACCCTGAATGTTACAGGTGTTACAGGAGTGATACATCTCCTGTTGTCAGGCCTGCAGGTATGAGGCTGTTGTTCTCCTTTATCTCATAGTGGACAGAAATATTTTTTGGAGTGGCACAAATAATTTGTCTGGCATCAAATTTGATGCAGAACAGCTGATTGTTCTGTAAATAGTTTGAAATGTTTAGTTAAAAAAACGCCTTGGCTGCATTTTTAGGTAGAAAAAAGAAACGTTGTTGTTTGCAAAACCCTAACCCTTTTTTGAAGAAGTAACTATATAATTACTTTCCCAACATTGGTCATTATTTACTGTATTTTGCAGACAGAGAGTTACAGGACTCTCTCTCTC
This sequence comes from Neolamprologus brichardi, assembly GCF_056152115.1. Lineage (NCBI taxonomy): Eukaryota > Metazoa > Chordata > Actinopteri > Cichliformes > Cichlidae > Neolamprologus > Neolamprologus brichardi. The sequence continues at coordinate 23,275,270 of NC_142118.1, read as the reverse complement.
TCAGACCACAGACTCATAATACAAGTCAGAGCTTTACTTAAAAAAACAAAAAAAAAGAAAGTTTTGTTTTCAAAATTGGAGTTCAAGTTATTTTTTACTTCCAATAGTGTTAACATACTACACAGGTCATGAACAAGATTTTTTTTAATTTTCATTTTAAGTGGACTAAAGTGCTTAATTAAAAGTAGTTTAACATAAATGCAAATGCTGTAATTTGATTATTTTAATAAACAATGTAACTTGGATGGATTTGATGCTGGCGTGACCACAGTGCACACGTCTGCTGTCGCTCACAGTGGTCCAAGGGATCGCTCAGGGAGCTTGTGTGTTCACTCAGACACATGAAAAATTAGAGGGAACCTTGGCTGTCACCGCACCACTTTTCCCTCCAACAAGCAGTCACTCCACAACAAAGCCACGGGGCGGAGTCTGAAGTGACGGGAGCCTTTCAGTCAAACTTCCTCCGCCGGCGTTTGTCCCTCTTATCTCGACACATACCGCGGTGAACACCTGTCAGCCTCACACCTGTCAGCCTCACGCCTCCACCACTTCCCTCCAGGAAGAAAAGTGACAGGGAAGCTACGGTGTGCTAAATTATGGAAATTAAACAAAAAAAAAATCCACAGCGGCACATTCAGGATTTATGACATCCACGGGTAAGATTATCTTAGAAGAAGAGGTGACGTTACAGTCAGACAAAGCACACAGTTTAATCCAGTTTAACTGGAAATACCATTATGACAGTGAGAGGGTCACTTTAGAGGCTGAGTGCCTGTGAATCAACCAGATAAAATTCCTCAAATCACATTCAATCATTCAATCAAAGACTCTTTTTAAAACAAATTTGCAAGCATTTATCTAAGAAAAAATATCTCTGTTTTTGTAAATTTTTGTTCCAAATTTGCAAACTTTTTTTCTCATAAATGTTGTATAGATCTCATTTCTCATAAACATGGCACTTTTTCAGTCAGTCAAACTATGTACCACACCCACCTTGATTTTGACCATCAGGGTGTCGATGGCGCCGTCCAGCTCCCGGACCTGTTTGCTCATCTCCTGCTTGCCCTCCTTGAGCCCGCCCACCACCTCGTTGAAGCGGTCCATCCTCTTCTTCAGGTTACGCACTTTGACTAACCCGTCGATCCTGCCACACAGACACAAAGCCTCAGTAATGAAAAGCATCAGAGGGAGAGAGCGCCGACGGGGGGCTCGTTAACAGCGGGCAGCCGTTAAACGCTGGTAACCTCGTTACCTGGCAGTCAGCGAAGCACCGTCAGCTCTGCCTGCTCTGCTGCAGAGCTCGCTAATTACTCGCAGAATAATCTCAATCACAGTTTGGGCTTCAACACTTGATTCGTTTCTCTGATGATGCGCTGTTTAACGCTCACACTCGCCTGCATCTGATCAGCTCTTCATTTTAATCACACTTAAACTGCATCGTTTTACTCCAGAGAGGAGTTTGGTTGAAAATCACATGTGTCACCACTTTACTTGATATTTTAATCAGGTGTGTGCAGCATGATTCATGGATGCAGGTGTGTAAAGTCTTGTTCAGGACTTGGATGCCTGGGCTTCACGCGATGACCGAAACCATATTTATGATGTGCCAAACTTGGACTTTGTGCCACCTCCACTTTGACGATGCTCATTTCATGCTTGTCACCTTGTCATGTTGCTTCGCTCAATCTCAATTTGTGCCCAAACTCTTCCCGCCGGTCATCAGCGCACCCCCACCCGGCCTCTGTAATCACACACTCCAGCACATCCTGCAGCGAGGGACGCAGCGTGGAGCGGCAGGTTGTTTATCGGCGAGAGATTGGTGGTAATAAGCAGAGCTGAAGCACAGAGCAGCCGTCTCCGAGGGAAACGCGACACCGTGGACGTGAAAGAGGCCGATAGCGAAGAGAAAGCATGAGGAGCAACAGGTGAGCATGAGGGGTGTGTGAGCATAAAGAGGAAGGAGGGAGATGAAGAAAATAATGAAGAGGTAGAGATGAAGAAGAAAAGAGGAGGGGGGGTATAAACTTCGTGAGCAGGAGAGGGAGGAGCTGAGGGATTAAGAAGAATAAATGGATGAAAATGGGAGGAGAGAGAAGGACGAAGATAAGGAAAGAAAAGGAGGAGTGAGGAACAAAGGAAAGAAAGAAGGAAACCCACCGTGGTTTGTGTTTCTTCATGCAGAGCCACATCCGGACCGTCTTCTGCATCTGGATGCAGGCGCTGGTTCGATACAGGATCTTGTTCTTCACTGTGACAAACAGAAGAAAAGAAGCAGAACGAGATGGGAACTTTAACCTCAGAGCTGAAAGCAGCGAGGTCACAGTCTGCACCACGAGACCAAAACAACCCGACTTCAGCATCCTGTAGGAAACCAGGGATAATTCAGAATCCCAACATGCGGTTGGTTTATCCAGTCATTACCTCATTGGCTAACGACCTATTAGTCACAACTTCACAACACTGTGATTTATGGGCTTTGTGCTCTTATTCCCAAGAAGTCTCACAGCAGGTATCTCCTCGTGTTTGATCTGGCAGATTTCTGCACCGGACGATGAAACTCTGAAGTGATTTGCTTTTCCTCCTGTTAGAAAAATGTGCAAACCTCTACACTACAAGAGTCTAAGTTTGACGATAATTTAAAAAATTAACTTCCTGTTTTATTCAGCGGGACATTAAACTACAGAATGCGAAACAACTCGGCTTATTTCTGCCAGCCAGAGTCGTCGCCCCCTGCTGGCCATCAAGGTCTTAAATAATCAGGCTCCATCTCAAAGAGCTCATAGCACCGCTCACCTGGAGAGAGCACTCAGACTGCTGGTTTACGCCTTACTAGGATACCTAAAAGTCTTTTGCAGAACCACCCTGAGCCTGGGTCTGTTTGAGGTTTCTTCCTGTCAAAAGGAAGTTTTTCTTTGCCACTGTCACCAAGTGCTTGCTCATAGGGACTGATTCTTGAGGCTTTCTCTGTATTATTGTCTTGACCTGACTCTATAAAGCACCTTGCTGTAATTTAGGCCTATATAAATAACACTGAACTGAATCTATTGTAGTAAAGTTTCACTATAGTCCTTTTGCCGTCCCCGTCTTGGTGTTATGAAAGCAGACAGGACCTGGCATGCACCACAAGATAAGCCTTCCCTAAAACACACATGAATTTCGCATCTATTTGGGTATAAAACATCCAATTTTTTTTTTATCCAAAAGACCTGAAATGTGAGACCGAGGCCTCAGATCAGCAGAGCTGAGGGTCATCTTCCTGGAGACGCAGATCCAGAAGCTAGGTCCAGACTATGCGAGGTACAGGTCTGGTCAAAGCCAGCAGGAAGCTTTCTTTTCTGTCTCATAGTTCAGGAGTAAATAATAGAAAACTTAGAATAAGTTTACAGACTTTGTCCTGATAAGAAACCTTGTTCCGCTGAATTCCTACAGATCGATTTAATTTGAGGCGGGCTGCTCTCTGATGCACTTTACCTTCTGTTGTTTGCAGAAATTCACGATTTCTTCACAGAGCAACATCATTTGTGATTCAGACCCACCCGTCTCCAAGTCTGTGACAGCACCGGCGCTTCTCTGTCCTCCCAATGAAGGAAGTTTGGATTGAATTGAAGTGAGAAAATTAAAGCGAGAGAGAGCGAGAGGAGGGGTTACGAGGGAGGCCCGAGGAGATGAAGTGTGAAAGATAAATAGAGACAGAGATCAATAACATCTCTGCTCACTGCCAAATTCGTTTCATCTTGTTATGACCTCAGAATATGTAACTTCTACACCGTCAATAACAGGATGATGAATTAATGACTTTGCATTTAGAGAGCAGAGGACACCGGGCGCTCCTGCAGCCCACGAGTCAAAGTATTGTCTAACAGTCATGGCTGAAACATCCTCACGCCTCCTGGATCCATTTTTAATGGGATGGGTGATGTGCTTGGGTAGTTTTTGCAAATAAAGCTCGATCGATATGGAGAAGGAGAGAGAGAGAAGCCCAAAAACGGAGAAGAGCAGGATAAATGGAGACGGACACAGACAGAGAGGCAGTGACCGACGCTGCAGTGATAAAAACCAGCAGACAGACGGACCGCTCCTCCAACAGCTCAACCCCACATTATCACAGCAGCCTCTGCTGCACATAAACAGCCAGTGGTTTGTTTTCCCTGCTCCGTGCACCTCCTGTTTGTGTGACAGGGCTCCAAACACATCTGCCTGTACTACACTGCAAGCTAAATGAGCAAGATTTATACGAGAATTACGCAAATCTGCACAAACCTGACCTGCTACTGCTGTCCCTGAAGGTCTCCTAAACGCCTTTAAGCAACAAAAACTTTTCTTTTTACTCAATGAAGAAGAAAAAAACAAACCCTGAAGGATTCTGATGACAGATCAACAGGTGCCTCTACTGCAGATAAGTATTCTGCATACACTCACAGAGGTGGTCAATGTGAGTGCTCAGCAAACAAGATGACAAAGTCCCAAATGCAGACAGGAAGCTTTAAAATGGGACTTCATGAAGCAGTGGGTGACGGTGGCCACCTCCGTTCTGGGGTTTGGCATGGCTGGACTCACGACTCATGAAGCTCTGAGTTACATCACTGTGTCAATCTGTCAGGTGATGCCATGCTCAAGAGTTTCCTGCCACACTGAAGGTGAAAACAACCCCCTGATTGGCTGGCGGTGGTTCCTGGAGGTTTCTCTCTCTCATCTGGTGCAATCGGTTGCAAAGAAGGTGCTTTCTTTGGTTTCTACCATGTTGCCATGGTTACCTGTAGTTTTTCCTATCTGTCTGCAAATACTCGCCAACTACTGGAAGTTTCCACTTCCACATGTTGGCTTCAGCAGGCACAACCTTAAGTTTGAAGGGGAATTTTCTCCACTTCCAGCTGCACTACAGCTTGGAGAACAGCTGCAGAGTGTTTGAAGTCCATTGACATTCAGACTACATCTGCCTGTTCTTCCTAGCGACAGGTGGTTGCCGACGGTTGCAGACTTGTCTGTAGGGTGTGACTGGATCCTAAATGATCACCATGACTGTTAAGTTAACGTCACGTGGGCAGTGCTCACGTGCAAAGACATGCAAAACCTTAATATGAAATTCAGCAAGTGCAGTGTTCTATGCCTCAGCAAGATAGAGGTCCCTGGTTTGATCCCGGGAGGAGGAACGTTGCATCAGGAGGGCACCCGATGTAAAAACCCAAAAAGTCAAACGAGCAAAGCAACCTGTTGTGAACAAAGGAGCTTCTATGTATAGTTAAAAAATCACATGTGATTTTGTGGTGGTTACAATAGAACCTCAGTGAGCCTATTTATTCATTTCCATCAGCTACAGTATGACCACTGAGACACCAACTGAGAGAACATAAAGCCAGTTATTCATACTGAGGATGCTTTTCTATCATTTCAGAATCTTAAATTGACGCACATTTTCAAACACTGTTAGATCATCGTCATGTTAAAGCTCACGATCGTGATATAAGAGCAGACGTTGCGTACGTTTGATGACAGACAGAGCACACCACTGGACCTTCTTCCAGCGGCTGTGGATGAGCCACTTGTTGACCTTCTTCACCAGCTCGGCCAGATGGTCGGGGTCCGACTTCATGATCTGGTCAAATTCTGCAAACTGGACAGAGACGAGAAACACGTGATCAGAGCAGTGATTGTCTTTGATTTTTACCCGGATAAACCTTGTTTGTTCTTTTTGCCATTTTACTGGGCAGTGTGCCTCTTCTTTATCAAATACTCCGCTGAAAATAATCCCAAACAAATAACACATCATCATCATCATCATAGCCTTGAATCCTTGTCCTTCAGTCTTAAAAGCAGGTTTATTTTTCTGTTAGTGTGTTTTGTATCTCACTAAAGAGCAGCCAGAAGACCGGAGGTGTACGTTTATTCTAGTTCGAGTTTTCTCTACTCCATTCATGAATGTTTTAGAAGTCAAGGATATCTCCCACGCTTTAACGCTCTGTGTAACCTTAACTGCTCTGGATTTATAAGGCTTCGGAGCTCTTCTTTACGACTGTGCAGCTGATGTTTGTTGTGATCGTGTCCTCCAAACGCCCCTGAACAATGAAAGAAACTGCTGAATTTCCTGCATTATCTGCTCAACATCTGTGTGTCCTTATTATTTGTTTTCCAAATCTTGATTTCTAACAGCAGTGACACGCAGCCCTGCCAAATCCCCGCCCGCCTCCGGGTTTCAGACGTCTGAAGCTTCACACCATCACATTAGGAGCTACACTGCCTCTGAGATGTGCAAAGATTACCAAGACTGTGCTTCAAGCTTTGACACATAAAACGTACTTTTCTGCCACCTAACATTTGCTAAAACTGGAAGCCACAACTGTCGGTGGCTGCTCGCAGGTGCAAACAGTTATTCACGGGGACCATGTGATGTTGCGTCTACACTGGAGGGTGGTGTCGTCTTCAGAAAGCAGCCAGCGAGGACTTAAGTATTTATGTATCCCCCTGTCCTGCAGCTATACTGTCAGGCTTATAGTTTGTCCGGCATGTAGCGCTTTAAGGCTCTCTGCTGCAAATGTGTGCACTTTCATAAGTCCCTCCTGGAAGCCACGCGTCTGACCCAAACGTGATTAATTATTCATCTGGTGGAGAAAAAAAAACCCATCTGCTGGCTCTGGCACTTCTTTAGAAAACCTCATCTAGTCTCACCTCGGCAGCAAAAGAAAACTAATGCGCTTTTCCTTTGGCTCTATTGTCTTTCTTTAGGTGAACAAAATCTATATTAGCCAGAGTGAGCAGGGAATAGAGCCTCACCTTCCCAGGCCGGAAGAACACTCTGGTCAGGCCGAACTTGTAGTCATTTTCATTCAGCCCCAGAGCTTTGAACAAAGCCTGCAACACAGATATGCAGGGCAGAGATAAACATGGGGATATAACTCTGTTAAAACGATAACCACAAGAGCTCAGGGCCAAACCCGAGGGGTGGAGGGCTGACCTTGCAAAAGAGCCGCGGGTCGAGGCGGGTGAGCTTGGGAGGCATGTACTTCTGGTACATGTTGTAGAGCTCGTGGAATGGAGCTCGGGAGGGGAAACCGCCCTGCATCAGGTCCAGCACCGAGACCATACCTACAGACAAAAAAAGAAGAAAATATGATTTTACCAGACAAAAAAGTTAGAGATCCACTAACCGCACAGCCAAGAAAGGCAATAAAAAAAAAATCCCTCAGAGTTAGCTCATGAGCTTAAGGCATTTTACTCCAAACCAGTAAATCATAAACCAAATATCTCAGTGGACGTCTGAAAAGACGTTACTGCTGTTGGAACACGAAAAGACTCGACACGAGGTTTCCACTTGTACACATATAAGATAAATTAATTACACAAATACTTGATACCAAGGAGAAAAGGCATGAGTCCACAGTATGAGCTGCCCAGTTCTGCAGTTTTTATACCTCCTGCTTTCACATCAAACAGCTCTGAGGACTGCCTGCAGATAGAAACCAACCGGGGAGCCCCTGCTGGGAGCTTCCTGTTTACACTAGCACCTCTAACAGCAGCTCTGAAGTGATGAAGAGCCAGTTTCTGTAATCCCATTGCAGCCTCTTCACTCTCTTTGCTGTGTGGTGGATGGCGCGGAGCAGGTTGAAGTTTACTAGCAGAGAGTTTTATATTTCCTTCTGAAACCTTTTATTTCCTCCATCACATATAGGCTCAATATAGTCTGGACTTCACTTGCATCCATCTACAGCTGATCTCTAATTCCCCCAAAGTCTTGTTTATACATTTTTGTTGTTTGCTGCATTCATTTTTGTTTCTGCATTCATGGACTTGACTGATTAATGTCACTCAATTATTATTCACTCAATTATTCTCTTAAGCAGGTTCCCTTTTTTTAAGCTGCAGCTAAAAAAGAAATAGAAAGTTACTGGAACACAGAGGAAGTTTCAACGATACAAAAACACAATATTTTTACTTCCTTATGCACACACAGGAGCACAGCGAGGACCAAGACCGTCTTCCAAATTAGATAAATGACACCAGGAAGCCTGGCTGACCTCGAGGCTTGATGCAAATAGAAGTGACAGAGGGGAGGTCCTCGAGTTCATAGACAGAGCCGCATCATCGCAGGGCTCGAATGTGGATGACCTCTGACGATCCGACCATATTAAAAAGAGACCTACTCTTAAAAAAAGCATCAGTTATGAATAATATTTAATCTGTGACCAATGTGGACATCTTTTCACTGAATTTGACTAATAATAGATTTAGATCATCTCACATTAGGATTCATTATGAATCCATCTGGCAGTCGAAATAATCTCTTCTTTCTTCTAAAGAACCGATTATAAACATGAGAGTCTTACTTAAAACCGCTGTTTTAACCCAGCATCACAGCTTCCTCTACACCCCTCTCCAGCACCATTGGACTCCTCAAATCTGAATACACTGAAGAGGAAACAACATGATGACTGATGCTTATTAAAAACAGATTTTTTTATCACCAAAGTTTCGTTTTGTTTTAGGACTTAGTGTTCCTCATTGTTAATGAGGACTTAGGTTTCCAGGGTTAAAACTATTATAGGCTAATAAGTAGGCATATGAATTGATGCCAACTAACCTGTGTAAAATGAGAAAACACCCATTTCAGGTTTGACTGGGGTAAGTAGGTAATACAGACAGCTCTCTAAGCCCTTGGACAACAGCACAGTTTTTGTCATTTTGCCTGTTCCCTGATTATTTCAAGATAAGTTGAGCAGATAAAATTATCTGGATGTCATTCAAAGTGTTGAACTTGTAGACTGAAATGAAAAGAAGGAGGTCATAATTAAGATGAAAAACCAAAATAAACCAATCAGACAGAGGAAAAACCTTACAAGTAAAAAAAGAAAAAAGAATGCTCTGAGCAGCTCACCAACAACAAAAGACCCGAGACCCAAGAAAGATCACAGATGACAGCTAAAGCACATGATCGCAGAATTATTTCCATGGTTCAGAAACAAGAGGTTAGAGGAAAAACTAACTAACTAAGGAGTATCACTTTCAAGAGCTTACAACAAGGTGCAAACCACTGGTTACACTCAAGAGCAGACTTTATTAGAATTAGACTTTACCAGAAAACATCTAAAAGAGCATGTGTAGTTAAAACAAAACAAAACAAAAGAAACTTGTTTTTTTTTTTAATTAAAAACAACAACAACAACATGTTTTTTGGGTTTTTTTTTTTATAAACTCAAGACAAACTTGTACCAGAATGATGAGAAAAGAGATGTCTGAAGAAAGAACGAAACAGCTGATGAGCTAATGTTAAAACATGGGCATGAATGGTTGCTGGGGAAAGCAGGTCACTGGAGTTTATTGATGACTGCTCATCAATGACTGCTCTGCTCACAGCTCATCCTGACTGCAGCAGGATGAGCTGTGAAGTGTTCAGGGCTGTACTCTCTGATCGGACAGAGCTTCACAGAACAGATGAATAATGACCCAAATAAACTGCAAAAGCAACCCAAGTCTGAACCCAACAGAGCAGCTTTGCAGGTGTTAAACAAAAACAGAGACCCAGAAACAGGCCTGCAGAGGATCTCAAGATGTCTACGGGTTCTAGACTTCAGGAAATCACTGACTGCAATAGATTTTCATCGAAGTATTAAAAGCAGTGCTTATACTTAAAATGATGTCAGACTAGCAAGTTAGTTTTGAGAAAATGCAGGACTTTGTATAAAAACTTCTGTAATTCCTAAAAAAAATGATGCAGTACTTTTGTTAAGCACCTTGAATTACAGCTGCAGAAAGTCTGCACTTAAGTCATAAACATCTTGAATGTTTGATTTTAAATCCTCTGTGGTGGTGTACAGAGGCAAAACTACAAGAGCTCTGTCATTGTACAAGTACTTGCGGACCTGACGGCAGCTGTCAGGAAAAACAGGAACAATATAATTTCCAGAAAAACAAAACAGATGGCACTGATATTTTTTATACAGTGGATTGTGCAATCGGTTATTAGACGTATAGGTAAAAATCAAAATACTCTCAGGTATACTGGCACAAAAATGGAAGTGAGCTTCGGCTGATCCCATTAATAGAACTTCAAAATAGAAAAAATTAAAGAGCTTAAAGAGCTTGGTCCAAACAGTCTGCGCATGCCAATTAGCATCCTTTATCAGACACTGCATATTCAGCTTTGTGACCCTTTCTGTCTGCTGCTTGTGCTGCCACAACTTTCCTCTGACACATTACATTAATCTGTTTATTTAGACCGCCTATAAACGGAGATCATTTGCCATTTTTGAAGCATTGTTAGTCATCTCATTTTGCTCTGGAAGCTTCTATCAAAGGGCTCATTTTCAGGCCTCTTTTGTGTCAAACAGATGCTGCTAATTGGCATTCATTCATCCTCTCTGCAGTATTTGTTAGTGTCCTTAAGTTGCTTTGGAGCTCATGACCTCCATCAAGTGTTTTCCACTGATTTTGTCAACTCCCTCCCCAACATAAAGTACTCTCACAGCCACGTTAAATGAGTTAACAGTTTAAATCACAGGACAGCACAAACGCAGAATATATGGCTAAAAGATAAAATAAAGAAATAAAATGACAACACAGCGTTCAAACTGCATAAGACTGAAGCATGCACCAGAGGACTTTGTTGTATTTGCTATGATACACTGAACATAACAACAACACATTCAGAGCCACCGCGATGTCGCTTTCTGGTTCGTGGACTTTGGCTGTACAAGATGTTGGCCAATGAGCACAGACTAGCTATTCCCCCTTCTGACTCTAATAATGATCATAATCATGATAATAATAATTTACAAAATTATCTTGATGCTTTGTTCAAACTAGAACTGAGACCATAAACTCGTCAGAAAAGTGTTTTCTGAGCTCAGAACAAGAAAGCTGTGAAGTGCTGGAAGTCGGAGGTTGACAGTTTCGTAGAGCTCGGCTATTTCAAGCTGAACCAAGAAGACTTATACAGACTTTAGGAAGCTGGATGCTTCCTTCTGTCCTGCCATCCTCAGGGGAACAGAATTCTGAGGTGGATGATGAACACTGTGGCTCAGGCAGTTCAGATATATGAACCTACCAATTGGAAGGTTGGTAGACCGGTCTCTGACAGAAGCTACGCAAGAACCGTTCAATTTACGGTTCACACAGAAAGCACACTGGACCGTGCAGAATGACAGACGTCTGTAGGAGCACACTGTCTATCTTCTATCACGATGTGGTGGTGAGTGTGGTCTTCTATGTTGAGTTGTGCTTGAGCAGTAGGGCAAAAACAGCTGATGCCAAGAAAATGATTGGGAAGGCTGGTGTCAGTTCTGGAAGAGGAACTGGTGGAGATGTCTAAGAGGAGGTCACTGAAGATACTCAGCATCATGGATGATCCAGGCCGTGCGCGCCTCACCGATTGGTCACCACAGCAGTGAAAGGCTCAGTGCTGCACGACTGAGCACGGCAGGAGATCCTTTCCAGCTGTGGCTGTTAGACTGTATGACTCCTCTCTGTTCAACCAGTTAAAACACTTTAAAAATCTGCACATGCACATCAGCACTCTGATATCATACTCCATCCATCTGTTCTTTACCAGATGGGAGGATTAGCACTATGGTATCCTCTAGAATTTATTCCCTGTTCTTGTGTTTGCCAACAGCATTATTGTTAGAATTACCACCGTGCCACTTTGTATCTGTTTGCACTATCGTACATACTGATATTTATATTTCTCCAACCACAGGAGTCGCCCCCTGCTGGTCATGCAGGTTTAAGGCACTTCTGAAATGGCTACGCCCATCTGTTCAAACCCACAGATATCACTGTTTAAAAAAAATGACTCCAGCATTAAATATCACGTTTCCATCCCGTTAAAGAAACAGTTTTGGTTTCTACAGACTGGATTGTATAGACTAACCATGCAAAAAGTCTGTGCTTCAGTTTCTGTAGGTGTAATGTCAGTATTTTATTCATCTCAGCATCCAACGGAAAAATGGCGGGAGCCAAACTGCTGATGCCGTGGCTTCAATACTGCTTTATTGGATGTGTCCATCTTTTGTTTACAGTCTATGGTTTTGCTTACATTACTTTGTCCCAAAATAAAGAAAAAACATGCGTGAGGACATTCGCACACCAGCGAGCATATCCAGCTTTGATACTGATATAATTTCAAAATAAGACATTTTAGGATTATTTTAACTTGAACCCTGGAGATGCATCACTAACTGAGAGCAACAGAGTCACTGCCTAGGTTCCTACTGTGTTTAGCCTACGCTCACGTCTCTGCTATTTCATTAGTTTTCATTGATTAATAAAGCTGTGGTGATGAGTGACAATCAGCAGCACAAGACACCGTCCGGAGCCCGAGGATCAAATTCAAATCTTCCCCATCATTACCTTCAGCCCATCGACCGCGAAGCACTTTCTTCTGCTGAATGACTTCCTCCGCCCGCTGCCCCGTGATAAGAGAAGTTCCCTCTTGTGTATTCAGATAAAGCTGAAAGTTGTTGAGTGCTGGCCCCAAGCTGAACACAACTCATATCGGGCTTTCAGCTGTAATTGCTGCACGGCTTCCTGTTTGGGGATTTGATATCATCTTTAATTGAAACATCACCCTTCACAGCTACATGGAGGCAATTTTCAGAAGTGTGGGCTTTCACCTTGGAGCCCTTTTGGGGGACATGAAGGTATTAAAAGCTGATCCGCGCTTTTGTTTGAAGAAGAAAAGAAACCCTGAATCTGCGAGCCTCCCCTCCAGCAGCTGTAACACCACACGTGGTCCTGCGTCTAACTCGCAAGGTGCAACACAACTTCAACGTGGACTGATTTACTTAAGCCCTCTAAGTCTATCTGTACTTTCTGCTCAAGGCAGCTCGGGTCAGACAACCCTGCCCCGTCTCAGGCTCAGATTAAATCTACATCTCATTTTCAGAGGTTCTTTGCCCCGGCTGTTGCTGAGCTTCCCACTTTGGGCCCTGACTGTGTTGAGCTGGTACACAGAGGTCTCTCACGTCTACTCCAGACCAACAACACTACGATTCTCAGCACAATAAAACTGATAAAGAGTTCGGCGGGGTACGGTATCTGAGCTCTGCGAGCATGAACCGAATCTCTGAGGATATTAAATCTGAACTCATCACTTCTTTACCTCCAAAGCCGAGGACAGGGAAGAGATGGGGGTGAATCTCACAGAGGGGAAAAGAAAATGTTTAAGAATAAGGCCACAGTCACAAGCAGGACCACAGGAAATACAGGCCATCTGGGTATGCTTAAAATACCGACTGGTTACAATTTACATTTACTTGGGAAAAAAAAAAGGCAAGAAAAAATAATTAACAGAATAAATTTAAAATCAACTTTTGTTCTCGTGCTTTACTAAATCCTCTGTTATTTGCACTTTTCATGAGTTATCAAATCAAAGCTGCATCAAAAACACATTTCAAAACCTAAAATCCTTTTTAACACCTTTTTTAAAAATATAAATCTTTTAACGAAACACATCTGTCGCAATTTCTCTTCTCGCAGTGCCGCCATGGAGGTTGATTTACTGCGTGGCTTCAAATGGGTGTTGGGCAATTTAACACAGTTTAATTTGAACTACGAGCGATGAGCTTCAACAATTAGGAAAACAAGATCATTGGCATAAACAAGCACTTTGTTGCACTCGTTTTTATTGGGAAGCTCCCATGTTGTTGTGCGTGTTATTAATGAAGCCATTTCCTTTACAGATGTGCAATAAAAAACAGCATCACTCACAGAAAACACATCACACTTTTTTTTTTTAAACAACCATCTTCAGGAAAAATGGCATCGTTTTTTCATTTGATGGCAGTGAGATATGTTAAAGTGTGTAGCATCTCCGCATTTTTTACTAACAGCCTATAAACAGCTTCCTGACTGTAAATCATGAGCTGGAGTTTAATGTACAGTATGGGAGCAGATCAAAGCTTCAAAATAAAATCAAAAAATAAAATCGAAGCATCAGCCTTCAGAATAAAATCAAACCTGACACAAAAAGCTTTCTGTTCTAAAATCTAAAATTAAATGCCGTTAATGTCCCAATTATTATTATTATTTAAAAAGTAAAAGAAAAAGAAGAAATACAAATAAAATGACACCTCCAACAAAGACGTCGTCCTAAAACCTGAACTGACTTTTAAAATGTGCCGAGCTGAGTTTTTCGCAGATGTGCTGCCAGCTTTGTGTTTCTGGGAGCTGTGAACCTTTCGGGATGGTGAGGAGAGAGACATGTAGTCCCCGAGTTTGCCCTGAAGGCAGCACGCCTCCCTGCAGTGTTGCGTTGCGCGCACTGTGCCTCAGAGGAGTTTCTGCCTCAGAGGATAAAAACATGCAGAAAAGACAACGTGACAGCGGGAAGAGCACCGACCTCGGATCGACACTACGTCCGGTCAAAGGCACAGAGGGAAGAACAGGCGTCATACCTGCTTCATCCACGAGTGGCTTTTTCCCCACAGGTGAGCTGGCATTTGTGGGGAGGGTTAGCAAAGAATTTCAGACAGTTTGTTTTCCTGATGCACTCTCCTGCTTGTATTACTGATGAAATCTGTAGGTCTGTGTAACCGAAACGAAGCTCTACCTGAAATTGTGTTCTCGGAGCACACCGGGCCAAAACAAACCTGACGAGCTCCTTAATTATGGAAAAAATTAGCACATTATTTTGGTTAGCAACTGTGTGTTACCTGACAAATATCATGCAGTGATCCTTCCAAGATGAGGGTCTCCTAATCACAACCTAATCACAGTCTGGCCAAAGGCGTATCACCTTTGCTTGATCCTGACCCAACAGTGGGCAGTTTGGGTGCGTTTGATTTACAACACAAGACAGTGTGAGAGCTTTAATGTGGAGATAAAGACAGAAAGCTCACCTTCAGCTGTTTTGTCACTTTTTAAACTCACTTTGTTTTCCTTCTGTCCAACTTTTAAACTCGCTTTTAAGTAATTCACAAACCTTGCTCTCACACCGTTGAACCCTTGTTATTTTCCCGCAGACTCGTCTGAAAAACATCCTTGTTTGTTGTAAAAGACGATGAGTCACTGCCTCCTTTTTGTCTCGCTTTCTCTCTCTGGTTAAATTTTTCCGTGTTTTCCAGAGATTTCGTGACATTTTGTTCTTATTTGCAGTCTCGGTGTCACCTGTAAAGGCGCTGCATGTTTTTTACCATTTAAATAGGACAAAGAGGACGTAGTGATAACAGATGTGTGAAACGCGCTGAAGGGGAGATTATAAAATAGTCACACAGAAGTTTGTTTCTTATCAACAGCTGTGGACAGAAGGACAGATTTTTTTTTTTAATAAGTAAACAATCAGCCGTCTTTGGACGTCAGACCTACGCACTGCTGTTTGAGGCACAGTTTATGGGAAAATCTCAAACCTCAGGCACACAGACAGTGCCAGAACATTAACTTTTACTAACAGAGAGCTAATGTGACACTTGTACTGTGAGGTTTTTGTTGGTGAAGAAAGAAAACTGTCCAAAAACCATAACCATTGTAATAATGTGCTGCCATTTATGAACTGCACAGTTTTCAGGCCCCTGTTCTGTGGATCCAGCTTCCAGTTTTGATTCAGGAGACAGACACTATCTCTACCTTTAAGATTAGGCTTAAAGACTAAAGCGTATAGTTAGGGCTGGATCAGGTGACCTTGAATCCTCCCTTAATTACGCTTCATTAGTTATTATTCATCTCTGTCTCTCATCCACAGCATGTCTTTGTCACAACTTCCTCTCTCACTGCAGATGGCCCCGCCCCTCCCCAAGTCTGGATCTGTCAGTGGTTTCTTCCTGTTAAAAGGGAGTTTTTCCTCCCCACTGTTGCCAAGTGCTTGTTCATAGCAGGTCATCTGATTCTTGGGGTTTCCTTTCTATTATTGTAGAGTCTTGCCTTACAATACAAAGTGTCTTGAGGAGACTGTTAAGTCTATTAAAAGTGTTCAAACGCCAGAACAACGAGGCCCTGACATGTTTTGCTTCTTCAAAAAGACAGAATAGACAGGAAGTGAAATGACCTCACCTCCTTCCAGGTGCAAACATTAAAATCAGAGTGTGCAGTAAACACTGACCAGAGCACTGCAGCTGGGAGAGGATCTGAGCTCCTTCAAACTGGTGACTGACCATCTTCAGGTTCGGCTTAATGCAGCGAATAAAACTGGAGCCCTGGAGGAGGAGGAGTTGGGGGGTAAAGAAACCAGAGCGGAGAAGATGAAACAAGTTATTACACCAACAGCATGATCCACAAGCTACATCACAAATTCATGACATTCATCATATCGGGCTCAGGACGTGATGCACGGCGCCGAGGGGGAGGGGAGGTGGGGACTGCGAGATGTACGGACAGGACGGCTCGCAACATCAATCATGAAAACAAAAGAGGAGCAAACACTGACCGTGCTGCGGAGCTTGTCCAGGAGAATATTCAGCTGGGTCTGCGGGAGACAAAGGAGGGAGACGCATCATCACTTTTATTCAAACAAACTGAGAAAACCTCAAGAGACAGGCAGACACACAATCGCCCGACATCCATCATGTGACTGCAAAACTGGGTACGGGTTATTCCACATCACATCCCAATATTTTCCCAGTCATAGGCCGTAAGAATGCACGAGGAGTCGGTTCAAAGTTTCTCCTTTTTAATCATTTTTCCAGCATTTCTGAGCCCTCATAGCTTCACGAGGACAGGAGATCCACGTTACATGTTCAGAGAATATAAACACGTTCAAGTCCTGCTACAAACTTCATTGTTAAAGCCAAAGTCTGGTTTCTCCAGTGAACATCACTATCATGTGATGTATCACACTGCTACTGTGGATGTTGATCTGCTTTCTGATAATTGACTAAAGAAAGCGTCACAAAGTGCTTTTACTTCAAATTTCAGGGGTTACATGAACCATGTGGGATAGGAGGTTGCAGTTTTAGCATGACAGTCACATCAGCCTAGGGGTGGGCGATATAAACGATATACGATAGAAACGATATAAATTTGGCCAACGATAGAGATTTTGACTCTATCGCGATAGCGCATGTTGATGATGTCATCAAGCTGCGCCTGTTTTGGTCGAAAGCATCGCAGCGGCTGAAACCATTATCTGCAAATTATGCCGGGCGACAGTCATAGCAAAGAGATGAAGCACTTTTGAAATATGGGGAAAGCCAAAAACTGCGCTTCCTCCACTTCCGTAACATTGATTCATTAATGTTGAATTCTCTCGCAGCTGTTCTATTCCCATGTTGTTGCAGTATATTAATAACTAACCTCGTATTGTGGATGAATAATATTAGTTGTTCTCCTGACTGAAGTTTGGCCCGTGTATAGCATCCTGCTATACGATTGCATTTGTCCCTGACCACCAGAATCCCTCACGTTAACTTTTATCGAGTGGAAAAAAAGTTAGTGTTCATCCTCCAGCTTCACTGTGCTAATGTTATGCTAACATAGCTGTGTCGCTAGCAATCACGTAGCACAACATTATATACCAGGTAGTCCAACTTCAGTAACCCTACAAACGCCACTGCTGTTTAGTTTCCTGTCTTCATTTAATTTGGAAGTGGTAGCAGAGCAGTACATTTTAATTAGTTTCAAAAATCTCTCAGTCAGAACATGGTATGAAATGTTTAGGTGGAAACTAGCGAGCTAACTTCCTGTTAACTTCTAACTCCGTTGAATTTAATAAATTCTGTTTTCATGGATGCATGGATGTTAAACTTAATTGTTGCACCTGATAAAGCAGCAACGCTGATGATTTTATTAAAGATGAAATAATTTAGACCATTTTTAACTCTTAGTGTTCGTTTGACTTTGGGACCTGAGGGGACAGACCCAGAGTTTTGGACCCAGATTACTCCACAAAGCTCCTCACTACGGCAGCCATAATGCTTTGACGATCCATCAAGCAGTGCGGCTTACCAAATTTGTACTAAAACATTTTTTTAACAGATTTCTGCACGCCAAAATCGGTTCGAGGTCAGTAAGCACAACCAGAATTCATACATAAGGCACACTCTCGATTTTTGAGAACATTAAAGGAATTTAAGTGTGCCTTATAGTGTGGAAAATACGTTATACAGAAGAAAAGAACATATTGCGATATGAATTTTAGGCCATATCGCCCAGCCCTACATCAGACCTTCAGTCCATAATTGGCTGGTTTAGGTGGGATGTACCGCCTGAACCTGCACCTTCCTCTGAAAGCTAGCAGCTGTGCATCTGCACAGAGACGAGTGCCGAGGAGATCAGATTTGGCTAACTGGGCTGCAAACAACATACAAAAATCCCTGAAAGCAGCACATTTGTCGATCTGCAGACTGCTGATGCTGTTAGGGATAAAATGATTAAATAAAGTTGTTTTTTATGATTTTTACACATCGCTATGCGCATTAAAGAGTTGGCACTCCGTGTAATGAAGGTCAGAAGCTTCATTCAACGCTATGACTGAATTGAATTATCGTGATTGACATGTAGAAGTTCTGAGGGTTTTGCAAAACATGCTTACACATCATGCTGGTTAAAAGTCAGGAGGATATTTTCTGAGACTACGGAGTCCGAACAGAATGTCCCAAACTTAGATAATAAGTAAAATTGGTAGAATGACATTTACAGTCAAAGCTAGGCAGGGAGGCATCTTTTCTCTGTTTTTCCAAGAAGAGGAGCAGATACAAGGTAAAATCGTGATTGGAGAGAGAAGAAGATTTGCAGGGAGACGGCAGGAACGCGCTGTCTGCAGGCAGCGCTTCTGATACGGAACCAAAACCTTTGTAAATCTACATTATCAGCATATTTGAACTAGGGCTGCCACAATTAGTTGACTAGTCATGATTACGTCGACTATCAAAATCATCGACGACTGATTTAATAGTCGACGCGTCATTTGAAGCTTTGTAAGATCACAAAAGACGCAGGAATAAGTAGTAGGATTTAAGAGTGTAATAACGGACTGAAACAGAAGTTGGCAGCACTGCATGTACAAGGATACCAGCTGGCGTTAAACCCCGAAGAAGAAGAAGCTGTGTCCCAGAATTCATAGCGCAGTCCAGCTCAGTTTCCAACAATGGCGGCAGCTAGTTAGTTTTAATATTACTCTTATTATTCTTTCTGGGTCACAAAATAAACGTTTAACATATTTTCAGGCGAGAATGTATCTGTGTAAACCTCAAATACCTGCTTAGTTTATCAAGACACCACATATTTTCAAAAGCACTCCGACGTTTTCGGAGACGTCTGTTACCCACCAGCTCGATAGCTAGCCGGGGGCTAGGCTCACTAGAGCCCGTGAGAACACCGGACTCCCGGCAAATCGTTTTCAAACCCACTGCCGTCTTTCGCTACTCAGGTTAAACATATATAAGTCACTTAGATAACTTAAAAATGTTATTGTTTGGCTTTTTTTAGTATTTTATTTGTTCCTGAGTAAATCGGTTTGGCTGCGATTAAAGTTATAGTTTTAAAGTTTTAAACTATAAAGTTATAGTTTTTACACAGCTGAATAAACGTCAAGCAGACAACTGATGATCAGAAGTGTGAGATGCTCGAGAACATACTCCGGTGTCCTGTTATATTTTAGATAGCAAGGTGTTTATTAAACTTCACCAAAACAATCTGCAAATTTCATTAAACTTTAATAAACTATCATCTTGTTTTTATTTTTATTAAGCACATACTTTAAACACTTAAAGCTGTAAGCTAATGATAGTTATATAAGAGCAGATGCATGCTGGTGCAATAAGCTGGACGTTTTACGTTCAATGGATGCATGATCTGATTAGTTGACTAATCGCAAAAATAATCGGTGACTAGTCGACTATCAAAATAATCGTTTGTGGCAGCCCTAATTTGTACCCAGTAAGCCGCTGGGTGCAGTTTCTGATCAGGTCTCTGCCTTTTCTTTAAAAAAATGTTTGTTCCAATCGACGGTCAGAGTTACAAATCAGCACAGAAATGGATTCAGAGAGGGGAAACTTCTCACTAATGCTTGCATTATTAAAGCTTCTTGTAGCTTTTCTTGATGTGACTGTGGACACGAGGAGCATCTGTGAATGTGAACATATGCAAATGTGAATGATGTATACTGATTAGGGGGTATAATGGAAGACAGATGAGTGCACAGTAAAGCCAAGCAAACAGTGACAGATTGTAAAGGATGGCCCGCTAACGGCAATTAACACCACAACAACGTCCTTGTTTGTCCACTAATGTGTTTGGCGGACACACAACGGCCAATCCAGGCTCGCGACGACGCCCTCGGCTGATGTGGCAAACACTGTCATATACGAGCAGGAAGCTGTCTCAAAAACGCAATTTTTTCCTCACGCTTTTCACAAACTGAGCACCACAATAACTACAGAAGAAGAAGCTCTGCAGGCTGGTGAGCCTGACCAGAGAAGCAGTGCAGGGCTGAGGAAGAGCACCAGATATTTATTTTTAAGCATTTTTAAGGTCATGTGATGCGGATGAGGACACATGACGAGGACAGGTAGGGTCAGAGTTTAGTGAAAGCATGGACCCATCTTGCCTTGTATCCACTGTTCAGACTGACGGTGATGCGATGGTGCAGGGATAGTTTCTTGACCCTTCATTATTTATAACCCAACGCCTTTTTCTGAGACCCTGCTGGTTAAGTTTTGGAAGCGTTGTATTAAAAATGCTTAAAAAATTATTTTGTCAAACTTTCTAAAAAGCAACTGCAGCAGCTGTGCAAATTACGTTTAAGGCTGATTGAAAAATCATCAGTTCTGCAGGTTTTGGTGATATAATTAAGTAATGACAAACTGCAGTGATGAAAAAACTAACTCACCATGTCTCTCTTAAAGCCACGGCACAGGTAAGGCGAAAAAAGGCACGACAGCTTGAAAGCCTTTCCCTCCATCTGCTTACTGTAATTGCTTGTGGAATTAACACAGTCATATACTTGAAGATGCTCTAATAAAATGATGGACTTGGCCTTCGCTTCATCCATTTTCTCGTGAGAGGACATATGCGAGTGTGTTACGGCTTACATAACTCCCTTTTATCTGCAGCAGCCTACATGTGCTGACGAAAAGCAGCTGCGCGGAACAAAAAGCAGAAGAATGCACGGCCGGCCGGCCTCCGCTCCATTTAAAGGTTTAAATGTCTGTAAAGCGTTTATGATGTTATTTACATCTGCTCTCTCAGTCATGCTCATGCAAACAGACAAACAGCCGCTAATGCAATCTGACCCGGTCAGGTCTGCTGCTGCAAGATGACTTTGTAATTCATAACAGAGGAGCATGCAGATGATTCGGAGGCAGGCAGGTGAATTATCAGCCATGTCTGGATGAGCCTTTGGAGCAGGACACCTTTGTTATGATGTATTTGGTCACTGAAGTGGGGCAAAGCCACGGTGTCTGGTTATAATGAAAACCTGCACGGATCACAATCTCCCTTCATCGCTGCAGCTCCAGGAAGCAGCGTCTCCATCACCTCCACCGTCTCGGATTTATCACTGCTCATTTTCCCCACACCGCTCGCCTCTGCACCCACGGCTCGGTCTGGGTCCTCCGGTACACCTTTTGAACCGTAATCATAGCTCGAATAGAGAGGGCTCAGGAAGGGGAGGGGGGGGAGAAGCGCCGGAATGAGGAAAACACAGAACACACTAACACACGTAATAACGACTAAATCCAGTCTGCACGGAGTCGAGTTAAACCCTCTCGAACGACCGCGGGATGTTTTCGCTGGTGCAGCGGCAGACTAAACATGACTTGTTCTTTGTTTTCCTGAAAGCATCAGTTTAGTTGATCTTCCACGCTGGACATTCACGGTTTTCAAACATTCTCCTCGTGCGTCACAGAAACAGTGCGGCCTGAGGCACATCCCCAAATCCAAAAGCAATAAACCCACAGGAAACACTGACCTTCATCGGACAGTTTCAGCTGGTCAGCTGACCTCACCTGGCTGACAATATAATGACAGTATATTTATCCTCACATACTTCTAAATTCGCTGCTGTTCTGTGACTCATTATTGTGGGAACTTTCCACATAGCCTCGTGATGGAGAGCCACTTTTCCTAAAAAGTACTCAGCTGGACAGAAAACCAGTGGACCAATCCTGAAGAGTACTGGCCCAATTCAGTCAGCAGACTATGATTAAAAACACTTACTGTGAGGATGACTACAAATAAGAAGAGATGCCTGAGCCTACCAGGAATAACACCTGAAGCTGTTTTCTGACATATTTTATGCCTACTTATAAAACATAATGACTGGATGGTGCAGCAGAAATCAGTGATTCGGTCTCTGTCTATGCAGCTACCCTTGGAAAAACCTGGAAACTGTTCTAATGGTTGTCAAACCATGTCTATGTTCATCTACACTGAGGTGTTAAAACTCGGCATTAAAGGTCGGGGGAAGGTCTTCAAACGTCGTCTCCATGGGGTAAAGCATTAATATTGTAAAAAAGGGTCTACTTCATTCCAAACTATGATTGTTTTATAAACTTAAACAAACAGGAAGTGGAAATCCAACTTAAGATCAGTCTCATGCAAGACTCCTTACTCCTCCATACAAGGCTCATTGTAATGGCCGGCAGATTCTTTGGAACCGACTGTACTTCATAATAATCCTTCATCACTTGAACCGGCACCACTTTTGGATAACTTATTAAGAATTTAGACAAACAGCTGCTGCTCAAATCTAAAGTATCCAGCCGACTCCACACCTCCCGTCTTATTGGTTTGTCATTAAACAACAAGAAAACCGGCCACAGTGAACTCGTCCCTGTGCTCTTCAAAGCTAGAGCACTAAAATTCACTGATCATAACATTTTATTACAGAAACTAGAAACTGTAAGTTAGAAGTTAGTCTTAGAGCTCCACAGGGCTCTCAACTAGGCCCAATACTTTTCTCATTATACATACATTCTTTGCTATGCAGATGACGCCCAGCTTTACGAATCTGTGAAGAAGGATGACACAAATCATTGAAATAAACTACAGACATAAAGGCCTCAATCCGCTGTAATTTTCTACTTCAGAAAATTCAGAAAACAAATGATGTTTATTCTGCTTGGGCCTAAAAATGGCATTACGCTGACCTCCAGCAACACCGGGTGTGATTTCTGACAAGGACATGTCTATTAGCTTACAAATTAAATAACTAAGAACACCTTATTCAGCTAATGCTGGAAAACTATTTTATGCATTTATTACTTCGAGGCCGAACTATTGCATTTCATTATCAGGCTATTCTGAAAGCTGCCAAATGTAAATTAAACAGTGCAAACGACTCCAGACCTCCTTTCTCCTTAATTTGTCAGGAAATGGAAAGAAACGAGGCCCCTCGTGGAAATGAAACTCTTATCAGTCAATTGTCCAATTAATTTTAAGCCTGGAAAAAATGCAGGGCGAGGTTAAAAATGGTCTCCAGAAAACACTTTTTCCCTCCTGCTGTTGTTTCAGACTTTTGCAACATAGGCCTGTTATGAACGTTGGAGGACCTGTTGATATAAATCGCTGTCACTGTACACATGAAAATTTATTTATTGCGTTCCCACGTCTTCAATTAAAAAAAAGAAAATAAACAAAACCTTTACCTGTTTGTACTGGACACCTCGCTGCTCTCTGGCTTTGACCCTGTTAAATACACCTGCCCATCACTACCTCAGGTTATTTTTTTCTCCATTAAATATATATATTTATATATTTTAGGAGGGATGATTGAGTGGAGCCAGGCGCTGTGGTTTTTGGCTCACCTTGCCTTTGGTTAGGTGACACATTAGAGCGCACATCAAGGTGAGAGGCTGAGCTGGATGAGTCA
The DNA here is from genome assembly GCF_056152115.1 of Neolamprologus brichardi. Classification (NCBI taxonomy): domain Eukaryota; kingdom Metazoa; phylum Chordata; class Actinopteri; order Cichliformes; family Cichlidae; genus Neolamprologus; species Neolamprologus brichardi. The sequence goes on along the minus strand of NC_142118.1, from coordinate 23,251,539 downwards.
CGATGGAGGAGAATAAAAATCCTCCGTTTATAACTCCAGCTGACAGCAAAGACGTTGCTATCTCTATGCTCAGGGTGAAAGAGAGACGCTCATCTGACTGTTTTTAGGTGAAAAATTATGTTCTTTATGAAGATTTCATACATTTACTTTGACTCTTTGTACCTACGGGACCTCGGAGGTGAGCCTGGGAGCTCTCGGCTTTATTATAACAATCAGTCAGACATGTATATAATGAGGCAGACTAAACATTTAGGAACTATTCTGCTTAAGGGACTAGAGTAGAGTAGCTTTGCATGATTCACAGTTATCATCATCGTTATTTATGTTAAACTAGGCCTCTGCGCAGCCCCTCAGATTATCCTCTCTCTCTAACAAAAAAAGCCAGACGATGATTTTAAAGCATTTAATTACCTTAAATTTTAAAATGACATCTTAAGACTTTTTAAGGATGAGTGGGAACCCTTGAATGAGCCTGCTGGCCTCTGGATTTGTGTATATCTCATCATCGCTTCATCGAGCGATGATGAGAATTTGCAGCTCAAACTCTGAAGCTCACGCTGTGTCCACTTAAGGTTGGGGATGATTTCAGCGGGTAAGAAATAAGGGGAGCAGATTGTAGGATGAAAGTGGAAGGCGAGGAGAACCGCCGAGGTGAAAAGAGTGATTTCACATGGTTTGGGCATCTGACCAGAAACACCTCCCAGGTGAGGTGAGGTGCTTCGGGCATGTCCACCTGGGATAAGTCCACGGGGCAGACCCAGGAGATGCGGGAGAGAACACACTGAGGGTATTCTGTCAGCCCTAAAGGGCTTATTCGAGCAACCTGTACTCTCACACCAAAATCTGAAGAGTCTTCAAATTAGGCCAGAGTTTTCCCAGCTCAACCAGTTAGGAGCTCCTTTTAGCCTCGGGGTGTTTTGTGTAAGCTGACAGAGGCCTGCATTTTTGATAGCTACATAACGGGTTTGCAACATTGCTTGTATCAGATCATCCTAAACTAAACATACAACAAGCATTTAGTAAAGAAGAAGTGTGAGTATGAACTGGCCGGGGCCCAAAGCACCGCCTGAGCAGACTGGACAATGAGCCGGGATCTGAGGGGATGAAGTCTGGAGCACATCTTTAATTCAAGCCATTAATGAGGTGTAGCAGCTCTTTTTTTTTTTTTCTTTTTTTTTGACAGACAGGACGTCTTCATCAGAGTCAGACGAGCCAGTGGTGGCAAAGACTTTTAATTAGCCTCAGCCTGTTTAACAGCTACATCTCCACAGAGCAGTACATGTCCTGGTGGTCATAAATATCTACAAGTATTTGTATCACACATCGCATCTTGGATTGGATCTTTTTTTTTTTTTTGCTGCTCACCTTAAACTTGTTGCCGACGCTGATGAAGCTGAGTTTTCCGGCCTTCTGCTTCACGTCTTTGCTGTTGTTGGAGTTCTCGAACAGCTCGCGGACGAAGCGATCCTTGGACTCACTGACGAGACACTCCAGAGACATGTGCAGGGCGTCGTTATTCTTCTCCACAAACTTGGTCTGAAGGAGAAACATTTCAGCGTGAACGGGGCGCTCGGTTCGAGTCTCTTCTTTTTGTTCCCGTTTCTGATACGCCTGCTTAACTGCAGAAGGAAAAATCTCTACACGATTTTATGACTTGAATCTCTCCGCAGCTACGCTCGGTATGTTTTTAACACTCATCTCAATGATGGCTTTCATGTTAAAAGTTGAGTTTTCTGCAGTCGAGTGATCAGAGAAAAGAAATGATTCATTTTGAAGACGCCGCAGTGTGTTCTGGTGACGCACCGTCTCGTAGCACACGGCTCCTGCAAAGTGCCTGATGATAAATCCTTCATCGTCCCTCACGTTCCTGTGGACGGTCAGCTTAGACTTTCTGGGTACCTGCAGGACACACACACATGCACCTGATCACGGGTGGAAACACACACACACTAAAACTCTGCAGACTCAGCAGAGTTCATGCATACTTCCCATTTATGATGGAAAACTAATTCCCAGTCCTGCCAATCACTCGCTGCTGGGAAGATTAAGATTTGATGCCAGTAATTTAACCGTCAGTGAGATCACGTCCCTCTGAGGCTCCACGTCACTCCACTGAAACTCAAAACTTCAAGTCAATATCTAAAGTTCCCATTTTTTGTGTTTATCAATATCATCAATATTATCCAAATTATCAATAAAAGCTTTAAAATTAAGGAGCCATGGTAGAAGGTGAAGCTCCTTGTTGATAAGTTATTGTTTAATACTGCAGATAAAGTGCTCCTCGGCTAATAATCTTTAGTGGCGATAAATATCAGAGCAGTGAGTCCATCATCTCGTGTTCAGGCTGTAGTGCCACCACCTTTAAATGCAGTTGGTGATATCAGCTGTTCTGCTCTGCAGCATCACTGAACCCTGCGTGCAGGCACAGATAACAGATTTTCACCTGCTGCAGGTCTTCAGACCCAGGTGGAAAGTCTAAACATTTACTCATCGAAACATGTCAATGTGAGAACGAGCAGCTAGTCTTTGTCTTATAAAGTTTTTTGGCTACTGTTTGGACAGAAGCAACAATTTCAGGACTCAGTTTGGCGACAGCCATTTTCACATTTACATATAAAGAATTAATTGTTGGGACACAAAATGAGGTGAACCACTTGGGATTTCTATTAATTTTAATAGTTCTTTTAGCAGCTGGTAAATTTACAAAGCCGAAAACGAAACTAGAACTTCCTTTACCTGAGAGATAGAGGGAGGAAAAAAAGCACTTTTTCCAGCTCTGCGTGTAATCTGTAGTCTCTCAGGTTTAATATCAGCCCACCCTGAATGCTGCCCAAGAGGCCAAAACAGGGAAAATAAGGTCTAAATAGGCCTTGCAGCAGATTATTTGGAGGAATGGGGTAAAACAAGGAGACAAACATATAAATCAGCTCCTCTCATAAGTTTTTTCTGAGTCTAAAGATTAAGCTGAAATGATTCAGAGAGAATCTCCTGAGTAAATCAAACAGTCCCATAAAAGCCTCGCGTTAAAAGTGGCATGCTTCCCTGACTTTCCTTCCTTTGTGCGGTCACTTACAGTCAGGCGGAAGTGGTCCTTGTGTTTGTTGTGAACGGTGTCGGTAAAGTGCTGGTCACTGGGTTGAGGTAGACGGTTCTCTTCGTCCAGGATGTCCAGGATGCCGACCACCTTTGCCTCCACCAGGTCTGCGGGGAAAACCGTGACAAGCATGAGAAAAATAAACGCTGCGTGTCCTCTTAATGAAGCTGCGGCGGATCACCCCGAGGCTGACGGGCTACGCGACCGATTGAATCACGGAGGGTGCGATGTAGGCAAATTCAAATTAAAGTTTAATCGAATGGGAAGAGACGTGGAGATTGTAACAGTTTCTCCTTGACCTGATCTGACTTGAAAGGTGATGGGGACCTAATTTACCAAATCATAATTATTATTATTATTGCATTAGTGCAGTTTAGTTCTCTCGGATGGTGCAGAAGTGATTTTTATTTTATTATTTAACATCAAATCTTTCTCACTATTAAAAGTCATTGACCCATTTTAAAGAGAAGAGCCACGGCTCAATTTAAGGACGTAATGAGCTTCAAGCTCCTGATGACGGAGACTGGGACACCCGAGGACTCACTGCTTACTTCCTGTTTTGTGCTGTGCACCAACTTTTGCTCCTTTCTCCTACAAAAGTATCAAAATCTAACGTGATGGAAGTTTGATGGATTTTTATTTCTGCAAGGTCCTGACATGGAAATGTTAAGTAAAAACCAGTTTCTCTGCATATTTAAGTCAAAAACAGTTGTAAGTATAAAAATAAATGATTAAGTCTCGTCGTTGGCGAAGCCCTCTGTGTGACTTTGAGAGATCAAAGCTGTGAGTTTTACAAAGACGGATTCTTTTTGTGAACCACTTTTGTTCAGTGATGGAGACAGATGGATTCCTTTACTCAAGAAGCTGAAATGTCTACAAGAACCTAAAAAACAACTATTTAGGAAGCTCATTTTTAACTTTTAACAGCTCCTCTAGTGGAGATAAGAAGCTGGAGAAAGCAGCTTCCCTTTAAATGTTCTGAATTTGCTACAGATCCTACTTTCAAAATGTTATTTTAAAGATTATTTTAACAGAAAGAAGAAAATAAAGGAAGAAGGTGAGGTCTGCAGTGACCGACAACACGCCTGTGAAGGAAAAGCTGTCAGCGCTGAACAAACAGCCAGCAAACTGACAGAAAACTGAGGCGCAGGGGAGGAAGTTTACGTGGGATGACTGGCTGATTCAGAGGATGACGTGGGGGATTGTTTAGAAGATATGATTACCTACCTACGTGAGCTTTAGCAGTCTTTTTCAGTAATGTTTCCTGACAGGAACTGACATGCTGCACAGTAGAGGCTCTTTGATGGAGACTCCTACTCACAAACTATTCAGCAAATGAAGGTCAGCAGAGCTTCCAGCAGCAAAAACCTCGGGAGGCATCCCGTCATCTGCCCCTTCATTGCTCAATCCGTCCACCTTCTCTCCATCACAGGAGACAACCAGCAACAAACGAAAGGGCGCATGGCTGCACGAGTTAATAAAACCTGAATGAAGTGAAAGTAACGCTTTGAACAAACTTCTGTGACGTTAAAGAACTTTTTAATAGTTCCCACTCCTCCTCCTCCTGTTTGTTTCCATCTCCGCCTTGTTCTGTGTGCAGTCACGTGGCCGCTGCTTGTACAAATGTAATTTTCTGCTACATCAACTGTGATTTTTACGTCCCCTGAACAAAGAGGAGCTTCTCCTTTTATAACACGCAACGGGAATCCAAACCAGCAAACAAACAACCGCGTTTCGGTAATCTACGAGCCAGCGAGCACAGCCAGCCTCCCGCCTCCAAGCAGCTCGCTCTGCTGTAGTTAAACATCTCATACTGAAAGCACAGAAAGCATCATTAACCACCTTCCCCTTAGATTGCTCTGTCACATCAGTCTCCCTCCATGTTTATAAACTATTAAGACACATTTCAGTCAGGACGGGAGTTCACAGGCTTGGGGGCTTCGTAGTTCGTCCTCTTTGCGGTCTTTGAAGCGGCACCGAGGCTCGGAGGTCAAAGTGAAGAGAGGCAGCTCTCCTAAAACTGAGGATGATGAGCACTGAGGTGAATAATGAGCAGCTTTTACAGGACACTCTTAGATATAGGGCCAATATATAATATATTTCATTTTTAGGCGACACCTTAGTGTTTGAACTAGAGCTGTCTTTTTCAGTCTGATGTACCCAGTCGACATCAACACATCCCCATAGACTGTATAATTACGACGGGCACAGCCATCTTTGAAGCAGTGCTATTTTTGCATGGGAGTTAGCTAACCCCCCTCAATTAATCAGAACCTAATTAGTTCTGATTGGATCTCGTCTCCCCGAAAGGTTTTCATCTCATTTTTATTCATTGACAGAAGTTTCAGTACGTCATGGTTTTCGTCCTCGTGCATTAGATTTTATTTAGCTATTGTGTTTTTGCCTGAAAGAAATTACTGTTGATGAAACCTATGATGAAAATCAATGAAATGAACACTGTCTGGATGTCAGCTATTTAGTTTGGACTGCAGATTCTGAACTCTAAGGATTTTAGGCATTGATGTGTTGGCTCCTGAAATGACCACATTTAAATCAGAGTGAGAGGTTATTGCTTGGTTAGCGAGATGCATTCATAAACTGTATTGGACGCAGCACACAAAGATTCCCCCAATATCCACAGAGACTGTAAACGTGCTTATTTCAGCCTTATAGTTGGACATTTCAATGTTAGAGTCTAATGGGGAATTATTCACTTCAGCCTCGAGGTTGCTTCTCGCAATAAAGTGCTGCACAAAGTGTTAAAACTCAGCCAGCATTCGGTCTCAGAGCACTTACTCTCAGGAAGAGATTTTAACGGGTTTATTACACTTTATTTGTGTGAGATGAAATTTTATAGTAACAGCTGGATGAGTCTGTGTTTCCTTAGGAATATTAAAAAAATATAGCTTTAAACATTAATATAATAAACCACACAAAAGATAAGATGTAGCACTGATCAGAGGATCAGAAGGAAATCTTTCTTTGTGAACTAAAACAACAAACTCTCCACATTAACGCCAAAACTTTGTGTGAAAGCCGCAGGCGGGATTTTTAAAGATTCATTACTCTGCGTGTGCTGAAGGTTTAGTATCAAACCATCAGCTCTTTAACTCTTGCACTGGTTGTTCCAGAGCAGAAACGGGGGGAAGCTGATCAAATCCCCTCCACACATTCATGCACCATCTAGATATTTAAAGAGGAATTTGAACTGCGTTTTGCACCTTTGTGGGGTATCTGAGGTGCACAGTTGGAGTAGGGAATAGTTCACATTATGCTCTATGCACTAATAAAAAGAGTGGTGTAAAAGAGAACAAATATCAAACCCCTCTGCAGAGAATTTCATCGGCACAGAGGACTGACTGCAGCTGCTCTGAATGCACAATCACGCGAGCTGAGCGAGGAGTGGCGTCTTCATACCTATGCAGTCCTGATTGTCGACGTAGTGAACCTCGTTGACTCCCAGCCCCTCCCGCTGGTACAGCTCTTGCTCCTGGAATGCAACAGAGAAATTTCTAATGAGAAATCATAACGGTATTCACGGCATGCCCGGTGTTCATCTAACGAGGGCAGGGACGGCTCGGAGGTTCTGCCTGGGGGGCATTCAAGCTCTCTAACAAGTGGCGCTTAGGCCAGGCTTTCTGCTAGTACACTTTCATGCAAAAATGAGCATCTAAAGGTGATGGGACTTTTCATGCTGCAGACAGATGTTTGGGCAAACGAGGAGTTTTAAAGGTAAGAAACAGACAGCCGCTGTTAGAACACGGTCGAGGGAAAGTCAAACACAATCCACTGTTTAATGTGGCCCTTCTCTGAGGTCTGCGGTTTACAGACAGAGCAGATGATTCAATTACGGCACTGATCCAAAACTCTGGATTCTGCGAGTGAACTATGATTACACAACAGTCTGACAGAGAAACCTCAGGGTCTTCAACTAAACAGCATTTCTTTTGTTGGAAACAGCTCCCGACGACAATAAACCCATTAAGGAGGCTGTGGCTTTCCAAGGTCAGCAAACGCTGTGTGTTGGCGGAGGTCTGAGCGCTTGAGTTCCTTCTCCTTTATTATAAGAAGACCTTCAAAGAGAGCGTTGTTATTTTCCCAAACAGAAACGCAGCGTTTCACAGACTTGAACGCCGTCAGTCTCCGTGCCACCTGTTGCTAATGACTGTTTGGGTGCTGATAGAAGTGGCAAGTAAAGAGTTTCATCTGAACTTGAGAGGATGTCAAGCGAAAGAAAAGAAACAACTTCTGTTCCAAGAAGAAGTTTACTAAAATCAGCACGAAACTTCCCACCTTTCAATTCTGAGCTTTGTTAGTAGCGCAGACAACACACCGGTCTGCTGTGGCGAGACGAGCCTAAAGGCCGGTCCTTCTACGAAGTGTGTTCACAAAAGTTCAGGACTTTTGTCGATGACTCAAAAATGACAAATCAACTTTAAGGATCTCCTAACTTTCAAGGAGAGCTGTCAAATCTGTCATAGTGGGCCGTGCTGATAATGGGCCAGAAAAACCATCATAAGATGGTCTTAAACAAGGACCACCAGTCCTCTTCAGCAGATCGTCTTCCCTTAAATGTCCTTCACTTCCTGTGGAGTCTAAAGAGCGCCATTTTGACATAGTGGATGAGGTCTTGAACACTCTGCAGTGGAACAGGTACAAAGGGAAATAAAAGGACACAGAAAACGGTCCAGCAATGCACAAGAAGATGATCCCTTCAGGATCATCAGCCAGATTTATATCTTAGTAAGGTTTCTGACTTTTACAGATTTTTATTTCTGAAGCTTAGAAAAAGCAACAGATATACTTTTCCACCTTAAATGCGAGTCTAGCTCACATTTAAGGTGATAACATCTCTACGCTGAGAGAACAGCGCAGGTAAAAGTCCATCCGTATCGGAGGTAAATTCCTGCTGGATGCTACATGCTTCAGAAAAGCTCCAGAGAACGCAGGGAACGGGAGTCTCTCCAGAGATCATGTGAGGATCTGATGTAAACAGTGTGAAAGGCTCAGCCATGGAGCCAGGTTGAGGGTATTTGGGCATGTGTCTGCTTAAAGTACAAATAAAAGGTAGAACTTAGTTGAATGGATGGAAAAGTTTTCTGACATAAACAGCAATAAACCTGAAGCACACTTTCATATTAAAATAAAACCTATTATAGTAAAATTCATGTTTTGCAGAGATGAAAATTTAAACTTCATGTTCAGACGTTTGGAAAATGAAAACTTTGCAACCTGCAATTTGAAAATGTGACATCTAGTCTCAGAAAAGAATTGCCTGCAACAAGAAAAACACTTAAAGTTTAAATGGAGAGTCCTCCACAGATGTCTGCTTTGATTTGACGGCGTTCGCTGGCGGAGGTGAGATGGTGCAGGGTTTTACTTTCAAACAGCTCTCACCTCTTTCAGGATCCGCTCATTGAAGAACTGCTGCAGCTTCTCGTTACAGTAGTTGATGCAGAATTGCTCGAAGCTGTTGTGCTCAAAGTACTCTGCAAATATATTCGTTACACAATGTGTGTCAGAGCAAAGTGGACTATTACAGAATCATTTCTGAGGTGATGTGAGCTTTCAAAACATGCATTACTTCTTTTTTATCTCCTTAGAAATAACAAGTTATCAAACCAACCAACAGGTTTTTTTCCCCTTAAAACCATCAAACAGAAACATTTCTCTTAGTTTTAAAAACACGTTCTCTATAAAAACCTTGAAATTCTGATGTTTTATTGTTATTATTGTGATACTGACCAAAGCCAGCGATGTCCAGGACGCCGATGAAGTTGGCGGAGGAGTCGAAGGGGAAGCACTGGTTGACTCTGGTCACCACGTGGTCAAACAAACGGCTGTACACGGCCTTGGCCAAAGCGTCCCGGGCGTTGTTGGCCTGCTCGACTTTGAGCGGCACTCTGGGAAAGACACAAAGATAACAGGTTTAAATAAATCAGAGATTTTAGGTTTTATTTTCACTTACAGATGGTCAAATAAGAAGAAAGTGTAAAAGTTAAACCATGTGCTCAGGCTTCCACTTTCAAAAGCAAATTCTTGTTCCACAGAAAGATCCCAGCAGAGACACTCGGACACAGCAACCTCTTCTCTCTCCCAGGTCATCATATAATGCTCAGGCAGCTATAAATGCTCAATACCCAGTGCTGCTGGCTTTAACTCCCCTTTTACTGGTTTTCTGCTCCAGGCGTGCAACTCCAGGATTTAAAAACACTGAGCTTACAGCCCAAAACAACAAATCTGCCACGTCTAGATAAAGCGTAAAGTCTGCTTACATACCTGCAGATAAATGCTGGGTTTAAATGAACTGGGCTAGCTGGACCTTCCAAGCAGGTAATTGTGTTATTGACAGCAGCAAAGAAAGAGGGATTGGGTGGGAGGCAGTGGCCATAAATCGGCGACAGAAACCATAACTGGCAGCGAGCTCTGTGGAGGTACATTGTAATTGCTTCAGACTGAGTGCAGACAAAAGGAGTGACCTGACGGCAGAGGCTGGACAAAATACACCGTATTAATCTGCTGCTGGGGCCGAGTTTGTGAGCCGGCTTTACTTCTGGACTTTACTTCAGCACGACTGCAGTGCACTCAAGGACACGCTGGGAAATAACTCCACACGAGTGGCACTCAGACAACCAAAGCTCCCAATAACGACTCCCAAAGTCCTCCTCCCTCCCTCGGCGGCAAATTATCTCCTCTGCACATACCTCTATAAGCCACACATGATATCAGGGGAGTTGTGATCCCTGCAGGTGGCTCGGTTGGTATTTTTCTAATATATTATGCTGCAGGGTGACCTCCTGAGCCAAGGGCAGACCTAATAAAGCTGCATTTCCAGTCTATTTGCATACATGAAAACATACAGTGAAGTGCTACACATTTAGATTTTAGGCATCGTGAATTTATTCTCCAGCATGTGCATAAACATACATATTTGCTCATATAGATTTCTCTTACCGATTAAAGCAGTTATTTTCACCAATTGAGATCACCTTCAGCTACGTTCTCACACTTATAATTCATTAAAACTTTATTTTTAATAATAACAACAATAAATTACTGCTTTAAGAGAGTGGTAGGCGCTACTGTCTATATAAACAGGAGCTGCAGCTTCTCTCTAGAGTCATTTTAAAAGTGGTGCAGCCCATTAAGAGGAGCCGTTTGCTCAGTCATCACCATCTCAGTTAGAACAAGGAGTCCTGCAGCAGATGGTCCGACCGCCCCCGCAGAGATCGATCAGCTATAGACGGTTACCCAAGATGCTTCAAACCACCAACCTACCTGCTAAGTTTCTTAGAATTTAATGGTACAGAAGACATCCTTATTTTAAAGCTTTTCCCTCTTTACTGCACTTTGAGTAAAAATCAGATGTTTTTTGTTTTGAAGGCACATCTCAGGCGTCCTTTGGAGGAGTCAAATTAATAAAACAAGACAAACATTACGAACTCTGCGTTTTTTAACCTCGGTGTTGTGAAGCAGTGTATTTTAACCCAAACTGTGACCGTTTTCTTAACCCTAACCACACAGTTTACCAGGGAGTGGAAGTGAAAGTAAACACGGATCCATTCTGGGGCCTTTATTGTTTCTGTTATATCTGCTCCCTCTTCACCACATTTTGAGCACTTCTAAGGACATTTTTGTTCACCGCTATGCAGACGACATTCAGTTATATATCTCTAGCTCTTTGTTTCCAAGCTACAGGGTTTGCACAGGTCCTTGAACTCTATTAACAGTTAGTTTGCTGATAACTTTTTCCAATTTAATGAAGAGAAAACAGTCCTTGTTTGTGCCCCTTGCTATATTTACTAAAACGTCTATCGGGAAAGTGACTCAGCTTTCACTTTAGAGAATCACATTAAATCTCGGATTTGCTTTTTCTTTTTTCTTTTACTTATGTACTTATGTATTTTTTACTTTGATTTTTTACTGCATGTATAGAAATAGGATTAAAATAGGACCTTTTTCACTTTTCTCACCATTTTCAGAACAACCTAAGCTGCTCTGTGCTGCAGATACAAGATTTTAAAAACCCAGAAGCTCCTGTGACTGCAATCAACTCTCAAAATTAAGCATCGGAAAGATAAAAATGATATGCTTTCCATTATATGTGACAGCTTAGCCTTCACAGAGTTAACGCTTTTAACAAGTGAGGTTCAAAATTAAATGTAAATATAACCCGAGTTGCACTTCAGAATGTAACGCAAAGTGTTTTTGCACTTAGCGAAAGTTACAGCCACAGAGGGGACCTTAAAATCGGACTCATCGCCTATAACCTGTCCTGGAGCTCCTCTCCTTCACCCTTGCCCTCTCTCCATGTTAAATTCATGGCCCCGGGGCACCGCAGCCAGAGGTTCTAACACTGCAGAGAGCCCTGTTCATTTAAAAACCAAGAGGTCTAAATGTCAGGGCAACATAATGTCAGAACACTAATCGTACAAGCAGCCTAATATGTATTCCCTGTGAGCCTCGGTGCTGAGAATGTGTTTCTTCCTCTTCTCTCTCGGTGTAATTACTGATGTCGCCTTGTGTAGAAACTCTGCGCTCTGAAGACGCCTGCTGGCCTGCAGCTGCTCCTCGGCCCCGTCCTCAAAGACACCACACGCACAAGAAGATTGCTTTTAAATCAGACTTCTGAGCCAAAAAAAAGCAGCACTCACATATGAAAGAGAGGGCACTACACCGCCACTCATGTAGACACATTCACACCGAGCATTCACCGGATACACTTGAAAACCCAGTTTTTCCTCTGTTTTACAGCCCCTTAGGCACACTGAGATACAAATCAGAACTTTTCTGACAGTCATAACCACAACTTTTATGATACCCGAAGAAAAAGACTCCTTCTTAGCATGATTTACAACACTGCACCGAATGCCCATTGCAGCAGGTGGCTAGCTTGTTTGCATTTATATACTTATGTGCAGACGGGGCTCTCACAGCTGTCGAGTACATACACGAGTGTCATTCGCATTCATCATAAAGGTGCGATGGATGGAGGGAAAGATTGCATATTTTGCTTGTAAGAAATCCACTTTGGTTGAGTGGATAAACACTTTTTCTTGTCTGAAAATACGTTTTAATTAACAGACACAACACATGGGTAAAAGCAGCCTTAGGTTAGGGCACAATTTACACAAGTACAGATTTAAGATGTAAGACTATAAGATTGAAGCTTTAGTTTAAGTTTGGCTTTAGCAACAACAACAAAAAAATGATATACTGGCAGAGGAAACAACCACAAAGGCCCTACGAGGTACATGATGACATCTGGGAATAGTACGAACCGAACTTTCTGGTAGAGAATGATCCACAATTTTTCTTAGAAATGACGAGTAAAAGTACTGGGAGACATTTACATGTGCAGGATCTTCTGTGAGGTCACTGAACAAGCCTCCAACAGCCATTAACTGTTGACCTCAGCCGGCACGAGCGCTCAGATTGGCATCTTCCATTTTCTCTTTGCCCTCCCACTCATCTCCCCTCCAGTCACTCGCTCTGTTTGAAATTACACTCACATTAAAGGTTCCCTGTAAAGCTTCAGGTGTCGTACGACTCTGCCCGCCTGGGTTTCAGTTCTTTCTGCCGCCCGTCGCTCTTTTACCACCGCTTATTTTATCTGATGCTCAGTACATTGTCTGTCTCTTTCACGCCCCCCCCCCCCGACTCAATTTTCTCTCCACTTTTACTTTGTCACATAAAAACACTTGATTTCTCTTCATTGTAAAGTAACTCCATTTCCCTGGTTTCTGTTTTTTTTTTTTCTATTTCACCTCACTCATTATTTCCACCAAATTAAAAAGAAAATGACCCCGTATGACTGCAGCACTCCAGAGTGGTTTCTGATCTGACACATTCCCACTGTGCCATCACGTCAGCAGGTTTATGCTTGGGCTATTCCGGGCTATGAAAACCAAGTTGTTAACACAATATTTACATTCAGTTATGGAGCAACATGATCTTTGATTTCAGATCTACACAGTTTTTCTTCTCCGTTTTTGCTCTCTACCAACTCCTGTTGTAATTTAACTCGTTAGCTGTGAAATACTCCATTTTGCTCACAAATAATCAATTAGTCATTAATATATAAAAAACAAACAAACAATCTTTTATAGAAATGCAATGGACTGGCAACCCGTTCGGGGTCTTGTCCATTTATCCATCCATGTGTTGTTCTCCCTACAACAAGAAAAACTGAAGATGGATGACACCAACGCCATCAGCAATATCAGGCGTTGCCGTCCTAAAACATGCGTGGCGAGATTCGACAATACCGTACAAGCAAAGGAAGACTACGGCTGTCCCAAAGTCTGAATACTAGAACATCACTATCTGCCCCAGCAATCCACACTGATGCCCTGGTGAGCAGTCTGAGGTGGAAGGTGATCTTCAGCGAGAATAGTTCCCAACAACTACCAAATGCTGTTTTTTTTCTGCCCATTCCCACCTTCTGATTGTGTCAGTCTGCTCTTTGGCACATGGCAGGGAGTGTTTTCAGAGGTTATTCACAGAGTAAATATTGCTTTCTGTTTCACAAAATGTTCTACAACCTATGTATGTATAATTGTAGGGTCTACCGTACAATATAAAGCACCTTGAGGCGACTGTTGTTGTGATTTGGTGCCGTAGAAATGAAATTGAATCCAATTCAACTGAATTATTATGCAAGCGAACAAGCGAGAACAAACCAAAGCACTCCAGCTTTAGTTAAACAGCAACAAACATTTCATCATGCATCAGCCCTCACTACTGGAAGCCACTTTGCAACCTGCCTCCACCCATGGTGGTGTCACTGACTTATACTCCGCTTTGTGCTGTTAGCATACTTGTTATTAATCTCCGGCTCTTTTGCACAGCATGTCTTTTATCCTGTCTTCCTTCTCTCACCCCAAACGGTTGCAGCAGATGGCCGCCCCTCCCTGACCATAGTTCTGTCGGATGTTTCTTCCTGTTAAAAGGGAGTTTTTCCTTCCCACTGTCACCAAAGTGCTTGCTCGTAGGGGGTCATATGATTGTTGGGTTTTTCTTTGTATGTATTATTGTAGGGTCTACCTTACAGTACAAAGCGCTTAAGGTGACTGCTGTTCTGATTTGGCGCTGTACAAATAAAACTGAATTGAATTGAAATTGAAAAGACAGAATTACTACAGGTAGAAATCTTCTCTCGACTGACATGGTTCTGACTGAACTGCTTTAGAAATGTTTTGGAGAGATGAGCCTCGACATATAAAGCTCCCAAAATTATCAGCCTTCTTTATTCAAACAAAGATGAAAAGACGGAGAACGGTCTGCAAAGAAAAACAACTGTTCACACAGAAAAAAGGATCTTTTCATAGTGCCAGTGTTATTCATGAAAACCCCTTTTTATCGATGGAAATTCTCAGAATCGCCAATGGTGAGGTTACTGTCACCCATTATTATAGAAGGACACGCTGCACATTAAGCATGTGAGTAAATATGAAAAATTTAAGACTATGTAATCAGTTTAAGTATTGCACTACAGAAAGGCAACGAGCAGCAACCGGATTAGAAAGGAAAAGCGGTGCATCATTGAGTTTCTGGTTAATAAAAGCAAACCAGCTCCATGCAAACCAGCAGCTCACGCACCGTTGCAACAAGTTGGCCGATGATTGCGCTCTCGTGTCCGTTGCCAGTGAATGTGACTGGACGTTTCGATGGCTGTCATATGCCGATTTAGACGACACACTGCATGGTTTTATCTGCCATACATCAGCATTAAATTGATCAGAATGCTCTTTATTTATAACTGCCGCAGCAATTCCAAGCAGACCACAGACTCTCCACAAGTCTAAGCTGCCATTAAACGTTCACTCCAGGGACGCAGCCATGAAACAACAGCACAAGTGCACGCAAGTCTACTGTTACCGAGTGCCTGAGTACAAACTGTGCAACCTTGTACGCATTTGGCTGCCACAGAGGAATATAAATTATGCTGTTGACGAGACTGAAACGTCTTCTGACTTCTTCACGGCCGAAACAGAGCGAGTCTCATTCACCCTTAAAAGCATCAAAGGTTCCAGACAGCGCTGGTGGCGCGATGAGTCAGTTTGTTGACTTGTAATTAGGCGACTCGTGTCAGAGAGCCTCTGCGAGTTCATTATGCATCCAGTGTGCCATTTGTTTGAATCGTTCTGAACTGCATCTTCATGCAATTATGTTCTTTCAGCCAGCGTCATGATGACCTGACATTGACTTTTTGACTGAGCAACGAGACGCCTTTCAGTAAGTTTCTAAGTAGTTTGTGTGTCTTTGTGTTTACGAACGTGAGATCAGCAGCAGGTGAAAAGCTGTTCAACTGCAGATGTTAAAGGACTAAAAACTCCATGACCATGTTAATCTGTTATTTCTGCAAAGAACATGGTTTGTATTTACGGCAGCAGTGAGGGCGTGGGGCGTGCAAGAAAGAAGGTGCTTTTTAAATGAATAGACGACATTATTATTCACTTTGTGATGCAATAATCAATCCCCCCTCCGATGTGTACTCTGAGTAAACTCTAAATACAACCTTGAACTGCAGAGTGTAGCGTCTGATCTGCTCTGGAGCCTCAGCACGCTCAGAGTAAGGACAAAGGCTTCCACCTGCTGCAGGTTCTGGTTAGAACAAACTCTGCTGGAGCAGAGTTTGTTCTGCTCTGCTCCAGCTCAGAGCAGAACAAACACCAGTCCAAGGTGGAGCTCAAAGTCTGTCCAAATGTGAATGACATCAACGATCAATCTCCTCCTACATTGTCTGATCACGGCGACAATGCTAAAAGTCATTAGGCGACCACAGTGAGTGCAAACAACCTTGTTAGGGTTTATGTAACGGACAACCTGACCTCACAACTACTGGCTGATTTTGGGCTCTTGCAGCAGATGGCCGTCCCTCCCTGATCCTGCAGGAGGTTTCTTCCTCTTAAAAGGGAGTTTTTCCTCCCCACTCTTTGCTTTGTATTACTGGAGGATGTTGCTGTTGCTATTCTGCATTTTATGAACAGAACTGAACTGGATTTTTAAGGGTTTAAAACTGTTGATGTCACTTTAGATAATCAGCACTGTTCAAAGGGGTGAGAACGGTGATCATGAACGAGCCTTTGAAACAGGCGAACTCTAGTATGCCTGCAGACACGACAACTTTAACACTCTCAGTCTATTCATGCATGCCACAGTGACTCAAAACCCCAGTTTTTCCAGGACCTCATCCCAGAGAAACAAATGAATGTCAACACAGTCAAATATTCTGCTCAATGTTAGGGGCACGAAGTCGATTTACACAATGTTCCTGTGTTGACTGGATTGCTGGATTGTAGGTATAGACTGGAAGACAACAGCCGGTTACTTGCTTCAGTTTGAATCCCCATCATGTTTGTTTTCTCAGTAATTTGTAGTTATTGTCGATGATGTCATTACTGCACTGCACAAGACTGCTGCACTGTAATCACAGCGTGGGACTGTGAGGATTAAAGTGCTTGTAGGGGAGATGTCTTTAATCCTCTGGCTTTTCTCATCGCGCTTGAAAAGTCATCTTTACCTGGAGCAACCTCCAAGAGCCTCAGAAACAAAGCAGGAGGTGCTGATGTGCACTGATAGTATACACAGCACACATGAGGCTCTGCAGTGCATCGTCTACATGTGGGAAACATGTCAGAGTTCGTTTTAAATTTCAATAGAACAGTGGCAGTATAATGTCCTCGTCAGTGGATATCAGGCCCTTGTAGAGCAAACTTTAGCATTTTGTTCTAGACAACCCAAAACGTGATGTCCACATATGCGGACGCCAGGTCGTGGGAGGTTAAACCAGTTAAACCCCCGCGGAGGGTTCACGTCACCGCGGTGTGTGCTGCTCTGCATCGCCTCGATCCTCCACTTTGCAGAGACGAACACCTGGACACCATCGCAGGTCCACGAACCCTGTTTAAGGCGCAGCAACCGAAGCATCAAAGAATCAGAGTTTAAACTCTGGCTGAAATCTGGTTATCTTTGTCCCTTTGCTAAAAAGCCATAGAAACATGACTGTAAAACAACTCAATTTACTGTGAGATCTCAGCTTTTGTCCATAACACTGGAAAAGGGTCAATTATACACTTGCTGAAATAACAGTTTTTAAAATTAAAAGCTGAAGTTAGAAGCATTTTTCAGGAAATATTCGAGTAAATGTGAGCAGGAAAGTGCACTTACTTGTCTTCAGCCTGAGCTGGAATATGTGAAAAATGTCTACAGTGCAGAAATCGAGTATTATGGTGAACATGAAAGGCTCATTTGCAGTCTGCAGAAATAAAATTAGTGAAATCCAAATGATTGACCGGGCTGTTAGTTCCATTATCTTAATGATTGTTTTCCTTCTTTAATTTGTTTTGAGGAGCGTGTCTGCATGAACATGATGAAAAGTTGAAGAAATCAGGTCACATAGGAAGCAGCAGCACGCACGCACGCACGCACGCACGCACACAGAAATGTCTCTCCTGAAATTAGACAAAAAAAGAACCAAAAGAGAAATATCTGATTTTAATTCAGACTCTCTGAATCCCATGTGCCTCACACGCCTCTCCTCTCTTTATTCCCCCACTCTTTCGGACGGTCTCTCGCCCTCACACACGCCGCCGTCTGCGCTTCCTCCTTCATGAACCACACGCACAAATAGCCGGCTGACGCGATGCATTCAGCTGGCGACGGTCCAGCCGGCTGCCTCGCTAGAGTTCACCCGCTTTGTCCGCTTTTTGCCAACAGCGAAAATTACAGCAATAACGTGTGAAATTTTCATATAAATGAGCAACAGTACGGAGCCGACCATGCCACCGCAACGCTGCGACACCATTTTCACAACGCCCTCAGAGCTCTGAATAGTTACAGCCACTATGTGGGAGAAACTCACAAAATTAAAGTCTGAGTTTGAGACTTTTTGTTTGTTTGGATTTTTTTTTTTTAAAGGGTGTAAATAAACAGCGGCAAGTAAAGCTATCAATCTGTGCAGAACTCCCAGACCTCGCTCTCCCCCTGGCCTCCTACTCTTCCTCCTCCAAACAATATCTCCTAATAACGTGTCAACAAACCAGCAACACTGTGAATTTCACCACTGAACTCTGATTGGGTCAAAGGCATCTGTTACTGCTCGCTGAGAGAGAGAAAGCAAGAGAATGACACACACAAGGATGAAAGTCACCCGCTGCCTTTAAGGGTCTCCACGGCCAATCATCTGCCTGTCAAAAAACCCTCCCTTTGCTTTCATCGTCAGTAGATTTCCGCAGTCGCCTACAGTTTACAACTAGTCTGCAAACACAGTCGAGCAGCAGAAACACAAACCACTCAAAGAAAAACAACAGTAAGAGGAGCATTAGTTAGTGGTCAATTATTAGATTAAATTCATTGTTTAAAATAAGGAGCAACCTCTGCGGCTGAAAATCAAACATGTATGGAAGCGCCAAAAGCTGCAGTTCCTCTAATGTCCACTTGAGGCGTTGTTACCGTGACATCACCCGCTGGTTGCTGGAGTCTTGTTTCGGAGCTGCGAGTTGAGCGCTTACAGCAGGTGTGACGAGGCAGGGCGGGGCGGGACTTTGTCTAATAACTTGTGGTTGACACTCAGCAGCCAATTACTGTGGGGTTTTATAATTTCCCAAATAACCCTCAGATAATGTTGAATGACCGAAATTTTATTTTTATTCATTATGACCCAAAATGAGCGACTGAGTACGTAAATGGAGACTTCCAGAGGACTGAAAGTCTTAGTGCGTCTACAGCCGTCGACATCTGGTGGCCGGTTTCTGACCTGGAAGCTACATTTTTACTCATTTTATTTTGAAATAAACAGATAAAATAATCTTTTTTCCCCATATTGTGATCACTACATGCTGATCATGCCACAGGTCACATGACGTTTTATTTATTTATCAGCAATATGTTTTTTAAATCAGCAGTTGTATCTGTGCTCCTTTGAAACACTTAAATGAATCATCGGGCGTGCAGGGTATTAACACCTCTTATATTACTAATGTTGCGTCTGATAAATTAAGACTTCATTTCCTTCTAAACTAATTGTATAATTGTGCAGCTTCCCAGCAAATCTCTTCCCCGAAGGGGAGGAACATGCTGGAAAGCATTTTCTCCATCCCCTCCGACCATCTGCCTCCATCGGTGCGTCTGCCGCCTCCTCGTGCAAAGAAGATCTTTTGCTTTCTCAGTCACAGGGTTTTTCTTTCTGGCTTTAACAGAGAGAATAAACATGTTGGACGGGATTTTTCCCATCAGCTTTTCATTCCTTCCACCATCTGCCACAAGACTGCAGCCATGCAGTCCACACACACACACACATTCTTTTCAAACTAATGGTTTTGTATTATGGTGCTGTGTGCACTGATTTATATTCATCGGTTCTCTCTCGCTCTCTTCCACATCACCTGACCTTATTAGGGATCATAATTTTTGGACCCGACCCGGTCATTAGAGCATTTAGGATTCAGTCCTGCCGATGGCAGTTCTCTTTACTGTAACCAGAGAGTTTTGAAGGTGCCACTCAGAAAACCGTAAACCCACCCCAGCTCTCGGTCCAGGCATTTGCCCAGAGGTCCACACAAGATACCCCAAAAAAATGAACAAGCAAAATGTACAAGAGTCCAAAATATTAACAGACTGCACTTCCCCCTCTAATTCCCCCAGACTCAGTCGCTCACACAAGACAACAGTCCCCAGTGTGACAGCACTGCAGTGTCAACTTCAGCCAGTTTTGGTTCTTCTAATTTACTCTGAACTGTTGCTAGGAAAAGCTCTTTGGAAGGGAAACTCCAAACATTTCCAAAGCAGACGGGGTGGACGAAGAGCTGGACTGATGGACTCTGGGATTCTACATCAGAGGATCATCAGGAGCCAGCAGGAGGTAATAAATGAAGGACCTTCCTGGTGTGTGTTTGTGATTTGGGACATGTGCGTTGCGTCAAATATACTTTTTAAAATTCTAAAACCTCAAACACCTCCTCTGCCTGTCTGATTATTTGGCTACAGGCCATGAGCCCGTTAAAAATCTTCAAATGACTGCCCAGAGAAGCGTGCAGGAAAAGCTGATGTCCATTAGTCCAAATCCGTCCACTCCTCCATCGCTCCTGAGATCCATTCAGGGACCACAAACAGTTGAACAGGCGCTCAGCACTGACACCACATATACAGATAGACAGACGTCAGTAATGACAGGCTTTATTGGAATCCACACCAAATTCTGGCGTTTTTCTGTTCTTAATAAAGAAGACATTTCTTCTTTTGCCTAAATAGTGATGAAACAACAGAAATGTTGACCCTGCGATGACCTGTATCCAGTGACACTCACGCCAGTTAATGGGCTTCAAATGAATTTCCATCCTAAAATTACTGAGAGGAGAAACCTAGAATCTAAAGACTTGATCTGAAATTCAGTCAAATAACAGTGATGCGAGGCAGGCGGGTTCCAAGACGAACACATGCAGAACATCTCATCTAGTACCAGAACTTGAAGAATAGCAGAAGATTACGGGCATTGTACGGCAGGTCGATAACCGACAGGCAGAGGCAGGACGTGGCATTTAATGCACCTACACCTACTCCTCTCTCCGCATACGAAAGACGGGAAACAAATGTTGGCGTGGGAGGTTTGGAGCCAAGGCGAGCGGCTCGGCGTTCAGATGGCACACTCGGGCCGAGCTGCCAACAAAACAATCAGAGGCCTCAGAGAGCGAGCTCAGTGTATGCAACATGCACGATGAAGAGCATAAATGCGAGAGAGGCTGGGAGCCTCCACTGACCTCCTCGGACGGTCGCTTAAACAGCTCTCGAGGTAAACGTGCGAGGCGGTTTCTGTTATGAGTGTCGCATTATTTTCTCATCACTACCGGCCAGTGCTCGGCTGTGTCCCTGCCCTCCCATCTCCTCTTCTTCATCACTCTGAGGATTACCTTATTAGCTGCCTTGAACTCCTTCATGGTGGAGCAGCACTAGGTGATGGGGGAGGTTTGTTTAGGTGCATTCACTCCTCTCTGAGCCGGAGGGAGAATCTAATGCATGAAGCTGTCTCCCGGCGGCGAGCGCCGAGCCATAAAAATGGCATAACACTCATCTGAACTCCTCCTCCTCCTGAACACTTCATGGCTTCGCATTTATCTCGTTAAGCCGCAGCCAGCTGGTAAAGCTGTGAAAGGTCCGGGCCATCTCTCCGAGTGCAGATGCGTCAACGCCACTCAAGTCTTCATCCGTCACCGAGTCACGCTGGTGTCCACCTGGACTCCAGTTAATCCCGTCAGAAAGTCACTGCTGCAACTTTCACACATCAATCTTCAAACAAACAACAGACCAAAGTACACACTCCAAAATAACGTTTTTAGGCTACAAATAGTTAGTTAGCATCAGAATTTACCATAAATATGAACTCTGCAAAGACAATAAAACCAAAAATAAATGTCTGGAAGTTATTTTATAGTTTTTCACTTATTTGAACTTTAAACTCTTAATAACAAATTTACAAAATTAGACAACTGATGGGTTTTTGGTGTAGCGTTTAAACTTAAACCTTTTGAGTTACCTTCAGGACTGTTATATCATAGCGGCAAAGCATCCATTAACTGGCCGAGGTAAACAGGTAACACTTAACCCTGCATTCTTTTTAACGATCACTGGGGGGGGGCGACACCAGTAGCTGCAAAAAGACTTTGGTCCTGTAAAAGTCCATGGGAATAATGCTCGCTTCGCTGAGCTCAGTTCTCAGATGAGTTTATGGCAACTTGTGTTTGACAAGTCGTTAGCCAATGAGCTAACGGTTTTACAGTCAGATCCACCTCTAAGTCGTCACATCTGGTTTCAAAACACAACCAAGCTCACCTATTTAACGGGATGAGAGCGAGTTAGCAGCCCATTAGGGGCTCAAAGTAAAGCCACTGCTACTGAATCATGAACTGCGAGCTGAGCTGATCCAACTGGGAGAAGACCCTGGACATCCTTGAGGACCAACTGGACCTCCAAAGCATCCATATGTGACCGTTTCCACCGCTCATCTTTGTGTCCCTAAACACGACTTTTCACACGTACAAAAATTTATATTTTCCACTTTTAAAAAACCTGCAAGAAGAAAAGATGGGCAGAGTGAAGAACCTGAACCTGTACGAGGAGCCGTGTCTGCTGTTTGGAGGCTTCTTTGTTACAAAACGTGAGATTTATTTTGCCTTTTTCCATGTTGTTTACTCGGGTTAGCTGGTCTTCAGTGAAGCAGGTAAAATGAAGAGGAGTTATTCAGAGCCTCCTACACCTCCTCTCAAAAAGTTGGATATTTAGTGCTACCTTTGTCCCATTTCAGCCCATTTTATTGGGTTGATATTGTGTTTCTACGTATTTTATGACAGCATAAAAATAAATAAGTCCTCACTAACTAAAGTCCCTTCTGTTTACATTTGGACCTTTCAGCATTTCCAGTTTGGCTTTTTATGCACAAATTTTACAAAAGTGCATAAATTGAGCTGGAAGAAAACACCTTCCCCTGCCTGTAGGTGATGCACGCTACACTGAAACTGCTGCAGCAGGTGAATTACCAGCAATTTAAAACACATTAAGCACAGAGAACAGAATCCAGAAACAAACAGGACATTATGTAAAGAACGTTAAATATGTCTGTGAACAAAACCAAAGCCTGGAAAATTTAAGTTGCACGCCGTCCTTCTCACACAAACACACACACACACACACACACACACACACACACACACACACACACACACACACACACACACACACACACACACACACACAGCATTTTCCTCCAGCAGAAGGGGAGCGCCATATGTGCTCCGACAAGCCAATTGTCACATTTAACTTAAATTAGGCTTCCCACAGTTTAGCATGTGGAAGGAGGAGACGGACAGAATTTCAATGCTCACATTTATATAAAGGTGTGAGGCAAACACACTGGCCTGAGCAGTAAAGAGGTCTAGAAGCCCTGTTTGCATGATGTTTACCTTTGTTGGACCCCTTGCTGATGGTGTCTGTTTGTCATGTGCTGGTATTTTACACCTTTAAAAGGTAAAATTGTACCTGCTGCTTTAAGCAAGCTTTCTTCTCATTGGTCGCTGCTATTTGAACAGCTTCTATGACACCACAGAGAGCCCTGAGAAGAAAAAACTACACAAAACTGGTTGTTTCGAGAACTTCCACATCTACTATGAGCATCCAGTACAGAAAACCATCAGTGGACATTTGGTCCAGAAGCAGGATGATAAAAAGTCAGACACATAGACAGTCAACATCTTATATAACCTTAGATTCACATAATTGAAGCAGCCAGCCAAAGACAAACTGTTTACATCCACCCTAAGCGTCTGCCTTTATTCCTCTCGGCTTTCTTTCTAAATAAGAGCCATTAATAATATTAACGGACGGTGTTTTCTATCAGCATTATCTGTGATCCCTTTCAGGCTGTAGTAAACCGTAAAGGTCACCCTGATTTAAAGTGCCTAAGACCAGGAACTCCCTCACTCTGAGCACGCTGGTGCATGCTGCTCCCTCTTGGTGTTACAAGTTTCTGCATCACATTGTTGACGGGTTAAAGTGTGAAGTTTAAGATAAATCAGAGAGCGGGCATGTAGTAAAGCATGTTCTGACCCCAGATACATTTGAAAGTAGTTTGAAATAATGAGGATTATTTTATTCCCATTTGGGATTACATGTTTATGCCCAGGAATAAAAATCCAAATTAAAGTGTCGTAATGGACTGGATTTTAAGGAAACTAGATGGAAGCACATGAGGATAGGGTTTTTCTAACACCCCTGTTTCTTTCCAGTATTTTTAAGCTTCCTTCATAATGAGAGCTGAAATTTTCCGGACTGAAAAACACGCTCCAGAAGCTGTAAGCAGAAGAGTTTTACAGCCACCCCAAGTGTCACAACACGAATAAATAATAAAACAGTTAAAGTCACTTTCAATTAAATTCAGCTTTTATCTTTTTACGCCTGGCTCATAAAAACTGGACTTGTCAATGCGACGCTCTCTGGATCGGGTTCAAATCCAGCGACCTTCAGTTCGGTTTCCAAATACTGCTTTAGCTTTCTTGGCACCACCCAACCCTTCTGTGCAGCAAAGAGCAAAATGTTCCCGTCATACTGTGACTATCTAAAGAATTAGAGACCAATGAGGGCACTGGGGTGGACTGAGACTTGGTACCGTATTTCAGCATTTCAAGCCCTTGTGTCATCATCTAAAGCAGGGGTTGGGGAACTTTAGGCCCCAAGCCTGGGTCAAAACACACGAATCAAATCAAAGAATCGAATCAAATCAGAATCAAAAGTTCATTACTAGCCTCTGCAGAACTCCAAGACATGTTGAGGAGGTGATTTAGCCATTTAAATCAGCTGTGTTGGATCAAGGAGACATCTAAAACCTGCAGGACACCGGCCCTTGAGGCCTGGAGTTTCCCCACCCCTGATCTAAAGCTAAAAACTGACTCGTACTGGTTGATTCTTTTGTAGATGTTTGATCTTCTTTTCCTGATTATTCACTGGAGAAAATGTCAAAGAGTTTGAGGGGATTGTGGATTGTCTCCTCTTAGAGATACCTACAGCTTCGATTTACTGCAAGTTGCTCTTTACAAATCAAAGAAGGTGGTACACCAGGTTTTCTACTGGACAGATCCCATTTCCAGGGACACCGATGGGTTGAAACTATGTGACTATGTGGTTGTTGGTCCCCGATCAGCTGATATGGATTCTGGGCGTACGTGCTTGGTTGTTTTGTATTTTTCTTGTGTTTCTGAAGGAAAACATGAAAAATACGATGGAACGACCTTCCTGAAACATTCAGCCACCACTCTGACCTTTTCAAATCAACCTCATTTGAGCATCCCGGCGCTTCAATCAGAGTACAGATGGCCCTCCACTTTATTCATAATAAGTTTTGGCAAAAACACTCAGATTCAATCGGGTGTTTATCAGGACAACGAGATGAGGCGGAGAGTTGGCCGGCTCTTAGCGAGGCGTTACGCAGATCCTCGGAGCCTCGTTTCACTTCACCGTATATTCTAATGTCAGCTGCGGCGAAGCGTTTGCTCGTCTCTGGGCGGCGATTACAAGACGAGCAATACATCAGCCATCTGCACCGACGACACTGTGGGAGTCAGCGTACTCGTGCCTGTGTGCATCCCCGTGGACCGGATCTGCAAAGTTTTTAGAAGTCGCTGTGTTTGTGTGCATTTACATACTCCAGATGTTCCCAAGCTGAGGGTTGGGACACCCTACAAAAGATGACCATATTTTTTCCAACTTTAATCTGAGTCTCATTAGAGTACAAACTCCACTCGGCAGCTGTTCTGAAGCTTTCAGTCAAGCTTCAAACTGTCAATTGTTTTTGCAGGCACAGTAGATTTTTTTTTTTTAAACAATAACAATGTGAGAAGTTGTACAGTGAGAGCTGTCAGACAGGAAAATGTGTTTCAGTTCACTGAAAACTCAAAGTGAACACGTGGAGGCTCCGCTCGGCAGCAAACAGCCGGCAGACACAGAGTTTAACTGGAAACACTGCCGTGCATTCAGGAGGCAGATACTTCACACGCAGGTTGGTGGAGACCAAACACAGAGCTTCAAGACAGCAAATATACACCACAGACAGTTTCGAAGGGTACTGAATGCCCAGTGTTACACTCCCAGCCAAACCTATAATCACATCTCATCAAGAATTTCAATGGATCATTTTGATCTAGTGATTCTCTTGTTGAACTTTTATAGCTTGTCTCTCCACACTAACGTCTTCCCTACTAATGATGGGATATGAGATGAGTTCAGGATCAGAAAGACATTGCAAGAGGAAAAATTACAGTAGGTAACTGATATTTAAATCCTATGACTATATTTATTAGTTCCGTTTCTTTTTAAAGTGTAAATATTTCACAGAAATTACCTGGAGTATCTTCACAACCCACTCGGGGACCATGTTCCACACTTTGGGATGTGGCTACTTCATAATTGAAGGTCTGTCATTCCCGCTTTGAAAACACCAGCACGGCCAAAATGTTCCAATCGAGGCTTCAGGACAATATCTATTAAGCCAATGACTATGTACATCTTTTACATACAGTCTATGCACCACACTTGGACGTCCTTTGTTTTCGGCAAACAGTAACACAGTTTGCCACACCGGAGGCGGTCCTTAACCCGAGCCCTGACCGAGCCAGTAAGGAAATCTAATTTTTCATGATCCACTTGGTTGATCTGGCCAAGATTTACAGCAGGTGCCTTCCTGACTGGCATTAGGAGTACACATTGCTCTGTAGTTAAACTGAGCCGTGAGAAGCCCTGCTTTACAAATCTACGTGATCAAGAGGAGAATGTCAGTGCTTCCTCTCACTGTCCAAAAATGATGCTTTTGGGGAGCTGCCATGTTATCCAGCAAATAGTTACAACTAATGTTTTCTGACAGTTAAAAGCAGTTTTAAAAAAATCCAGGAATGAAAGAGATGAAATCACACAGACAAAGATAAAAGTCAAAGATGTGCTTCCTTTGTGGTCCTTGATATAAAGACGGAGCTCCGGGTGGTGCCAAACTACAGTCTAAAACCTTTATTATCATCATCAGTAAAATCCCTCTGAGACGAGCACGCGCTCTCATGCTCCTCTACGCTCCTTCTAAAGGCACAGCTGGTGGTTTTAATGTGTGAGAGCAACTCATTTTAAACTGGTCGACACCACAGCGCTCAAAGGAACAACCCGGTTGGCATAAAGTCAGCAAAACACCTGTAGTCCCTCGCAGCATGAGGCCCCACCCAACAGCAGCAAGGCGGTCTCTGAGATCCTCAAAATGTCCGTGTGTGTATGTGTGTGTGACATATGTCTGTGTGTTCTGCTGGTGACCTGACCTCCTCTGGTCCCCGTGACATCATCATTGTAATAAACTGTTGGTTAGTATGAGTAATGCAGTGATCATGGGTAGTTCAAGCCTCCGGGAAGAGCATAAATCAGTGAAAGGTCCTCTGATGTGAACACAGCTGTCTGACTATCTGTGTGTGTCTGTGTGAGTGACAGAAGCTTCTTACTTGATCACTGTTCCTTTGGCGCCCCCTGCTGTCGTAAGCATGACTCTGCTGGTGAGACTGACCCGCAGGTCCTCCTCCTCCAGGCCCAGCAGCTCGGCGCAGTGATCCAGCGTCTGACTCGACTGGTTCTTGATGGTGCAGCCGCCTGCAAGACGAGGAAAAGGGCACAACTCATACTGAATATATACACACACACACAAACACACTTATTTATCTAATATTCACACACACTCCCATCAGCACGTCAGGAGCATCTCGCGTTTCAGTATCTTGCCTGAGCAGCCAGGAATGTAGGGCTGTTTTCTTATAGACTTTCATTGAATCCAACCAGAGGAATGACGTCCCCTGCGGGCCATTAAGAAGAAATGCATTGTACAATAGCTACACATTCCTGACCCGGAAACCCAGAAATCAAAGTGGCGCTTCAAGAAATGTTTGTTGCTTTGTTTGACAGCAATGTAAGTTTTGAGTGCTCTTAAAAGAAACGTCTTCTGGTTGGCTTTTACAGCCTGGAGCATGATTACTACAGCGGTCCACACGGAGTTCTAACCTGCTGTCTTTTCAGAACCAACCCACATTTTCACAGGTTTTAAAACCAAAACTCTTGGTCTGATTTATGGTCAGCGCATTGGTCGCTGCATGCCAACTGTGACGTCACCATGCCTTGCTGACCACTGGAGGAGAACATCCACAAGTCTCATCTTTACATCTCCCTGTGTGTAATCAGAGAATCTCTGAACTCCTGTACTCATACATCACTGATAAAGCAGTGAACAATCACACGTGTGCTTCTGAAACTCGACCGTGTGCCACTTTATAAAAACTGTGAGATGCACAACAAGTGAAACTCCACCAGAGAGCGGGTGTGTCGTCGGCTGTGAGGTCACTTTAAGGTGCGACGTAGATCAGCGGTTACAGAAAATGGGAAAAATGCTGGTGGGGCGAAATCTATATGCTATATGCATCTGCAAGTCTTTGTGAACATGTTCTTCATTTCCTTTCACTTTGATATTTTAACACCTCACAAGACTTCCTTTATATTTTTACACTTTAATAGCCCGACTATGGAGCCATGCCACACTTCTTCCCATCTAGGGTCAGGGGTAGGGTTATTTATTGTAATTTTCAATTTAAAAAGGTCATGTTTCCCCTGCTGGATCAATGAAGATTCACCTTTTCCTAACTCACTGTGAGCAGGAAAAAAAGGAGAAAAGCTGCAGTGGGTAAGTTTCTATACCGTTCTGTGCCGATGGCGGCAGCAGCTGATCCGACCCACCAAAGGATTACGTGGATGTAAAATATGAATGTAGCAACCTGCTAAATCCCCCACACTTACCCGACAGCGAGCACTCGCATGACAAGTGAATCCAACTATAAGATGAAGGCCGTATATGACGCAGGCTTTTACGTATGAACGCCTCGGCGTGTGAACAGACCACAGGAAGTGACAAGTTGGTTTCTCACATGAAAGGCGGTCTGATGGTGTTCAGGGCTGAGGCTGCTGACGGAAGCCGTTCACATCAAAGATTGGATTAGAGCGGCCGTGAACCCCCGTGACATCATTACAGCTGCTCCTCCAATCAATGCCAGGAATCGATAGCCCCTGAAAGCTAAGCTAAGCTAATACCTAATCGATAACTGGAGGGTGAACGGAGGCCCCGCAGAGGCAAGCGCTCAAACCACAAATCAGAACAGAAGACGAACACTTGGACATGAATCCCAGTTAATTAAGGACCATCATTTCCAGCCTCTCTGGATAGATTTCTCAGTTTACTCTGAAATGAATCGAGTCCAGAGAAGAAGCGAGCGTTGACACCAGCGCCAAAGGAGATTCATGGGAAGACTTTAACAATGAGCTGAAATGAGAACATTCAAAGCAGTTTGACCTTTTGAAGAGACTCCATCCTGCCGTTCAGAGCACCGTCGTCTGAGTGGACTTATTACAGCCAAACAGCAGAGATGAATCCGCTAATTAATCTGTTGGCTAAAGGTTGGACCTCATTAGAACGTACCCGCTCTACACCACTCATGCTTGATGGAAACGTTTTAATGAGACCGCCCTCTCGCTCTCTTTTGTCATGTGATCAAAGAACCTGAAAACCACAAACAGGCTGAGAGATGCAGTCGAAGTTATTTGACTGTTTCCATATCATCCTATATTCAGTGCTGATGCGTGCTTTCAGCTATGAGCGCATTCATTGCCAAATGCTGTGGTCCGATTGGTCAGATCGCACTGGAAAACTCATATAAATGAAATCCTCCTGTGTGAACGGCGGCATTAGGAATAGCTGTTTAAATGAACTTGACTTCTCTATGCTTTCTGGGTCTAAGATAAGTAAATATTCTTTAAAAGCTCCCCGAGGGACCGCTCTGCAACTGCAAGCCAAGCCCGTCTCAATAGCCCCGCCTGATTGGCTCCTCGGCCTGAATGCTCTGTCCTCGTTTACTGTAAAACATGTGCCAAGTGAGCCCCCTGCTGTGAGAACCAGTTCGTTTAATAGGCTCCCTGCTGCGCTTCCTCTTCTTTCCGGCGCAGGGAGAAAACGACGGGGAGGAACTTCAAGACCGAGTTGAAGTTCAAAGGATCAGCTGATTTTCATGGAAACTGAGCCTCCCTGAGGGTTCGAGTCTGAACCGCTGTGGGAAAACGAGGCACAGAAAAATGCCTCTGCGAGTGCAGAGAGCATAATCCCTGAAATATTCACTGGAATAATTACAGAATTAGTTTGTTGGCTGTGTAATTTATTAATTTCCCCTCAGCCAGAGAAAAATAACTCGAGATTAGTCATTAGTGTTCTGAGTGTTTTTCATCTGCGAAAAAAACCCCAAAGTGCAACAAGAAGAAACCGTCCTTCTGTGACGCCGCTGTCAGACCCGCGACATCTATCAGCCATCACAACGAGACTGAAGTGAGACGGAGGGAGATTGAGGCTGAATATTACAGCAATCAATCACAGCACAGAGCTTTGAGGGATGAGATCAAAGAGGCGTCAGCCTCTCAGGAGCCAAACCGGTGCCGTTTAGGAGCTGGGAAGCCCGAGAGATGGATGACTTCTGATACAGAGCAAATGCAATCACGGAGCGCCGAAGGGCTCCGCTCGGAGAACGCCCACCTCATCAGTTATAGCTCACGACCAGCCACGTCGCTCTCCGTTGAGTTACAGCGCTTCACGTCCTGATCCGTCCTGATCTGCTGGGATCAATCTTTCTGCTGTAGTTTTAATTACTTATTATTCTGTTAGCAGACTTAATAACTAGCTGGTTAATAAACAAACAGCAGAGCCACACAAAAGGTTTGTGGATTATGGATTACGGCACCCTTTTCTCCTTTCTGGGACATCAATCAGCACAGCTTCATCAAAGCTCACTTATGACCATGGAGAGTGATCGAGAAGGGTTCTTAAAGTAGGCTTTACTGCTAAAACGTAATCAGTGAGTGGAAGTGAAGGTGCAAACCGGAAGGTCCAAACTCTGGAAAATGTGCACAACTAATCGCTCCATCGGTGCTCTCTGTCAGACAGACTGATGGACGGGGTTGGATATGTAAACCACAAGCACAGGAAGTTTAATTAAATAACATTTCGGTGCAGAACTTTATTCATGAAGATCATGGCTCAAGAGTTGGGAGTTCGCCTTGTAATCAGAAGGTTGCCGGTTTGAGCCCCGGCTTGGACAGTCTCGGTCGTTGTGTCCTTGGGCAAGACACTTCACCTACCGCCTACTGGTGGTGGTCAGAGGGCCCGGTGGCGCCAGTGTCCGGCAGCCTCGCCTCTGTCAGTGCGCCCCAGGGTGGCTGTGACTACAATGTAGCTTGCCATCACCAGTGTGTGAATGTGTGTGTGAATGTGTGGATGACTGGTTGTGTAAAGCGCTTTGGGGTCCTTAGGGACTAGTAAAGCGCTATACAAATACAGGCCATTTACCATTTAGCTAAATTTCAGGTCAGACGGCGCTACAGGCTTTAGCAGCACCAACACACACAAAGGCACTTTTTTAAATGCCTTCCTGTTCAGGACTGATTTTAATGCAGCATGATCATGCAGGTAAACCTGACATCCATCCCCACATCAACTACAGCTGCGTTTCCCTCCCGTCTTTCAGTGAATGCTTCGACGTGCCGTCTTTGCATTTTTAAAGTCGAAGAGAACGACCTGTTTGGCCTTCTGCTATTTTTGTTTGATTGGAGTCATCTCAGTGTGAAATCTGACATTTGAATGACAAATTGAGGAAGTCAAAATGGCAGCGACACATCAACCAACCTGGGATGCAGAAAAAAAGAGTTTGATAGAGGTTCTGAGAAAGTTTAAGGGTTTATTATCTTCACGACGCTGTTAATGAATTTCACATTTCACGTTTTTCTGTTTTAAATGTTCGGTGTGGGATCTTTCTGATCTATCCATCACACTTAGCCGGGTGGCAGTGTGAGCAGAGCACTCCCGGGCCAGCTGAATCTCATAAACTCTCCAATAAGTCCCTGTTTTGCCTCAGGGTCCAAGAAGCTTCTGGACGAAGTAGTCATCTACCAATCAGCAGATTCAAAAAGTCTGCAAAATAATGAACCAAGTTTCCCCCAATACGATTGACTACACTCTGAGTGAGTCTGACCAAAACTCTGTCTGAGGTTGTAAACGGACCGAACACCCCGTGACAACAGGAGCGATGCCCCATAAACCCAAAGAACACAAAGGACGTGAAACGTCTTCTCCAAGTCCTAAAACAGGTTCACATGTGTGACTTTTTGTTCTCACCTGATGTGCTTCCGGCCTCCTCGAAGTCGATGTTGCCGAGGTGCAGCACGCCGGCCACCACCCGGAACAGATCCAGCTTCTCTGTGTCGTCCAGGCCGATCTTCTTCATGGCTACGCACATCCTGGCGAAGTCGCCGTGGTCGTCCAGCAGCGGGTCCTTCAACGGGCCCGACTTTGTGTGCTGAGGAACCAGGAGAGAAAACGTCACCGACATTTAAAAATCTTTGTTCATCTCCATCTCCTTCATATTTTTATTCTCATGTCCTTTCTTACACAACTCACTTCTAACTTAATTTCTTTACCGCTTGTCATTTTTACCTTTCTGCCTACCTGCTCTCTTCTCTTCCTTCACTTTGGAGAAATCTGAATCTCCAAATCATTCTAACTTAATCTCGAGCTGAATGTCTTCACTCTGCGGAGTGCAGCAATCACCCTGTTTATCACTGATCGTGTTGCACAAAGCAGAGCAGGCAGCGAAAGAAGAAGCACAATCTTCAGCAGAGAGAAGTAGGAAGAAAAACACACACACCTGAAAAACCCACTCAGGAATGCCACAGAGTGACGATAACCACAGGCTAAACTATAGATGCCAGCGCCCGCGTGTCCCTTGTGATAGTGGATTAAGTGGAAAACGAATTCTTTTGCTTGGCCGGTTCTTCCATTTAATCAGGTTCTCTCCAGATTTTTCTCTCCCTTCCCCCCCACTAAAGCTCAAGCAGTCAAATCAACAGCCAGAAGGGAGCATTTCTGCAAACATCAGTCAGTTTAACCAGTATTTATTTACACATTAGAAGCATTAGGAGCATTAGGAGGTCTCACTCCCTCACTGGTTTTGGTTATGAGACAAAAATGTGAATAAATTTCACTCAGACGCCTGAAAATCATCTGAAGAAAAACTTTAGCAACACAGAAGCTGAAACCTGCACGAGGCCAGAGTCCAGCAGCCTCCCAGCAAACACTAATGGGCTGGGTGCTCACATAGGACAGGTTATGGAAGGTAACTGAGTACTTGTACTGCTTTCTGCTTCTACTCCACTGCATTTAGGATGAAAACACTACACTCTGTGCTCTATTTAAAATGTGCATTTATGAATATGTGGTCCTGTTTTGAAACAGCCTGACTAAAATCATCTGCAGCTGCAACATTAATGTGTTACAATGTAGCAAATCATTATTAATAAATTATTGTTCTGGTATTTATTTACCCCAGTTTGTATAATTATGCAGATTTAATATTATGAAACAGGAGTAATTCACTGCAATGAAGAAAACACGGCACTTGTGGTTTAGTGTCAGCCATCATTGCGCTTACTTCAGTGCAGAGTCAAATCCAAACTTAGGATATAAATCAAAATAAAGTTAAGTGTTAGTTAATATTGCAGTTTTGGGTGGAAGTGACATAAATATTGTCGCATCTAGAATAAACTCCACAGTGGAGTCAAATCTAGGCACAGGACAGCTTCAGGCAGCCGTTAAGCTAAGATAAGTAATTCCTTTAGACAGCCACATACGGTCCACTTGGATCTTCGACCAGCAAAGCTCCCATTTCTGAGACAGGCCGACTGCACTGTGACATTCCCAGATGCACAAAAGCAGACACAGGTTGACTGAAAGGCTCGATCATTTTCTACAAAGAAGAAAGGAGCAGAAAGCACTGCAGAGCTGAAAGCATGCTCGGAAAGTCAGAGAAGCGAGAGGAGAAACAGCCAATCACCTGGTCGTCCTGCGTGACACGAGCCGGAGCAGCGAGGAGACATACAGCACATCATTTATCAGAGATTACAGCAGCTACACTCGAGCTAATCTGGGACTGATCCCGCTCACAATTTGTTTTCGTGAACCCGAAGCACCAGGCGGGAGGGGCGAAGCTCGAGTTTCCCTAACGTTTGATCTCCGAGGCCGCCTCATAGTTAATGCGGGATATTCCTCTGTGATCTGGGACTTTATCAGATATTACCTGAGCTGCCCTGCCGCACGCCCTCCCTCCCAGAGCTCGAGTTAAGGCACAAAAGCTGGAGATTGTCTGCAAATACTTCTTTACTTGGGTCTCTGAGGAAGTCATGAAATAAAGCAAGAGGACACGCAAAAAACAAACTTTTCGAAGATCATTTCCCAGGACAACTTTCTTCCTTTGTGTGCCTCCTTTCTATTAAACAAGCCTCCCACTCCGATGCTGCCAGATAATTGTGTTTCCCGGGCTACAACAAAAGGACCGTTGTCCAACAATCTGTTTTTTCATTCTGCCAAAAACGGTTAAATTCTGTGAGACCACAGTTTGACACCTGATTTATTTCACCCTTGCGCTGACTTAAAGGACGAGGAGAGCAGATCTGTCAAAAAAGTCAGTCAGCTTCTTTCTCCTTCTGCATGTTTTTATTCTGAAGAGAAACCCTGATGTCACTGGAATTTAATATTAGAGTTGTTTTTTGTGTTTATTGTTGTTTTACTGGTTTGCTGTTTGGAATTTTGGACACTTTGAGGAATAAGAACGTGCTGTGTGATAACACTGCTTTGGGACTTCCCATGATGCACGGCATCTATAAACTTTCTTTTGTCAGTCACGGATGGCTTCTCGTCCCCAAGACTGGTTCTGCAGAAGGTTTCTTCCTGCCAAATGCTGCTCACACAGAATCATCTGATTCTTGGGGTTCTATAAAACATCTACAAAGCATTTTGAGACGACTGTGACTCTGAACTAATGCTACACTGGGCTTTCCCCCCATTTTGAGCCAGATAAAGGTCTGCTATGTGAATAGAACTGAAGGTAGACTGAATGTGCATATAACCAGATTTAAAAGCAGCACCAGGACCTCCAACCCAGTCCACAAAGCATTAAACTCCTACAATGCCACCTCTGGAGCCTCCAGTTGAGGCGTTTCGGGGAGGTTCTATCGGGAGGAGGTGCTGGGACAGACCCAGGACTCGCTGGAGAGATTATATTTCTCTGGAACAACAGGGGGGAAAGTTGCTGGAACAGGTGGCCGGGGTGAGGGAGGTCTTAGACTGTTGCTGGATGGATGGACGGATGGCTGTGCATATATCATCACAGAGGACAGTGTTGGTAGACTTGTTTTAAAGACTGTACCGGATCCACCTCACATAAAGACCTTACATAAACTGTTCTGTAAGACCTGAACTATTCTTGCTCTTCACTGAGAGAGCTGTACAGTTTAAATCTTCGGTGAGATGAAGATGAAAGACTAAAACGACGATGGTCTTAACCACCAGTGATGGATGTATGCGACTGGATTCTTCCTCTTTCCGTCCGCCATCTTCAGCAGCGCTCCGATGTACCGTCCGTGCTCCTGTTAATGGCTGCAATAATTAATACCGACGCTCAGCAGGGAAAGCCGTGTACAGACGCCGTAATAGAACACTTGTGCATAATTAATCAAAAGCCATAGGCAAAGAAAGGAGCTCATTTCACATGATGAGCTTTTCTTATTAATGCACAGCGTTAAATGTCCCGCGCTGCGCCGAGGCTCTCGGTCTGGCTGCTAATTAAAATGTTTGCTGTTTATATATGAAGCATCTGAAAACAAGGAGATTATATAAGCAGAGCCGGTTTGCAGCGAGCAATTTCAGGCCAGAACATTACACAACAGCACTAATGAATTATCACAGGGTGGCTGCTGTTAGGATTATCTGCTGCCTCGTAACGAAATGCATATAATCAAAGCTTTACTGTCAGTTTATTTCCATCTCTGAGGCTTTAGGTAGCACAGATGGACCAGCGTGTTAACGAACAACCTCAGATTCAAACTTTCAATTAGTTCTAAGATTCCCAATGCCGTTCTTATCGCCTGATGGGCCTATTATTTAACCATATACATCTGCAGGCCAGTTTATTAGACACACCTGCTCATTAAATATTACATCTAATAAGTCGATGAGATTGGATTGAGGCTGGTCCGAGTGTTTCAGAAGCTGCTGATCTGCTGGGAGTTTCCCACACAAGGGAGAAAATATCCAGTCACATGTCAGAGGAGAGTGATGGCCAGACTGCTTTGAGCTGACAGGGAGGTCACAGTAGCTCAAATAAACACTAATTTCAGTGAAGGTATGTAGAAGAGCATCTCTGAATGGGCTACAGCAGCAGAAGACCACACCAGGTGCCAGTCTTGCAAGCCAAAAAACAGGAAACTGATATAAAGTTCACACAGACTCAACAGAATTTGGATCCATCCTGCCTTGTATCATCCGAGCACCATCTAAACCCCACAGCCTGCCTGAGTCCACAGTTAAATCTAACAGAGCGCCTCTGATTCTCATCACAGATGTTCTGTGCAGTCTGTGAAGCTGTCACGTCAGCATGGACCAGAATCTCTCTGCTCCCAGCAGCTTACGAGTCCATTTTTGTGCTGGTTTGGTCGTTTGATGTGTGATACTTGATTTTTTTTTCCTCCTTGTTGATGTTTTAAAAAGGTTTCTAAATTTTTAACACAGATATAGGTTTTTGAAGAAAATCTAAGAAGCTGGTGAATTTTCCAGAAACCTGAATTTTGTAAATCTCCTTCCTTCAATTTCTATTTTAACTGAAAGCTTTTTCCAGCTACAGCTGTTACAGCCATGAAGTGAAACAGCTGCTTCCAGATGTTCGCTGTCATGATGGTGAAGCTGTACTCGTGTACGTCATGATTTCTTATTTTTGTGCATATTTGTACCAAATAAATGTTTCAGATCATCAAACAAATTTAGAAAAAGATCATTTAACAGACATACAAACCAAAGCTGGGCGTGTAAAAGCATTGTACAGCAGATCGAGTGGCTGAATCAGAATTTGGACTTTTATTCGTGTGCAGGATAAATTCTTTAATTTTTCAGTCTTTCACATGTTGGTTTTCTGTGCAGATGAAAAACATCACACACGTTTCTCATGAAAAGTCTGTAATTATCAGTGAAGACACACACGCGCTTCACAGGAAGGTTTCTTCTTCTTTTCCCCCATTAAAAAAAAAGACTATTTCACACATTGACAAATGAGTTAAAGCCAACTTCTTAGCTCTTTTATTCTTTTCTGAAAAGCTCCCACTGGACAAACAGACAGAGTGATCGGAGAGATAAGAGAGGCTCGCTCACACAACGACTGTGAGAAGAAAAGCGGAGCTGGAGGGCGTAACGACGTAAACGAACCTGCTGAGTCAGGTTTAACAAGAAGTTAATGGAGTTTGCAAAGCGACCGTTTCTCTTCTTCCAGCCCACAGGGGCATGAGTCGACGATTTTCTTCTTAGTTTTTAGAGTTTCCTTTCTAAGAATGGGAATCAAACTTGGGGCACATAAATTTACTGCAGCTACAAGAGGACAAAAAGTCCTCTCTGCTGTTTAAAGAAAAGAAAAAAGGGAAAATTTGCAGCTCAAAAACTCAATTTAGCAACTAAACTTGTTTGTGGAAACCAAATCACCTCATCAGAACTGTATCTGATCCATCTAAACTCGCAGTTTTTTCCTACTCTCTGCTCTCTATGATGTCACAAAGTGTGGATATCCCAGATATGATCTCCTCGGGCAAGAATCCCCACCCACCTGCTGTCCAAACTCCGTGTTTATGAGTGGCAGCCAATCAGAATACAGTTTACTTAAAGGCAGAGGGGCTAAAACACCTCTTTTTAGATACAGGATGATTTGAGAAGCTACACAAGTCCCAGAATTATGACTATAAGAATTATTCTGAACTCTGAATCATGCAAAGCTGCTCTAACAGAGTTCAACAATAAAATATACAGCTGGAATGATCAGTATGTTGCTTTATTGCTGTAATATCATAATATCAGCCTCACATTTCAGTGAAACTGTGTTTTTCTGCTTATTCTGTGGTCCAGGTTTCATAAACTGGTTGAACTCAGAGACTCTTCTGCATACTGTACCTCTGGGCTCTTCCGATTCTGCATGATGTGCTTGTCTGTGTCTTTGGTAGCGAAGAACCGAGTGCATCCTCTGTTCAGGTACTGCAAAGCAATGAGACACAAGAGAGAGGAAAGATGAGCAAAACCAAAGTTTCAAAGGCAGATTAAAAAGAAAGAGCACATCAGAAATCACCCGACATCATACAAGCCGGTGCGGTTAACCTCGTAAGCTGTTCTTGGGCAAGTCTGCCATTAAAAAAAAAAAAAAAAAAAGACTCCTAAGATTAATCCACCGTGATTTCATTCCAGCAGAAATGCCCTGAACTTCTTCCTCAGACAACCATGGGGGGAAAGATCTGCTAAGTTGGGTCTTTTAGCTTCTTCGATTGTTCGGGTCTCGACTTCATAAATGTAACTGTCACGCAGTTTGTCAGCTTCAAAGAACAAAAAAGGTTTTTGAATCGCACTCGGCAGACAGAGGTGGTCTTTGGAGTAAAGAGTCCTGAAAACTACAAATAAAAGATAAAGATCCAAAACTATCAGACATTAAAGGCTGTTTATCCTCAGACCCCTGGACTGACAGCAGCTTTGATTTTTATCTCTGGTTTGCTGTTTTTAAATTAGTATTTAGTTTGTTGTCATAGCTTTTATAAATCCTGGAGAAAAAAACTAACTTATTTTGATTATTTATCCATTTCTTTTTTAAATGTATGTATTTTTATTGGCTCCCTGCTACTCCCTGCTCTGGAAAGCACTTTGTGCAACTTGCATGAAAAGTACAACTGAAATAAAATTATCATCACTGTGTTATTATAAATATGTAAAATCAGAGCTATGGAAATAAATTTTAATAACTGTAATTACATTAAGGAGGACAGCACAAGCTTCAGACTAGTATAACTAAGGGAAAAATAATATTTTCAATAGAAAATGTGATTTTCTATAGTCTTATATGAGTCACTTACTATTATCAGCATTTTTCTTAAACAACTTTATTCGTATATTTATTTTCCGAGTGGAGTTTAGGCTCGTCCTGTAAAGTTGTATATCTAAAACATTTCAAGATGCAGTTTTAAAAGGTAAAAAATGAGCAGAAATGAAACAAACCCAACTAAATGTGCTGTTGTCAAAGTTAAAACATAGCAACAATAACTAGAAATGATGCAAAACACTGGCGTTTTTGCACTAATGTCATTTTCAGACTCGAGTGTTTGACAGGCGGCCTCGCGCCTCCATGTATGGATGCAGGCCCAGGAAGTGCTTTGTTTTACGGCTTAAACCATCAGTCAAATGGGAACGCTGTGCTCTCAGAGTTTGTGTGCAGGAAACGGTTTGCTTCAGAGACGGTCAGAGTTCACCTGGATAATTGCATTTGCATTAAAAGCAGCTTTGCTCTGCTGATATCCTCCTCCTCTCTGCACAGACACGAGATGACAGTGGCTCTGGTGCTCACCTCCCAGGTGTCTCGGGAAGAGGGGGAGGCTGGTTCGAGGCAGGGCTTATCTTGTTTGCAGAGGCGAGCCCTTCTCTTGCCGAGAAGATAAACATAAACAAAAACTTTCATTAGAGCCGAAGCCACCGGGAGGACCAAGTGTCCTCCATCTCCCCGGCAGACCGCCGATGGGAGCGTCTCGTTTTCCTCCTGAAAAACCTCAGAGTCACCCCGCCGAGGTGAAATGCACCTCGGCCCCTTTACTGCAGTAAATACTTGAGTACTTTTTCTCAAGATTTCTGGGACTTCATTTAGCTTCCATTGCATCCTTCTGTCCTTCTCTTTTCCAACCCTCCTTATTCCTTTGTTTCCTGGCTTCTATCCTCCTGATGCTTCCTCAGTTACTTCCACCCTCTCTGCCTCCTGTCCTGTATGTCTTCTTTTCACACTCATCTTTTCTTCTTTATTCTCTTCCTCATGTCCTTTTCATCTATCTTTCTTTACTACTTCTGTTTCTTTTGTCACCTTCTTTCAGTCCTAACTACTACTACCTTTTTTCTGTTTCCTTACTTTTTCCCTCCATTTCCCTATTTATTTACTTGACTATTGACTTATTTCCTTTATTACCTCCTTTATTTTTCTCTTATATTCATGTGGTTCCTTATGTCCTTTCTTTTCACCTTTCTACCCTCCATTTCTGTCTTCTTTCCTTCCCTCCTTCAGCCTTTTGTTGTCTTAATTTCCATTTTCTGTCTTTCCCTCTTTCTTCCTTTGACTCCTTATTTCCTTAATCTAGCCTCATTGGTTACCGCTTCTATTTCTATTTCCTTCTTTCCACCCTTGCATTTGTTTGCACCTTGCTTCCTTCATCTTATCTGTTTCTTTCTGTCCTTCCTTATAGCTTTCTTCCCATTTCTTTCCTTCCTTATCTTTCCTCAACCTCTTCCACCTCTTCTTCCTTTTCTGAAAAAAATGAAATTCTTGTGTCTTTTTCACTTTCCTCCTTTTTCCTTCCTTCCCTCCTGAAACAGCATCTTCCCATATTGCTTCCTTCTTAATTCGCTGTTTTTCTTCCTTTACCTTTTTGCTTCATGTTCTCTTCCCTCCTTAGAAAAAAGTGCACTTCATGTCCTCTTCAGTATTTGATGATGAAAACACCTTCTTGCTCTCTTTGGAGTCATCAGCACTTTGACCCTTTAAACAAGCCTTCGTGGACCTGAACACACCTCAGCTCCTCCTGTGATGCACAAAAGCTGAACTTCAGGAGTTCATCACGGCTCAAACCGTGTGAGCATTTTTCTCCCTCCGCATCATCGGGGGAAAGTGCAGATGCATGAACCATCAGAAGATGCAGGTGGTGTAATAAGTTGCAGGGGGACAGGGGCGGGCACTGTAGAGCAAACGTCGGCACTTTGAGGCCCAAGAGTGACGAAGGTGAGAGTAGATGATTGAATTTAGAAGCTGCCAATAAAAGAAACAACCCTAAACAAAGAAAGTGACCTCAGGTTTTCTTCTTCTCCTCCAGAAGACGTGAGTATGAGGATGAGTCAGCTCTTCTCAGGCGAACCAAAAGAAAGCAAAACCCTTATCTCTCAGTCTGTTTGCTTTTTAACTTTAGTTTGCTGTCATGATTCTTGTGTATCTGTGATGTTGTTGTTTTCCCTAAAATCCGGTTGCTAGGCACTCAGAAGTCACATGTTCCTGTCTAACCTCTCAGCTCTGTCACAGATAACATGTTAGAGCGTTGACGGCACAGAAATCAACACAAGTTCGTCACCGTCATGTAACAGCCATCACGGCTGCTTTCGCCCCCGTTATCTCAGGACTGTGGACGTCTGCGTTTGTGGCTGCAGGTGGCAAACACGAGCACCTGACACCCCCCCTCGCCGCTCTCCATCCACCACTGACAGCTGATAAACGGAGCATGTGCAGCAGGTGGGCTTTACTGAGGATGAGCTGCCCCCTGCTGTTCAAACAGGGGAAGAGCAGGCTGAATTTCTTAGTTTAAAGGGTGTGCCATCTGACTTTCTTGGATTTTGAAACCATTATTTAGATCTTTTGGAATCCTCCTAACACAGAGTCGACCCAGGAGTCACACCCACACCAGGCTCTGCAGACTGAGCACACACAGCCGACGCTTCACATGAGGTCAGTGTATGTACACGCGTGAACCACAAGCTCAGCCTTCAAACTGCTTCAAACACTCAGTTCCACGCAGTTTTTTCAACCCTTGGATCTGTATGACATCACGAGGGATCATCTTCTCTTCGTGAAGAGCAGCCAGTCAGAAGAGAGCTGGCTTAAAGGGGGAGGAGCTAAATTGGCTTGTTTCAGACAGAGGACAAATATAGAGAGCACAAGAGCACAAATATGGAGTTGGAGGGAGTTTAGGCTTCAGAGAGAATTATGCAATAACAAAACAACTGTACCGTTACCCGTTTTTGATTCAAACCTACCAACTGCAGGCAGAGGCACTTCAATCTCAGCTGCAATAACTCTGTCCAGAAATTCTGATCTGGTTTATGAAAAAGAACCATTTTGGCAGCAAACATGACTTAAACATCGGGAGACTGTGGTGTTTTGAGGACTATTTTCAGTGGCGGATTAAGATTTTGGGCAGCTCGTGGTGATGAAGGACTTTTGTGGGGTTTGGGCTTTGATGAAGAAGAACACACTCAGTGCTGGTTTGACAGAAACAAGAAAAATACAGAGTCCTTCCATCAAGTCTGTGATCAGGCCCCCACCCATCATCTGCACCTCCTCCATTCATTCATCAGCCCCCGCCCATCTGATTGGGTTTATCGAGCGTCAGGATGATAAAAATCTTAATATCCGTACCCGGAACGTGTCCGGAGAGCTGAGGTGAAACTTCTGCCGGATGTCTTCGGGAGCTCCGGCACACAGCCGGTAGAAGATGTGGTAGTTCCTCTCCTCGGGGCTCTGCCGACAGATCCTCGACTTCTCCAGCAGGTAGTGCGACACGAAGCCGCCCACGACGGCGTTCTGAGGAGGAAGAGCGGGGGAAAAAACCAAAAAAACCAAAACTCATTTATGGCATCTATCAGCGTGGTTCATCTTCATATCCTGCCACTTTGGTATTATAATAAATTATATGGTGAATTAAATGGAAATGAAATATTAAATATAAAGAATTTATCTCATATTATAGTTTAAAGAAGAAAAATGTAGATAATAAAGCTGGAAATCACAAAAAAAGAGAGATTTATAGGACACATAAACAAGAGCAAAACAAAAGAGATAAATGATCATAGCCCACTCATTACTGAGTTTATGCTGCGTAAGCATCTGAGACGGCAGAGGGCAAATCGCGTCTCTTCACAAAAGCAGAAAGATCAACGTAAACAGATCGTGCTGAATAAGTGCCGCCATTAGGCTTCATTTGTAATTCATAACTTTCATCAGCAGACGTTAAAGCTCGTGATCGACTGAGCGAGAATGGCCCTGAGCACCTTCTCGTTGAAGTGGATCTCCACGAACTTCCCAAAGCGACTGCTATTGTTGTTCCGGACAGTTTTGGCGTTAC
Organism: Neolamprologus brichardi; assembly: GCF_056152115.1. Lineage (NCBI taxonomy): Eukaryota > Metazoa > Chordata > Actinopteri > Cichliformes > Cichlidae > Neolamprologus > Neolamprologus brichardi. The sequence goes on along the minus strand of NC_142118.1, from coordinate 23,208,860 downwards.
CGAAGGCCTCGAGCAGAGGGTTTGCTGCAAGGGAGAAAAAAGTCGAGTTCAAACTCAAACCTCAACAGGAAGTTGATGAGAGAAGCAGAAGCGACCTCACCTTCGACTATCCTCTCGTCGATGTCCTGACCCGTTCCGTACGAGGTCGTCAGGTATCTGCAAGCACAGCACATCATCAACACCTGAGAACACACGATTCATCTCATTTTAAAGCACAGGTTTACAGTTTAAAGGTTTTTAAAGTTTGTTCAATAAAAACTGTTTTTGTTGGACCATATTTCATTTTTAATACTGTTGAAAGTGCTGTAAGAAGGAGGAAGAAGTCAGTTTCTGATATTCAACAAAACAAATCCGGTAGATTGTCGGATGTCTGTGTGAAAGCAAAGAACGACGCTCTGCAGGAAGTACAACTGTGTTAAATATTTAGGTTAAAGTGATCAGAAAGGCAGAACCTCTGGGTTTACCAGAGGGTCACTGCACAGGTTTAAGGCTTTAATGAACCACCCCCTGCTGCTGCTGGTAAACGACTCTTATATCGAGCTTTTCCACTGGAGCACTTAAAGCACTTTATACATCATGCCTCGCTCCCCCATTCCCATGTATTCATGCTCTGATTAACACATTGTTCCCTGCCCGAGGACACTTTTGCCTTCCAATTAGTAGATGACCTACAGTACAGTTTCCTGTGACCTCCACAGAAACACTTCCTTTCTGCGAAAAACTTGCAAAACAAAGTCCAAACCTGCAGTTCCTCAGACGTCCACTAGAGGCTGGCTTCATCGGTGAGACTCCCACATTACTGCAGGTGAATATTTTAACACCTCACTGCGTGAACCTCGTGCCTGCTAAGTGAAGTCACCGAACTGGAGCATTTTTATTGCGGTTATCTGAGCAATGACATCACTTCCTGTGTGGTACCAACCATCCAACAAGTCTACAGAGAGGACCTTTAATAGTTTTGTACTCAGCAGATATCTCTGCTAACCCTTTCATCCAAATAGGCTCATTTCTGGCTTCAATCGCCCACCAGCGATCGTGGCTCAAGAGTTGGGAGTGCGCCTTGTAATCGGAAGGTTCGAGCCCAGCTTGGACGGTCTTGCTCGTTGTGTCCTTGGGCAAGACACTTCACCCGTTGCCTACTGGTGGTGGTCAGAGGGCCCGGTGGCGCCAGTGTCCGGCAGCCTCGCCTCTGTCAGTGCTGTGGCTACAATGTAGCTTGCCATCACCTGTGTGTGAATGTGTGTGTGAATGTGTGTGTGAATGGGTGGATGACTGGATGTGTAAAGCGCTTTGGGGTCCTTCGGACTAGTAAAGCGCTATATAAATACAGGCCATTTACCATGGATAACACTGTGACATCACACTGACACTTACTGAAAAGCTGCTTCAGAGGAGAGCATTATTAGAATCACCGGCTCTCACCTTCCTGTAAATGTTTCTGCTCACATCGTCTAAACACTGTAATGTCACAGCTTTTACAAGGTGCCTTAAAAGTCCAGATTTTGTGTGAGCATTTATCAAATACCACTTTTAATAATCAAATAAGTAATTTCTTATCAGAATAACTCGGAGTAGAAAATATTTGGGGTCAGTGAGTCAAATGAAACAGGACATTTAAATGAACTAAAAAGGCCTTTTAACCATTTTCCGACCTTTTCTGGACAAAACAATTAATTATGAAAACAAGCTGATAATTAAAATCACAAATGAGGTCAAATGAAAATCGATGATATCAAAACTGATTGTGTATAATAAGCTCCGAGTACAGGTCACATTAAAGTAATCACACAAACATGAAAACGTGGATAATTTTCTCAGATTTGTCGTTGCTGCGTTCGCTGAAAGACGAGACCCTCGCCTCCCTCACCTGAGAACAAACTTGGTGTTTTCAGTCTTGCCGGCTCCAGACTCCCCGGAGACGATGATGGACTGGCTCATCTTCAGGACCTTCATGTCCCTGTATGCCTTATCAGCTGAAGACAGAGGCAGCAGTTAGATCAGACGCCACGCTGACCCCAATAATCAAACAGATATTAAACCCCTGCGGTTTCAATAAGTCAGTCTGGTACCGTGATGTTCAGGGGACTCTGGGAAATCGCAGTGCTGGCTGCCCCCTAGTGGACAAATTGTAAACTACAACAGGAGGTGCATTAACTTTCACCCTAAAAGAACTGCTTTTGGTATTAAATTATTAGAGGACGATTAAACTGATAATTTCTAAATGACTTTAATGATCTTCAATTTGTGAAACATTAAAATAAGTTTAAAAATGACAGAGATTAGGACATTTTAAATCTCCACACTTATCTGGTCTCCAGCTGCTAGAGCGAATAAAGGCATCCATGTCCAAAAACTGCTTAAAAAGTCTAAAATAAAGATACTGACCTCTAAACCGTCTCAGGAGTCTTTAACTTTCTGAATATGTAAACAAACTTTGCTCAACTCGAGCAGGTTAAAATGAGCTCTGTAGAGATGAATCATGCCTTGTTCCCTCGACAGGTAGATTTCACTAACTAACAGAATATTTCTTGTCTCTCCTTTAATGTGAGGCTTTCTGGTTACGGTTTGTTTGTGTTTTTAAATCACGGCAAACGAAAGGTTTCCCTCTTTCTAAAAACACACCAAAAATGATCAAACTGAGCTTTAGTCATGAGCAGAGAACAAAAATGTGTGAAAAGTTCCTGGAAATACTGTCCAGCATGTAAAAGTCGTGATAAACTGAGCTGCTCACCAATGGCGTAGACGTGCGGCGGCAGCGTGCCCAGCGACCGGCCCCGGTACTTCTTGATGGTCTCCTGCGAGTAAAGCTTCGGGATGTCATAGTACGGGTTGACGGCGATCAGGATGTTTGCTACAAATGTCTGAAAGAAGAAGAAGAACAAGAGGAATAAAAATAAATTATTTGGCTCATAAAACCAACAAAGTCTCTAATTTCACTGCCTCCTCCTGAAGGAGCAGCAAACGTTTTCTTTCAGCACTTGTAAAAAGTGAGAGGCTCCAAAATCTGTTTAACAGAGTTTAACAGAATCAGGATCAGAAAATCTGAATTTCTGTACTGATCCAAACTCCATATCAGCCAGTAATACGAGCATCCAGCCACATCTCAAGAATTTTAAGAATTCATAAAACTCCTGAGCATCACATTGTGATTGAGGATTGGGTTTCCAGTCTTCATGGAGGTTACAATGATTATATTGTGTTTTCAAAAGTTTTGGAGAGGTTTAGATTTACATTTATAATTGCTGCAGAGATTTCTAAAGCTTTACAATATCCTCATTTATCAATAAAACCTGATTTATATTAGAAATGCCCTCTGTGAGCTTCACAGTGCAGTTCCCTCCTCAGCTACTAGGTGTCAGTGTGGACCAAGTCTGACTCCAGCTGACATCAGTTGGAAGCTTCACAGGAAAATGGAGCTAAATAGCAAAGGCAGCAGAGGTCACATGAGCCCCTGCTAGGTGTTCAAGGTGTGAGGCCGGCCCGAAAAGCCCCCCGGGGTGAAAAGACACCCTGTGTACCCCCGCTGCTCCTATCAGAGCCTCATGTGGAGGAATAATTATCAGCTGAGGGTTGGCTGGTAAGCTGAAGACTCTGTTTGGCCCACATCTGTTTCATCTTAAAGGACTTGAGCAAAATTATAATTATTTAAATAACAGCAAACACGGGACAGCTGTCCTCTTTATCTGGATGGACATGAATAATTACTGAAGGCATTTTGAAGTGACAAGAGCCGAAAGTGAAGACATCCATATGAAGGAAAATAAATAAATAAATAAATAAATAAAACAATTATTCAATCAGTGTGAAAGTGAGTTTTCAAGGGCAATGCAATAAAAAGTAACTAACAAAAATTCATTTTTAGTGAGTAAAATCGGACTTATAATTAAAAAATAAAGAAAGCAGAAAAAGGAAAATGTAGAAATAACTGCAACAATTTAAAAAAGCTTATAAAAAACCTTTAAACTGATTAAATAAATACATACATATATAAACAAAGTTATTTAAATATTATTAAATAATATTATTAAATATTATTAATTATAAATATTAATTTATGTCACATATAGATGTAAAAAAAAATCTAATAAAGTTTGATCTGATTTATTTAATGAGTTTTTAATCTATTCATTCATTAAAGTTTTATTTTGGCAGCTTCAGTCCTCCGTACGTTACATGTATATTTACACAGTAACCTGCACACATGTTATTTTTTATAAACTGGGAGTGCACATGTTTGTGCAGTAAGAATATGTGATGCCTTTGTTTCAGGCGAGGGTGGAGTAGATCTCTGCTTCAGTGGAGTGTGGAAACATGACTGAGCGTGCGGTCCGCCCACAGGTGGTGCGGGCAGGTCACGACCGACGCTTGGTGCTGACACGGCAGCTGATTTCCTTCATCGGGTGATGATAACGTGTGACGTTGTCTTTCCAAGCTCGGAATTATTTTGGTTCGGTGTAAAATTTTGACTTTTTACGATCAGAGGAAACGAACTCCGAACCTTTATGAGTTTTTCTTTTTGCTTTTGTGACCTTTCAGTGTTTATTCTTTCATTTTCAGCGCCACAAGTTCACCTGAAGGCTGAGCCTCAGGTGTGTCCTGTGCATTTAACACACCATTGAGTCCAGGAGTGAATACAGCACGGCGAGGATGAGGACAACCTCACAACCGTTTCTGTTTCGCAGTATTTCACCAACCAGCCGCTCCTCCTCGTGTCTGTACTTACATAAATTTTGTCTTTGCTGTATCTCACTCGGATGTTGTTGAGCAGCGTGGCTTCATTCAGGTACATCAAAGAGCCTGAGAGACACAAGCAGGACAAAATGTTACTAAACAGCAGAGCAGCGGATGATGCACGCTGCGCATTGCATCATCCATCGGGCCGAGAGCTCACGTGAGGTGGTTATCAGTCAGACTTCAAGCATGTTCACCTGTAAGGTGATGAGTCAGCAGCATGTGACCAATCAGAAACAAGCATAGGTTTACTCAAAGCAGCTGAATTTACAGAAAGGAAAAAAAACAAATAACAGTAACACTTGGGAAATGTGAGGATGCTATAGACACAACAACATCATCAACAACAACAACAACAGCTGTCGGCAAACCAGCAGATTATATGAGAGGAAAACTGCAGTGTGGAGGGTTTTATCAGTCGGGGGCACATAGGGAACCCAGACAGCATAACATGAAAATACTGCAATAAAGTGATTAAAACTGCGCTTCAGAAAAGTAATTAAATGACTGTAGATACTAATAAACAGCAGGGTTTTCAGGGAGGGCCAATGCCACCCCATCCCCTCCCTGTAGATGAACACCTGGCTGCAGAAAAAAAGCTGCATTTTAACGTGCGAATAGCTTTCACTACCGGGTACTCAAACCTCACCTTCTGCAACACCAGGAGAAAAGTGTTTAGCCTACAAGAGGTTCTTTTATTTTAAAAATCTACCTGATTTCCTATCCTCTGCAGCTCTTTAAACAAGCAAAAAACTCATCATTTAAGCGAGGAGAAGCATAGTGACACAGTAGAAGACTGTTCTGAGTGGGCATCATCATGATGGCACTGCGCCCGGTGCATTCCCGGGAAAAGACTGGAAGAACGCCTCATAAATAAAATCTATTTAAAGCCACGATGGAAAATCTGAAGGGAAAAAAGAGACGACTTGGTCCGTTAATAAATTTATGAATATCACTGCGGCTTTGTTTAGACTCAGAAATATCAGACCAACATTTGCTGACGTGCATCCTGTTATAACTCTGTGTTAAAGCTGAATTTAACTCAAATTACAGATCAGCAAGTAAAATTCCTGCAATAAAAATACTCCTATATGGAACTTTATTTCCTTTTTGATGTGCATCAAGAAAATACTTTAGACCAGGGGTGTCAAACATAAGGCCCGGGGACCAGAAACAGCTGATCCCAGACTTCCAGAGTAACAGCAGCTTAAGGAGGATGACAAATGTCTAATGTTAAATGTCTAAAAAAGGAGGAGCCAGATCTGTAGGTGGAGCGATGAAGCACAGGTACTCACAGTTATCCTCCACATGTTTGTTGACGTCATCCTCTGCAGGGAAGACTTGGCTCACCGGAGCCAAAAACGTCTGAGAGAAAAGAAAAGAAAAGAGAGATTTATTAACTTGACTTTAAAGTAAAATCAATTCACTTGTCGCAGACCTGTTTATGATGAAATAAACTGTCAGCTTAATGTATTTAAACTGAGTTAATTTATACAGAGGTGCTTTAAAAACTCAGTGCATGATGCTGTTGATGCATGATGCAGCTTCGACAGAGTTCATGGGTTTCTTTCATGTTTTTAAATGATGGTACCAGCAGGGTGAGTGTCATCTACCGGTTGCTGCAGACCTGATGAATTATTTGGAGGCAGGAGGTAACGGTATCAGGGCGACGGGACTGACCAATGACTGAGACGCAGAGAAATGCCGCGCTGCATTATTAACATCCAACTACTGACCTTCGATCGGGTCGGCAACAATCCCGGCTCCACTCAAACGTCTGAAACCGCCGACTCATTCAACGGTTTCATTCTGTAGAAGAAAACCGAGGACAAAACCCAGACACGTGGTCTCGAGGTCAGCATAACCAGCTCAGACCTGGCGCCAAACTTAGCGCTCAGTTTTGAATTTTGAAAGTGTGAAAGTAAAAAAAAAAACAAATTTAATTTCTTAAAAAGAAAAAAAAACATTTGATGGTTTTTGCATTTCTGTTGCTCTTTAATGCTCCGTATAATTAGCATTTACCTGAGGGCTCAAACTAAAATTAAAGTGCTCTCTGTTTCACTGTTCCACCTTCGGCTTTCTTTTACTCTAAAAGCTTTGGAGCATTAGCTCTGCACACATGACTTCGAGCTGAAGCCGGCCATGCTGAACCAATGCAGGAGGCTTTACGAGGACATGTGACCTCAGTGTTTTGGAGTGCGGGGGCGTGTGTCGTATTCGTGTGATTTTAAAGCCGATTGCTGCCAGCTCCTGAAGGCCCCGGCAGACTCTCACTCCTTTTAATCGGGCTCTTTAAAGAGGCGGTGCAGGCCTCGGCTCGAGCCAGAGACCGACGTACGGCCGATTCATTCTTTCCAGTGGTGGCATGTTCCACATTCTCAGCCCAAGCTGGACCGATTCCACAACACTGCGCCGCGTGAAGACAAGGGGGGAAATAATGTGTTATAGCACAGCCAGCTATTACTTCAGTGTTACTACTGAACCTTCCTGGAATGTGCAGACCCCTACAGAGCTGCTTCTGAGCAGGGATCAGTGGACACTTCAAAGCATCTGAACATGAAGAGCTCTGAAATGGCCAGAACCTGACACTGAACCCTAAACTTCACGGGGAGGCGGTGTAAAGAGGACTCGTCTGCCAACAGTGTGGGATGAGGTGTGAGGTACATGTTAGAAGAACAGCTAAATTGGTCCCAGTGAATATCAATGCTCACCATAGCACACCATCAGTTTCCAGCCTTTACTCCAGCTTTCCAAACCCAACAGTCCAGAACTCACACACGGCGTTCCCACATCGCCATGCTAACTGCTCAGAGAGGCCTCAGTGAACACAACAAAGAGCCTGAAGTGTTTCCAACTCCCTGGGGTCCCAGTTTGATCAAGCATCTGCTGCATGCTCAGGAGCGAGCCCGATCCACGCAGGCCCTACCCCCAACATCCAATTCTACAACACCACAGGACACTCCCAGAGGTCCTGTGACCCCACCCCGATGCTTCAGAGCTGTTTAAGAGGCCTGAAGTGGACCCGCTACATCAGTGAGACAACACCATAACCAAGCACCTTCTCAGACTGGAGGGCTGGGGATTCAGTCACTAGTACTGTAGTATTTACCAAACAACCTGAAGTAGACTCAGATAAGTACTGCTGTGATTTGGTGGCATATAAATGCAATTAAATGGAATTAAGTTGCTTTTAATGTTGTGGCTGATCAGTGATTTGGATATTAAGGATTGGCTATAAACTGGTGCAACGAACTGGCCAAGTGGATAAATAGCTGGTGCAAGTGACTCATGGTTTATGGTACAAACAAAGCTAGTCCTCTTCCTGTTTCCAGTCTAATCAAAGCTAATAACTTCCTGGCACTAAAGCCACATCATCAAACTTCATCATCTTATTTCATTCTTGGCGAGAACAAAATAAGTTACAAAATAAGTAACTCCAAAATTGCCTTTTTAAGTATCTGCTGCAAAAATAACTTCATCTCCTTCAGTAATGCCCTTCAAACAGTTTTGTCCATCTGCAGCTCCGAGGCAGATCAGACACTCTCTGGGAAACAGAAACACAGACAAGGCCGGCTCTTTGTGAGCGATAGTATGACAGGGTCTCATGGTCTCCGTCTTTCCCCTGACGTCCATCCCGGGAGGTCGGCCAGCGAGTGAGCACATCGTCAGACACTGGCACAAACTGGCTGCAGCGGGACAGACGGGACATTGTTCAGATTCAAGCCCAGAAACTCGCTCTGACAGCAGATCAGAGCATTACTGTTAAAATACTGTTTTCTGTGGTAAACCCAGAGAGGGCAATTTTACTCCGGACCCTCCTACCAGGAAACCCTTTGAAGCAGGCTTTGTACTGCCTCGACCGATAAAACTGATTTATGGTGTTTAGGTTGGGGTCAGAACTGGTTTATCAGCTCCTTTGAGGCAAAACTCAGGGACCCTACTATTTTACTCACATGGATCCAAGGTGCAAAATCCTCAGGTTTTTAACAAATCCACCTGAGACGGCAGACAGCTTGCACTCTTATACTGATCGACGCCATCAAAGTTTGCACTGCGAGTTCATTTTAGCTGATTTATTCAACGGGCTCACGGTGCATGCCCACACGCCGTTTTGAAGAAAAGCAAAAAGGATTTTTCTGATGAGCAGCAGTCAGTATAATTACTGATTTTGTCCAGAACTGCAAAGACTCAGGAAAACTATTTTTAAAAACAGAAACAACACAGTCTAATAGCAGAGGGCCGGGGTTAGCATCATCAGTCACAGGGTTGTCGCAGGTGATGATTTAAGGGTCGTCCACACAGGAAGCAACTAGTGGCACTGTGCTGACCACAGAAAGCCGATGACATTCAGTCACTTTAAGCAACAATGACTATATATTTTCGTCATGATGAATATCATGAAGATATTTTGTTAAAGAGGATGTGTGACCTGAAAACCAGAAGCTAGCAGCTCAAAAGGGGCGACATCACTGATGACATTCAATATAAACTCAGTTGTTAACATATCAGAGACACGTCACGATATTCACACCCTGAAATGAGACCACAGCGAGCAACAGCACCACCACAAAGGCTGGTTCTGCTCGTAACGTGAGGTCTCATATTTCATTGTATTTCTTTGACTTCAGCACACGAGTGAGAGACTGACACACGTGGGAAAAACTTCATTAATGCAAACCAACACACTGTGTGTGCAGAGATGTAACGCTCCGAGTACACAAATACATAATAAAGCCATCTGTCTAGAAGCATCTTCATCAGCCTTTACTTGTTCCTCACATCTCACTTCTCTACCTGCACCTCTGTCAGTCGCTCCTTTGATAAAAATAATAAGACACGTATGTCAGATTCATGAATCTTTTTGGTTCTTCAAATGAAAAACATCTATTTTTACACTCAAGTTTGTGCAAATGATTAAAAATAAAAGCCTTGAAAAGGAGTGAAGGGTTTCTGTGAAACAGTGAAATGTAGCAAGAAGGAGCAAGAAGGATACAAATGTATCAATTATAATGAATATATATTAGGAGAAGGCCAGGTATGGCCATAGGTGAGGTAAATAAAGGTCAGTCCCAACAAAATAAAACGTTTATGTTAACTGTCAGCGTTAGCTTACTTTTACTGTTCCACTAAAGATGGAAGAATGTGTGCAGTAAAAAAATACTACTGAAGCAGGTACCGGGTACTTTTAAGGTGCAGTGTCACCTCGTGTGTTTTATTGAATCCATAAGTTGTTGTGAATCACTGAACACTTAAAATTCCCCAGTCGTAATTTTCCATCCATAACGGAGATCATTTCAAACTGGTGTGACATTTAAAATACATTTACCTGGAATCTCTCTGTAAATGCAGAGAGGCCCCGTTAAGCCTTTATGCAGTCGTTCGCAGAGCAAATGTGCAAAGATCAGGGGCACAGTAAAAGGTGGAGTAAATATTTCTGGATAGAGATGGTGAGGAGGGAGATAAAAACCATAAAACTGGCTGTGTGAGCACCGAATGACTGCTGTAAAAACTGCTGCAACGCATTCCAGTAAATGGCCAGAAATCCAGTGAGGCCAACCTTGTGCAACGTTATTCAGAGAAAACATCCAGGAACGAGAGCCACTCTTAAAAGAACGCAGGATTAAAATCACTTTTCCTGTTTAAATATCACTCATGACTCAGGCAGGTGTGGAAACACACCTATGCGGTTCTGTGTTTTACAGACTGACGGTAAATCAGTGAGGAGCCTCTTTAAAGAGGAACGCTGTCACTGCCAAGGCCTCTCCGAGGGGGAAGATTAGTGAGACGGACACTGAGCTTTAGGGGTTACCACAGCAACAGACTCTCAGTGACATTAAAAGCTTTGCTGAAGGCGATTCAGCACCTGATGCAGCAGAAAAGCGAATCAACGGAGGCGATATCAAAGAAAGCGCGTTTATCTTGCTACACAGAGCCACTTGACTTCTGATTAATCAGCACTTGAGCACCGGAGGTGAATCACAGAGTGAACAATGCTTTATTGCTGCCAAAAAGGTGGCCTGAACCCCCGCGAGCTAAGCGGGACATTAAATCATTAACACGCAGCAGGTGAGAGCACATCGGATAAACCCATCAAAGAAGGGCCAGAGCGGGCCGATCGATTCAAAACCATTTTCATGTCACTCATTCTTCTTCAAAATAAAAGAGGAAGGCATAAAAAGGCTGACGTAGAGGTGATGAAGCTACAGCTAGCCTTTTAAGTCTTTGCTTTGTGTTATTAATACAACGCTGACGCTTGGAGGTAAAATAAATGTCATCCTTCCAACCCGAGTCCTGCACACAGACATCAGGACGCAGTTGGGAAATTGGGGATGGTCTCGGGGTAGGAAGGCAGGCGAGTAAATAAGTCTGCAGTGCAGTAATAACTACTAATAACTGCTCCTGTAAAGCAGGTAACCCTCAGACTTTGCTCACCTTTCCCTTCTGTTTGAGGGGTTCGATGGTGAGGCTGTCGGCTCCGATGTCTACTATGGTTCCCAGCTGGAACCCGTCCGTTGGGTGTGGCGCCCACACCGGCTTCCCATCCTCCATCTCGCCGCTCTGAAGGCTCTGGAAAACATGACACACAACAGTCAGCGGCGCTCTTTCGGCTCCAACATGCAAACATTTCTTTCTGTTTAAAGCTCAGTTGGCTCCTAGTGTGTTGCCTTGATTGCACCTCAGCTCCTTGGTAATCGTTTCACTCAGCAAACCATAAAAATCTCAAACAGCTGAAAAGGATGCTGTGTGTGCCTCTTGTTTTAAAGTCTGTTTATCTCACTGCACCCTGATGACTTGCATTTCAAAATAATCTTCATTTATCGGACACTGTGCCACGATCCTCTGTCTGAAACTGTTTTAGCCCCTCCCCCTTCAGCCCAGCCTTCTTTTGATTGGCTGCCCCTCACAAACAGAAGGCTTAAACAGGAGGTGGGTGGGGCCACCTACTTCCCTGACTTCCAAAGATATTTTAGAGCACAAACTTCGTTCCTGCATTTGTAACAGCCACGTTATTAAACCATTTTGTCTCTCTTTGGTTTATCAATGAAATGGACATCAAGATTAGAAATATTCATTATACTACAGACTGAAACACAGACAGCACTGACTCGGGGCTTTCTGGAGCTTTTCTGATAGAAAGCAAACCAAATACAGTGTTAGTGAGTCAAAGCAGCAGCTAATCGCGTTACAGCGGCGACACAGGGACAGAGCGAGGCCCAGCCAGGTCGCACACTGCTGTTGCTGCACAGGGACTTCAGCCAGCGATGTAGGAGATAACAGTTACCCTGAACTCACTGGAATAAAAAGGAAAACAAGACTAAAAGACTAAAACTCCCTGAAATCCCATGATGCACTCACAAATCTAGAATAAAATATAGAAGTCGGTTAAAAGGACTTATTCCAAATGTGGAATAAATAAAGTATTTGTCTTTAGTTTTAGTCATTAATAAGATTAAAACTAGCACACAAAGTAATGAAGTCTGAATGTTAGCATTACTTAAACAATAAAAAACAAACCTAAAATAAACCAAAACCGCTCTGGAAACTGAACACAGTCAAAAACAAAGGCCCAAAAATTAAATAAAGGACAATAATTAAAAATTAAAATTTACAATAACATCGCTGAGGACAAAGCAAGGCACACCAGTGTTTATATTTTATCAGATTTTATTGATTGACAGCTGTAAAAATGATGATTTGCAGCAGCTGTCATTCAAACCTGAAACACTGAAATCACAAAAATGATGCACTTTATAAAACAGCAGTGTAACGTTTAGGACTTGTTAATCCTCGTTGTAAGAAACAAAAGTTCGAAAAGAAACGTTTCACAAAATATTATTTTCCCCACAGACTGATGTGGTGATTTCAATTTCTTCCTTACAGCGTTCATCACACTACCACGCAAGCATCACCACGTATATGTGTCAGCATACAGTGTAGTATGTCGTGGAAACCCCTATGAATACAGTAATATGTAGTGATGTAAACAAATGCAACCTGATGGAGCCAGAGTAGCTGCAGTTCATCATCCGTCCTCTCCGTTGTTTCCGTGAATACGAGTGGCCGGGGGCAGAGCAGACCATAAACTACCAGCATGTGTGAGAACCTGACGGTCAGCCTCGCAGGCCAGAGCGTGTTTACACGCACACAGCACGGACTTCCAGCTCAAAAAACACTTTCTATCACACTGAGGTTTTAACCTGATGCAGAACTGATGCATTTGTCACATTAAAAGGAAGTACCGGTGATAGTGTAGTTACAGACAGCATACCAGCTTCTTCTGTCACAGCAGCTCTCTGCACGTCCTCCTTCACTACATCCATGAATCATCTCTGACCTTTGTCCAACATGTCCACACCATCTCAGCCTCAGCTGTACCTGATGGACTCATTTCCAATTCTGTCCCATCCTTGTCCTCGCAATGAAATGCTAACATCTTCAGCTTTCAAATCCGTGCCACTGTCTCTAAACCACACATCACATTAGTGGTAAAAGTGGTTGGCTGAAGACAATGAATGACCTTTGTGTAGTAGAGCAAAGAAAAAACACATAACACTGATCTTAAAAGTCTATTTGTCCCTTTGAAGTGACATTTCTGTGCAAGTTTTTATAGTAAACCAGATTATAAAAACTGCCAAAGAATCATAATAAAAATAGTCATGTTAGTGTCTCACAAAGTTAGAAACTCTTAAAAGGACATGACAAATCTGCTTCCTAAATCAGTGAACATCCTGCCGTGGGAACACGGAGATGACTTTGAAAGCTCTAAAGTGAAAGCTTGTGTTTCACTGGAGGATGACTAAGCATCATCCCAAAGCCTAAGAAAAACCATCGAGGAGCATCGTGACCTCGCTAAGAAAAAAGAGGAGCCGGGCGGGGTGAGCAGCCAATAAGAAGCGAGACTCTGAGCCAGCTCGTTTCCATCCACACAGCTGCGGCCGTCACTCAGCAGCTCCCTGCACACACGGTGGCTTCCTGCCAAACAGCAGCAGGCTTTTCTCTGGGAACTTAAAATCATTACCCCGCACTGTCTGAGTGCTGCACTAAGAGCCCATCAAAACTAATTAGGGATATTAAACCATCACAATCCCAGTACAATGAGCCCCTTTTATCAGAGCAGCCCGGACGCTGCTGTAATTGGAGACCAACAGGTGTGATCCCCTCAGGTGTTCACTGTGATGCACATTTACATAAGCAGAAGCAAACCTGATCACACCGCATGCACGCTCCCAAGCTGCACGCTCAAATACGAGGTCACAGGGTCAAACTGTGACCTTGTACGTGTGCAGTAATATTATTGTTGTCACTGGAGAAAAAAAGCGTAGTTATCAGCTGGGACTATAGGTCACAGTGTGCACTTCACTTAATGCTAATTCCTCTGTTTGCAGCAGCCCGAGGAAGGATTCATAGGTATGCGTTTCAGGCCTCTTGTTCACTTTCAATGAGGTGACATCACGTACTGGCAAACTGAAATGTGGGTTCTCTGGCTTGTTTGCAGTGGAGAGAAGTTCGAGCACGGCCGTTAGCCATTATGAAACTATCCCGAGAGAGAGGCGGGCGGGGGGTAGTCGGTCGTAGCATCTGGCATCAAAATGAAGTGGAAGTTAATGACTGCAGTGAGTAATCACTGTGCTGTATTTGATATAAGGCACGGCTCATTCAGCAAGCTCATCAAAGCCTGTTGAAGCGCTTTGTGAGTGAAGAGACACCTTTAAAGTAACACATACACAAGTCCAAACATGAGCCCCGAGGCACAGCAGAGCCAGCAGATTAAGGGTTTGGGTGTTAACTTCAACTACTTTTAGAGGGAAGGCAGTTTTAGGTGTGCTGTCCTTGTGTAAACTGCTCCAAGTTTAAATTACACTTTTTAACTAAAAGCCAAACTGGCAGCTTGGTTTCAAAGCCAAAGGCAAAGATGTTTTAATTAACCACACTTTCGTTTCCCAGGTCGAATTAATTAGTCAAACTGTAAAAGTATAAACCAAGTAAAGACGTTTGCCTGAAGTGCTGCTGAGCAAACAGCTGGAGCCGATGGCCCGGAGAAATGGACAGACGGACGCTCGCCGACCCCTTCTGCTGGCCAATGAGGGTGAAGGTAGTGATCTACAGATATAACCTCATCCACGACTCTACGTCCAAAAGCTCCTCGATCAGGACATTTAATCCTGCAGCTGAGAAGGAAGCTGCACTTACAAATGGATGACTGATGACCAGGAAGTTCATTAAAAAAAAAAAAAAAAAAAAAGGACAAAACTATGAGGTCATCCAAACCGACTTTCTGATGGCACAGCTTTGAACTGTCAGGTATCTGATTCGGACTTTCAGTTCTAAAAAGGTCAAATATATTATTTAAACCAAGAATGAAAATTAAAGTTCATTTTTCAGACTGATCTAAAGTGTCCAGATGCTACAATTGTATTTTATTATATTATTTTATTTTAACCTTTAATATCTGAAACACAAAATAAGATAATCTTATATTGAAGAAGTACTTAAAAATAATAAAATATACCCAAAGTATTATAAATAAAGCACTTTTTAAAGTTCAGATAAATGTCTGCTGATGTTATATAAATGGAAACGCATAACTACACTCGACAAAAGGCTAAAACAATGTAACCTATTTAATAAGCACACTGTAACATAAATAGGGGTGGGGGCTCCAGCAGATCCCGGGAATAACATCGCAGATCTCTGTCCAGAAGAGCGCAGTCCTGGGAACAGCTAAGATACTGCGCAGGACCCTCAAGCTCCCAGGCCTCTGGTAGAGGACCCGAGCTTGAAGGATAAACCGCCCACAGGGGCGTGCTGGGTGTTTTTTTTTTTGTTTTGTTTTTTTAAAATATATATAGCAGCTGGATAGGCTAAGGCTAGACCCCCTATGCTAAGCAAGCCTACCGCAGACATGAGCGAGACAGATAAATATGAAGGCATGCCGGCTCGGACGTCGCCCGGATCAACAAGGTCCGCGTCAGGTGTTGAGGAACCAGGGCACCCTGACGAGAAGTGGGCTACTGGAACAAGAAGGCATCGGTGGGCAAGAGACGAAAACAGGGCGTTGTTGGAAAGCTACTACGCAAGTAACCCCGGCGGAAGGGGCTACATGAATAGGATGAGGGACCTATGGATTCTTCGATACCCAACATCCACAATGACAGCGAAACAACTAGTAGCTCAGTGTTCCAACATTCGAAAGAAGGGACTGCTTTCACAGCTAGAGATTGACGAGGTACAACATAAATGCTACGGCAAGGAGGAGTCAGGACGCCAGGTCAGGGGGGAGATATCATCACCCCCACCCGAGATTGGGTACAAAGCCCCAAGTGCGGTAGGAGAAGGATTGTTGAGTGCGGTAGGAGAAGGATTGTTGAGTGCGAGAGGAGAAGGATTGTTGAGTGCGAGAGGAGAAGGATTGTTGAGTGCGAGAGGAACTGACCTGAAATATAGGATCATGGCCAAGCTTGAAACCTGGATCCCCCGAAGCCGGTTACCAAGATTACGTTAAGTACCCTCAGAAGGTCTGCTAGAGGATGTTAATGCATCACTACGGACAATACCTACAACCACGATTACCGACACTAACAAGCTGATCTACAATACGGCAGCAGTGATCAGTGAGATGCTTGGCTACAAGTTGAACAGCCACACGGGGCAGTACCCTCCATGGAGAAGGAGGCTAGAGGGCAAGATCAAAGTAGCACGGAGGGAGGTTAGCCAACTAACGGAGTTGCAGAAAGGTGCGACAAAGAAGGTGTATAAGAAATACAGCAAGCTGTCCATACCTGAGGCCTTGGAAACTGCCAAGCAAAGACTCACAGCCTTGGCCAGCCGCTTGAGGAGGTACACCAGAGAGATAGAAGGCAGGAGAATAAACCAGCTGTTCTCCACAGAACCAGCAAAGGTGTACTCTCAGTGGCAAGGGAACAATAATAAGAGAACAGCACCACCAAGGCTGGAGACGGAGCAATACTGGAAGAGCATATGGGAGAAGGACGCAACCCATAACGGCAATGCTCAGTGGCTAGTGGATCTGAGGGCAGACCATAGCGACCTCCCTGAACAGGGTCCAGTAACCATCACAGTGGCAGATATCCAAGAAAGGGTCTCCAGTATGAAGAGTTGGACAGCACCAGGGCCCGACATGGTTCACGCCTACTGGCTAAAGAAGCTGACTGCACTCCACGAGCGTCTGGCAGCACAAATGAACCAGCTGCTAGTTAACGAGGGACACCCGGAATGGCTAACCGAAGGTCGGACGGTCCTGATCCCCAAGGACCCCAAGAAGGGACCAGTCCCCTCCAACTACCGACCAATAACCTGCCTCAGTACTACATGGAAGCTCCTGTCAGGCATCATATCGGCTAAGATGAACAGGCACATGGGTCAATACATGAGCGGGACACAGAAAGGAATTGGCAAGAATACCAGAGGTGCAAAACACCAGCTACTGGTAGACAGAACAGTCAGCCGAGACTGCAAGACCAGACTGACCAACCTGTGCACTGCCTGGATTGATCACAAGAAGGCCTATGACTCAATGCCCCACAGCTGGATACTGGAATGCCTAGAATTGTACAAGATTAATAGGACCCTAAGAGCCTTCATCAAGAACTCAATGGGGATGTGGCGTACAACACTAGAGGCCAACTCCAAGCCCATAGCACAAGTCACCATCAAGTGCGGGATCTACCAAGGAGATGCTCTGTCCCCACTGCTGTTCTGCATAGGCCTGAACCCCCTCAGTGAGATCATTAACAAGACTGGCTACGGATACCGACTACGGAACGGAGCAGTTGTCAGCCACCTCCTGTACATGGATGACATCAAGCTGTATGCCAAGAGTGAACGAGACATCGATTCACTGATCCACACTACCAGGCTATACAGCAATGACATTGGAATGTCGTTCGGGCTGGAGAAGTGTAGTCGGATGGTAACAAAGAGAGGGAAGGTAGTCAGAACTGAAGGGATTGAACTACCAGAAGGCAACATTGCAGACATAGAGGACAGTTACAAGTACCTGGGGATCCCGCAGACGAATTGGAACCATGAAGAGACCGCTAGGAAAGCTGCAACCACCAAGTACCTGCAGAGGGTCAGGCAAGTCCTGAGGAGTCAGTTGAACGGTAAGAACAAGATCCGGGCCATCAACACGTACGCCCTGCCCGTGATCAGGTACCCTGCTGGGGTAATAGGCTGGCCAAAGGAGGAGATAGAAGCCACTGACATAAAGACAAGAAAGCTCCTTACCATGCATGGAGGGTTTCACCCCAAGTCCAGCACCCTGAGGCTGTACGCTAAGCGGAAGGAAGGGGGCCGGGGACTGGTGAGTGTCAGCACCACAGTCCAGGATGAGACAACGAACATCCAAGAATACATCACGAAGATGGCCCCAACTGACAGCGTGCTCAGTGAATACCTCAGGCAGCAGAAACCCAAGAAAGTAGAGGGAGACGAGGAACTATCATGGAAGGACAGGCCCCTGCACGGTATGTACCACCGGCAGATAGAGGAGGTGGCTGATATCCAGAAATCCTACCAGTGGCTGGACAAAGCTGGACTGAAAGATAGCACAGAGGCACTAATCATGGCAGCACAAGAACAAGCTCTGAGTACAAGATCCATAGAGGCTGGGGTCTATCACACCAGGCAAGACCCCAGGTGCAGGCTGTGTAAAGATGCCCCAGAGACAATCCAGCACATAACAGCAGGGTGCAAGATGCTAGCAGGCAAGGCATACATGGAACGCCATAACCAAGTGGCCGGCATAGTGTACAGGAACATCTGTGCCGAGTATAACCTGGAAGTCCCGAGGTCAAAATGGGAAACGCCCCCAAGGGTGGTGGAGAATGACCGAGCTAAGATCCTGTGGGACTTCCAGATACAGACGGACAAAATGGTGGTGGCTAACCAACCGGACATAGTGGTGGTAGACAAACAGAAGAAGACGGCTGTAGTGATCGATGTAGCGGTTCCGAATGACAGCAATATCAGGAAGAAGGAACACGAGAAGCTGGAGAAATACCAAGGGCTCAGAGAAGAGCTCGAGGGGATGTGGAGGGTGAAGGTAACGGTGGTCCCCGTGGTAAACGGAGCACTAGGTGCGGTGACTCCCAAGCTAGGCGAGTGGCTCCAGCAGATCCCGGGAATAACATCGGAGATCTCTGTCCAGAAGAGCGCAGTCCTGTGAACAGCTAAGATACTGCGCAGGACCCTCAAGCTCCCAGGCCTCTGGTAGAGGACCCGAGCTTGAAGGATAAACCGCCCACAGGGGCGTGCTGGGTGTTTTTATATATATATATATATATATATATATATATATATATATATATATATATATATATATTTTTTTTTTTTTTTTTTCCAGTCCAGCACTAGCTGCCAGTCACCATTCACACATCTACAGTGTAGAAGCCTCAAACACCAAGTGACTGACAGCAACACAAAGTGTACAGGAACCTCAGGACTGTACAGCAGAGGTGCAGTCTCCCACAGCGTCTCACAGCAGGTTAATGAAGGCATTCAAAACTCCCATGGGGAGCCTTCACTCATTCATTCCTGTATACTGCTGCTGCGCTGCTGCAGGGCACTTTGGCTTTGAACCTCGGCCTCTAATCGATATGATAATTTTCCATTATGAGTCTAACACTGTCTGCTTTCCTCCAGAACAATCACACACACGGCGGGTCACACAAAGACAAGATCAAACCTGCTACAGCGGCTCAGCGCAGCCTGCACAGACCATCAGAGACACACCAAACATTTCCCGCAGCTCACAGGATGTGATGTAATCACCTTTAACTCAGCTGAGCTACTGCAATAAAAACTGCTGAAAGATCAAAGAGTGATCGTTCCACTTAGTGGGACTGAGCTGTTTGCCTCCCTGCACCCTGGGAAGTTTTCTATAGTATTAATAACAAAAATAATAATAATAATAATAATGATAACTAGCACGCTAAAGCTCAAGCATTAATCTGGTGAAGCTGGAAGCTGTTATTAAAGTTTCATATTTTTAAGAAGTGGTAACAATTTATATATTTTATGGTTCCTGTACCTGAAAACGCTCCATAGCACCGCCTACAAAATTGCAACAAAGAAGCTCCGCCCAACAAGTCAGCCATTTTTACCAAAGAGGCATGTCAGGTATGCTTTGTGCCATTCACAGCTGCTGTACTTTACAGAGGTGGG
Source organism: Neolamprologus brichardi (assembly GCF_056152115.1). NCBI lineage: Eukaryota > Metazoa > Chordata > Actinopteri > Cichliformes > Cichlidae > Neolamprologus > Neolamprologus brichardi. Next base: position 23,188,943 of record NC_142118.1, on the reverse strand, counting down.
ACTCGCCAGACACCCCGCGTATTGCAAAAGCATATTCATATATGTTTTTATCCAATAAAGTTATCTCACTTCAGTTTTTTTTCCTGCAAAATGACACAAACGTGTCAAGCATACCAATACTGTCACTAAAACCTGCCTCAGGACAGTCAGTCTGCACTTCCCCCAGAGTTTTCTCCAACCCCAGGACTCTAACAAGTTCCAGATTTAATCAGATCAACATAAAGCAACATGATTTAATTCGTGGGTGCTCATCAATGCCACCCAGGAAGTGATGTGGAGCTTTTGGAAGAATTTTGTCTGGAGTTTTGGTTTTTTAGTTCAGTCTCCTTTCTGTTCTTTTTAATTGTTATTTTACACTATATTATATTTGTCACTGGCAAATATCATTTAAGATAGCTGAAATAAAAACTAAAAAACTACAACTAACTAAAATGTTTTTGTCCACACCTAGCTACATTTAAATGTATAAAATCTTTGCTGAAATCTGCAAATTTTTGTCACGAAAAAGATTACAAATCATAAAAAAAAAATCACAATGATCTATTTGTCATCCCAGCATGCAGCTGGGATGCGTAGTTTTTCCAACGTAAACAAAAGGCACAACGTTTACCCATCACAGCCGAAAAGGTGATCAAACCTGCTTTATTCCCAACGGTAAGCCCTTGGAGAAACGAGCCTTACTGCTGACTACATTTAACATTAAAATGACTCTGCAGCTAATTTTAGACTCTGAACGTCGCACTCAATAATTGTTGGTTTCACCACGGAGCTCACTAAGCTGCGGGGACGACTGATCCTTCCCGTCTGAAGCAGCTAATTAAGAAAACCACAAAGTACCAGCGACAGCCGGCCAGCAGCAGAGCTGAGCCTCGACTGCAGCGCTCACCGTCACATTAATGTTTTTGGTTTTTTTTCTAGCAAAAGCCTGAAACTAAAAGGGCCGAAGCTATTTCCAGCTGCTGCCCTAAATATTAAAATCCTGCATGGAAGTGTAGCTCCTTAGCTAACCCGTCTCCAGCTGTCAGCATCCTCTGAAGCAGGATTTCCATTAACAGAGTCATTCAGACGAAACATTAAAGACGCAGCCAAGAGGTGAAGGACTGCTGATTGTTCACATCAGACCATCATAATAAAAAGCTGCTTAGAGTGAAAACTTTGAATAAGAAGAAGAAAGAAAGGAAAACAGGGAAATACAGGGAAGTGTATTTAAAGCAACTCGCTGGACGAGTTTTCACCTTAGTGCAAATAATGAAACTGAAATATTAGAAACCGGCCACCTCAACGCTGCTGCACGATGAGCATCCTAAAAATAAATGGGACACACCGAGGTCGCATCATGACAGATACGCCTGAAATCAGAGTAAAAATAACCTTTTTATAACACTTTATAATAAACACTGTAATAAAATATAAACCAAAGTTATTAAATATGCTTAAAAAACAGAATAACAATAAATTAATGTTTAGTTTTCATTCATATTGTTCAAATGTATTCTATCATGTTTCACACAGTGAACTTGTCGTGTCATTAGTGTGGTGCATAATTGTTTACATAAGTTGCATATATGCAATTCAAGTATTTCCCAGGTCTGAGAAGCAAAGCGTGATAGGACGAGCCGGGGAAGCTCCACTGCCTGCAGCAGTGTATCAGAACACGGCCCTCTGCTCTATTAATGTGTCAGCTCATGTGTGACTCTCCTGATTAATAAAACGTAAAGCTCATTTTGCAAATGACGGTCCTTATTCCAGTCAGAAAGGAGGATAGAGTGCGGCACGCTCACTGGCTAATGTTCTGTCAATCACAAGTCAGCCAGTGAGTACACACCGGATAATCCTGCTTTTTAAAAAAAAACACAAAAAACAAACCACAGTATGACCAAGATTCACAGATCAAACGAAACAAGTTTCTCATACCTGAAGCCTTTTCATCCATGTCTTATATCGTCTGTGAGTGTGCAAGCACAGTGGCAATGTCCATCTATTATATACAGTCTGTTTTTCTGTAAATCTAGGCAAACATCTTGAACTGAATGATTATTATTATTATTATTACACACAAACACTGCTTTAGCAATGCTAACCCAGGAATTCCCGCACACAGTCGCAACAATTATTTTCACCTAGAAGTTAAAGGAAACCCGGAAAGCTAGCAAAAAATGTAAACCACACGATGAGGAATTTATTCAGACAAAAAAAATATGCTGTCACAAGCACAAGCCTCAGTCCCAGTGAAGCTGATATTAATACCACCAAAGACAGGATCATATATCTGAGAGGTGAAGGAAGAAAAGAGAGCCAGCACAAAAATAATCAGAAATATAGAAACACGGTTACATCTACAGTTTGGTTCACACTGAGATATTTTTTTATTTATTATAGAAACATGAATTAAAAAGGAAAACGTCCTTAAACATCAGCAGACGAGCCCATTAGCAGCTCCATGACTAACAGAAGCCGCCATCAGCATATGAATGATTACCACTACATTACATTAATGCCTATTATGGAAAATTTATGGATGCTATATTTACCAAAAACAAAAGGTGCTCTTTAATGTTTAAACACACGCTCAGTGAAATGGATTTTACCACCATGGCGTCCTGACCATTATTTTTGCATAACAAACATAAACGTCCCACAGCTATTTCGAAGAAGTGCAGTGACTTAGTAGTTTGAGGTTACTGTTTCCAAGGTCGGAAACTTTATACCCACATTATTAAATACGTCCAAATCACCTAATTTGATCAAAGAAGCATTGTTTCCCTTTATTCCAGTCTCCAGTGAGGAGGCTGACACACCTGCTCCTCAGCCTTTCAACTTCCACAACAAAGAGGTTCAGTATTTGGTTACAAGCTGAACATCTTTCAGAGTTTGAATATTCAAACATGCCGATGGTAAAAGAGCCGCCAGTTGTTTGCTCATCTGAATAATGAATAAAAGCGGGAGAATGCAATATGATGTCAAACAACAGACCAGCTCTTTCTGGTTAAATGACTGGAAAAACATCCTGATCCAGGACAAAGTAAAGGGTGGAGTTACCACCATGCCGCCGGTTTCAATGTGGGCACCAGAGAGGATGTTGGACTATACTGGTGGCAGTAGGGGTGTCTGAATCATTGGGGCATAAATAAAGGTTGTGAAAACTTCTCTTTCCAGTGTGCAGCTGCTTTGAAGCAGACGAGCGTGGTTGAGTGGAGCTGAAGTAGATTTTTTGGTTTCCCCTGTCATGCAAAAAGCGTTTGATTAGGTCTGTCAGCCGAGCCTCGTTGTGAGACCCGAGTCACACCAAAGGAGGTATTTTTAGTCCACAGACTGTTTTCTTTGCCCTGTTGACACGTGCGCCTTTGTGGTATTTGTGCTTCTGGTTCGTTTCAGCTTTATGCAGCCACATTAGCAACAAATCAGAGCTGCGCTGTGTTACAGACCCCAAAGGCTGAACACTTGACAATGCCAGGGGCCAAACTGGGTGTGAGGGCACCTTTAGAGCACAGCTGGCGATCTCTGCTCTGCATTCCTGGATGTGTCCGTTTTTTTTAACTCTCACGAGGCAAAGTCATTAGCAAAATAAAGTTTAAAGAAAACCCACTGATGTAGTTGGTCCAATCGCCCAACCCAACTGATGATAAGGTTTACTTGTGATCATCTGTGACCACTTCTGTTGTTTCTTTGGTAAGAAGACATTTTGCTGAGGATAAAATGTTATAAAACATTGAGTGAGGAGCCCATTCACTCAGGAGGGGCTCAGAAAGCACCCAACCGAAGAAGTGGTTTAAGCATCTGACCGGGATGCCTCCCTAAGGTGCCACCCCAAAGTGGCCTCTTCAACCAGACCGAGGCCCCTGCCATGACACCCTGGAGAGAGTATATCTTTTGGCTGGCAAGGAAAGGCCTCGACTCCTAGAAATTAAGAAAATTCATTTACTGTGTGAAAGATCTCTCTCCTCACCCCAGCAATGATTCATTGGTCACACAGGTGTAGCAGGAGCTCCACCCGAGCCGTGCAGTAGTGTCCCGGCAGGTAAATAAAGTTCGCTAACCAAGCTCACACGCCCACACATGAAAGAGATGCTTTATGTTTATGCTGCACTGGAGTTTGCTGCGAGGCTGTACGCTGGCTATTTGGGGCTGGTTTTTCGATTTTTAATCTCAGTTTTGGAGAAGTCGGGTTAGCGTTAAAGGATTTGAAGTGTAAAATCAAAAATGCTTCTCAGTCCCTCCCTCACAAATAAAGAGAACAATGAATACATTTAAAGATCAATCTAAAAACCATGTTCTGAAACATCTGCACATAGTGTGTCATAAACCACCTTACAGTAGCGTTAATGTCGGTCTTTTATTCGGTGGAGTGGTCAGAAATGAGTGGCTGAGCTCGCGCTGTAGCAGCTGTAGCTCTGAGGACGCCGCTCTTCACGGCAGCAGAGGAAGCACTGTTCGAATCGACCTGCGGTCGTATGTATGCCGACCCACTCTGCGCCGAGCCGACAAACAGCTGATTGTTGGATCTGCGTCGTTGCTCACTGAGAGCTCGCTGTCAGGACCGCTCGGCCAGGTCACGTGGTGAGCGCAGAGCCTGCGATGAATTCAGAGAACCCCCCGAGGGCAGACTGACAACAACAGAGGGGAGGAGATACAACTACACCATGATAGGTTCTTTATTTGAAACTTCCAGGGAAGATGCTGGAAATCTGAGGATACAAACAGCCGAAATGAAAACCTTTCCTACAGAAGAGCCAATAACATTCCCTGTGAGGTATTCTTCAAAACACAGTGAACCACATATGAAGCAAATATTATGGCAGTGTGCACATAAAGTTGAACAGCCATTGTTTAGCTTCATTTGACCTTGTATACTGTGGTAAAGAGAAAGCTGAGCATCAAGATGAAACTGTTGATTTAGCAGCCCATCTACGTCCCCACCCTCGCCCATGAGCTATGGGTAGTTACAGGAAGCGTACAGTCATGAATCTGCATCTGCTCTGAACAGGACGACTCCTGGACGTGTCCTCTGTGAGGCGTTTCATCCATCCCCAACTGGGAGGAGATGCTGGACATGCTGGAGAGATTATGTCTCTCAGCTGGTTTGGGAACACCTACACCACAGAAGAGCTGGAGGTGGAGGCTGAGGAGAGGGAGGTCTGTTTAGACTGCTGCCCCATCGACCAGCAGAGAAGGGAAACTACTGCTAATTATCCAGTTGCACCGTTTAAAGAGTCATGATAAAAAAAACAATCCAAACAGCTTTTAGACACCAGCAGCAGAGCTCCGTACTATGAAACAAGCAGGGCTGTTAGAGGCTTTAACATAAAAGTCCCAATCACCTAGAGACTGCTAAACAGTATGGCTCAGCATTTACTCCAATAGATTTAGGTTTTTAATATAAACTCATAAACTCAAGTCTCCGTAATAAATTATATTACTTTCTTATAGGTAGCAGTACTTTTATTAATTAAACTGAGTTTTATGTGGGCCAGTAAAAGCAAACATTAGATTATGGTTATTCCTACACGCCGTTTTCTCCATGACATGAAGTAAGGGATCCTGATTACTAACTTTTTCAGCTCGTCCTGTTGCTATCTTCCTCTCTGGGAGATGATTAACACCAGCTGATGGGCTCGGGCTGCTCTCTAACTGTGCAGAAAATGACGCCGCGTTTCGCCCTCTCACAGCGCCGCTGAACTTTGCACAGCTGATAACGGCCTTCGTCGGGGTGTCTTTACGGGCAGCCGTGAGGATTTTCTGCTAACGAGCATCACATTTCCTCCTCCATAAAACTGCAGCACGACATCGCTTCTGAGGATGTGATGCAACATTAGCAGCTCACTCACATCTTCTTATGTATCTTTAAGGCTGCTGATTAGTAAGAGCAACAAAGCCTGGGAGCAGTTTTACAGAGATAGTTTAGACTGGTCTGTGGGGTTAGACCAGTCTTAACTTAGCTCATAGATTAATGTGATGCAGGATAGTCTGTTTCACATAACAAGGATTAGATCATTGTTAGTCTAAAAACAATTAGATGCTCAAAGCACTTTCACACTCATTCACAGTTGATCAATGTCTTAGTGCTTTTGTCTCCCATTCACACACACATACACTCTCTCTGATTTTCAGTGTCCTTCCCAGGGATATCTAGATGACCCACTCCTGGCAACTTTGAAAACCTGGTGTGCATATCAAATGTTAATAGTATCACTAAAGAAGTTTTTAAATGGTTATTAAACTGATTTTTAGTCTCCTTGGGCAATGAATCCTTTTTTCCCCCCACAGAGGGTCTCAGAAAATATACTATAACGTAATCAGATCAGTCACCTACACCTGATGGTGATATGACCTCTTCCTGTACATCAGAGACTTAAATTGGTGCAATTTTGCAATTGAAACCACAACATAATTAATGACACTGATGCTCATTGAAAAAAGCTAAACAAAAAACAGTTCTGTCTTTGGACTGTATGCAATATTTATTTGGTATTGGCAATATTTAATTTAATGTGGGTATGAGGGCTCAAAGATGTACAAAAATTTGAGCCTGAAGTAGCCGAGGTTAATGAAGGTTAAATCAGCTAATCAGGTGAAAGACCTTCGCTGACTTTTCTATTATTCAGTGGTTAAAAGGAAACCAAACAATCATTCGTGCACAGCCATCTTTCCACTTTCTGCTGCCTAAGTCAAACACCAAAGCTATCTCGCACTAACTGATCAAACCAATCCGGATGTGATCTAAACTTTCTTCTTGTGTTAAGTTTTGTTTATTTAAAAAGTCACACATGAAAGTTACCCAGCATTCTTTGAAGCAGTTCACCGGCTGCAGCCGCACCCACAAGAAACATTGGTCTGAAAAGGGTGTGTCAGCAGGTGAGTCCTTTCAGAAAGCAACGTGACCTTCCCTGACACACACACACAGATTTGTACTTCTGTATTTTCAATTTCTTAATCCCAAACCAAACCTTAAAACAATGTCTGAAAACCTCTTTTGAAGCCGTCCTCACCGTCCACACAAAAGTTCTCACTATAGGCAATTAAAACTGAACCGAGTCCTCACAAAGGTGGTAATATAGGTCAACACACACAGGTTTGTATTTCTGCAGTTTACATTTCTTAAACCAAATCAAACATTTAAACAGTCTGAAACAGTCTTTTGAAATGGTCCTTACTGCAGTGGATTAAAACTGAACCAGGTCCTCACAAAGTTGGTAATCCCACACACGCGCACACACACACACACACAGATTTATACGTCTAAACTTAAAACAAGGTGTGAGACAATCCCTTGAAGTGGTCCTCAGTCTGCAGAAAGGTCCTGACTACAGATAATTAAACTGAAACTTGTCCTCACAAAGGTGGTGATACACAAACACACACACACACACAGAAACTATTCAGTAGTTTCGTGAATAAAAACTAGTATTTGTATTGGTTCACATACAGTACTTTTATCTGATCCTGTGCTCTGCCTCTACACTGTGACATAAATTAGAGACACACCCCTAATAGACTGCTGCTGTAGTACAGTACGCTCAGGCAGTGAACTTTATTGTTCAAGAAGCAAATCCTCTTCCTCAGTAAAAATATCTTAAATTAGCAAATTCAACCATCCAAAAATGTTCAGGAATATCAGGAACACTCTGTTATCCTATTTTTAAAACTCAGAAACATTACAGTTGGTCTCAAAGAGCATATCTGTCCCTTGTATGACCTGCTTGGACGCTGCTCCTTTGCAATTTCAGCCGACGTCTGGGCTTTCTGAAGTGCTGATCTTTTATGAACATTTTGTAATCCAGATTAAAGATTGACAGGAGTCATCCTCCTCAAGTTGAAGTCTAACCCCAATAAAAAGTGTCACAAGAAGCTAAAAGGTGGTACATTAGTCAAAGAGCTGGCTTGCTCTGAGCAGTGACAGCTCTGAAAATACTAAAGCTACTCCCCACTGATCAACAACCACTGATCAGTGGGCTATCATAGTCATTGTGCAAGTGTACTCTTTATAAGGTTGCGGAAACCTGCAATCAGCTGAGATTGAAGAAGTCACTTTGATGATGATTCTGTTCATCTGGACAAAGTGTTTTCAGTGGGAGAAATGTTTCAACTTTTTGGATGTTACCAAATAGATTAGCAGCATCCATCAAATCCAACCCTCTATTGTCATTTTTGGCCATGGCCAAATGCCAAACTAGGCTGAAGTCACCTGGACGAGTGACTAAATGTTTCTTCCAGTAAAAATGTTATTTCCAGATAAACAGAATCAACTTTCCACAAATGTCCACAATCCAAAACGTGATGTCAGGGTAGTTTAGTCCACATGTTAAAAGAAGGCCATCTGGATTCTAACTGATAAGTGACTTACCTCAAATGATTCACTGCATTTGGCCTTGTTTTAACTACCCTTGATCTATCCTGAGCTCAATGGGATGGTACTTTGCTCAGGGGTACCTCAGGGTAGCTGTTCTAGTAGTCTTAGTTGCCTTTACTTCACCAAACCTGCTAAAAACTTGAGTTTTTTATTGTTTTAAATCTTAATTAAGAACAACATAAACATGGAAACTGCAGCCCGACTCAAAATGTCGATAGCAGTATCTTATCATGGAAGTCTCTGTAGTCATGAAACCCACGACTGGAGCACTCTGACTTCCAGAAATTGTCCCAACAGATAAAATACTCAAAGTGACTCTTGAGTGTGCTACCTGTCACTCTGAAACACTTCTATGACCTCCTCGGCAGTCTTTTCCTCCATGCTGTCACTTCCTGGCTGCAGATTATTGAATGGGGCTGATAGACGGTGATATCAGGCAAACGACTCACATTTTAAAAAATAAAGGTACTGGTACAGGTCTGGTAAAGGTACAGGTCTCCACAGAGACTCTGAGACAACGAGGACCAAAAGACAAGAGCTGCATCAGCTTATTTAGCCAAGAGCATCCTGGAACATAAACACACATACTCATATGTGTTCACATTAAGAAAAAAAAAAACCCACCTGAAAACTGGTTTTTCCTGAGTGTGGACGACGTACAGTTATATAACACATCTCATAGCAACAAAGTGTGGAGGGCCAGTGGAGAGCTGGCTGTGCACCCGTATCGGCTAAATATAACGAGCAGGAAACAGAGAGGAATAAAGGCTGTGACGGCGTTACCAGTACTAAACTAGGCCCGAACCATGGGACCCCGCTTGACTCTGGCCCCGAACTTTGAGTCTGCCACTTCTGCCCAGCTACAACTGGAACTATTGGTGGAATAATTGATCAGCTGGTCAACACAAAATTAATCAGACTCTCTCAGAAATAAATATTTCTGAAATATTTCCCTTTTGTCCCTCTGTGGGGGGATACTCCCACTAGGTTTAAATCTGGGACTCCCCATCATTTGACCTTAGAACTGAAGAAGCTTCTCGGATGAGAGGTGAAACGTCTTCAAGCAACTTAAAGAAGTCCAGACGCTTTTTATTGCAAGCTCCTTTGACCAGCAACCTAATTCACTCAAGAAGGTCAATTTGTCCATGCTATAGATAAGATAACATCAAGCTGGACGTCGGGTTAGCTCACTGGAATGAGCAGGCGACCATATCCCACAAGGCTGAGAGCAGCCGGCCCGGGTTCAAGTCCTTTGCCACTTGTCTTCCCCTCTTTCTTTCCTCCACTTTCCTGTCAGGCTTCACTGTCCCTGTCAAAAATAAAGCCACAAAAAGGCCCAAAAAATGATATATATATATAAAAAAAAAAGATGACATCAACCAACTTTAACGATAAGAAACACTCAAATTTGCATTTACTCAGAAATGTTGGCTAAAATTCGACCATAAACCTTATTTGAAACCAATTGGTTCTCATAAAACTCCAGGAGATTCGTTTAATGAGCCGACCTAAACCACGTCATTATTTTCTGACATAGGAGATTGCGCAGTTTCTCTGTGTCAGTGGGCAAGCTAGCATTAGCTAAAAAAACAAAAAACAAATGCAGGTCCTTACATAAATGTAACGCCCTCCCATTACTGCCCCAGTTTGGCCCCAACACTGGCCATACTTCTGTTTGACCTCCACAGGCAACACCAGGTAAAACAGACTCCCTTTAAGCTAATCTTGGCTAACAAAATAAAAAAAACAACAACAGCTGAACCAATGTTTTTTATTTTTCTGTTTTTGTCCTTGTTATAAATTTATTTCTATGGTTTCTTATTTAAATCTGTCCACAGGATTCAATAAGAAGCAAACGAGGCCTCATCTTTAAATTCTGTGACACTAACCAAAAGACCTCAGAGGAGATTCATGGATGTGGTGAAGTAGGACATGCAAAGGGTTAAACAGAGTGAAACAGGCAGATGGTCCACTGTGGTAACCCCTAAAGGGAGCAGTCAAAAGAAGAAAACAAAAAAAACAAAAGAAAAAAAAGCTTCACATTCACTCAGATGCAGCAAGTTTACATTACATCCGAAAACAGACCCAAAAGCAGCAGTTAGAAGTACAAGGTCCAGAGCTGTAAAACCCGGGCAACAGCGAGCGCCAGTATTCCTGAGTCATTTAGATATTTAAGTGCTAAAGAGAGGCGGATTAATTCAGGTCAAAGTCCTCCTGGAGTGGAGCCACACAAACCTCATGAGCAGTGTGACAAACCAGAGCAAGGAAACACCGCGTCAGAGGAAGAAACGGTGCACACGTACACCTCTGCTCTCCGTGATCAAGTCAACAGCAGTACTCTCTGAGTACTGACGGCAAGAAAAACATGCTCAGCTTTTTACAATCCATCGCTTTCAACAGATTCCCTTAAAGCTTAATAATATCCGACAACACCAGCTGTGTGCTTAAAACACAGTAACATGTCAAAGCAGCCAGCCTCCCTGGAAAAATACCTAGAATTCAAACATCAGAGCTGCCTGTCAGAGCGGAGAAAAGGCCTCCGTTACCAGAAAGGCCTTCGTATTCAAAGGTCACCATCAGCAGACAAATGGCTGCCCTCGCTGTTGCTGTGGTTACAGCCCCCACTACCATAATGGTGTGCTGATGGCCCGGGTGCATTAGCATGTTGACACATGACACAGCGATTCAGTCACAGCTGAGCCACGGAGAGAGAGGAAGGAAGAGAGCGACTGAGAGTACAGGCGATTAAAGCCGACGGCAGCCGCTAAAAATAAACGTGTCTAAAATAAACTGAAAATTAAAAATAGTTTGTCCTGACATAAAAGTACAACATGGAGCGTCGGCACCATCCTCCGACAATCTGCGAGGAAACAGAATAAATTGCTTTTAGCTTTAATCCTGCAGAAAATCGCCAATCATTGAGCAGTATTTACTGCAAATGAGCTAATAAAAGGCAGTTTTAATGATATTTAACGCTTTAATTTGAGAGTTTTACATCTCTGTCACCTTGTTTGTTCATGTTTCAACAAGTAAACATGAACTCTTGTCACCATTCTTTATTTATCACAACCTGCCTTTTATTTTTACTTCTTACCCTATTTGGTATTTTAATGCTCTGTTAAATTTACTGGTTTATATCGACTCAATATCTCCTGTACACATTTTTTTTTTTAAACCAACAACATCATTTATTTGTGAGGCTTTTATTGTGAAATGTTTAAAACAGTTTGTCCTTCCCACTGTTGCCAAGAGTTTGCTCAAAGGTGAGTCAGATAAAGCTGACTAACATATATATGAACTTGTGATTAAACTGGTTTAGAAATTAGCCACAGCTTAAACGCACCTCACTACATTTCAGTACTCGAAAAAAAAAAAAAAAAAACAAGCATGTGATTACCTTTTTTATGTTTTCAGAATTTACATATTTTGCTTTCTGATTCCATGCGAGTTCAAAGAGCCCCCTACATAACACATGGTGCACCCACTTTGATTGGGTGTCATCATCAGCACCACAGATATGAGTCAGGAGGGTCCTTCTGCACCTCGAATAGATCAGAACCAACGGGAATAAAGAAATACTCAGATCAGATCAAAAAGGAGCCAGTTCACTACTGGAGCTAACATGCAATGGATAATATTGTATTTACTGATTATGTACTGACCAAGAAAATACAAACAACACTTAAAACCCATTTTTTGGGTCAAATTAGAAACCTGGCATATGTAGGAAACGACAATAGAGTCCTTTTATTTGTTCATGTATAAAATATAATCATTATTTTCGACACTAAAGTAGTTTGGCTTTAAGGTAAAGTGTCTTTGTGTTTAAGTTTCTCATTGAAATAATCAGCACTTAAAACCAGTATTTCACCAATAAATGACCCAAAACTAAAAGCTCCAAAGACTTCCAGATTAAGTAGAAACGGGCAGGTCGCTGATCTGAAGCATGCGCATGACCATACTGACTAATTAAACCAGAATTTCCCTTTAAAATTACACAAAGAAGAGCAGGCAAATGTTGAAGCTTTTGAAGTTTTTGGAGTCGGAAGGAAATCCGACCCAACTGCAGGAAACAACCCCTAAAAAGCAAAGGTTCGTGGGTAAATCAAGAGACAGATGCTGACATCTGATAGCCAGCTGTTATGTTTGAAAAAAACAAAAAGAAGAAGATTGGCAAAGCAGACGAAATGAGAAACAGAGTCGGTACAAGAATTGGGAGCCATTTATTCTGTTTATTTTGCATTACTGAATTCATCTTATCTACTTTAGCTCTCAGCTTTAGGGTTCTTATCTTAAAAGATCCAGAAACGGGGTTGTTGTTAGCTCAGAGGAAAACACAAGTCCACGAGGCTTCTGTTTACAACTCCTGCTTCGCTTGTGTGATCCATCAAAACACACAACAGTCGGCATGTAGCAGGTTTTAGGTCCCTCAGAGACTCAAACAAAAAACAACCCAACCCTGGGGCAAGGCAGACGGCGTGTAAGCCGACACTCTTCATCGCCATCAACAAGCGATGTGGTCTGCTCGGTGTGGCGTGACTAATTCAGCTCATATTCCCCTTATTACAAAGGCTGATGGAAGGAAGTGGAGTCCCACCACTGCCGCTACCACCAACATTAATATATCTCCATCAGAAACAAGATATGTATGAACTCTGCTGCTCCATCATCATCAGCTGCTGCTGCAGGCTGGAGAGGTTTGTCATGGTTCTGGAAGTCCTGTTTGTATGTAACGTGGCTTTTGGAGTGTTATCTGAGCCAATCAGTGAGCAGGTCCGGAGTCAGGATGTGTGCCCGCCGCACAGTATAAACAGCAGACACAGTAGAGACAGTAGACACAGGGTCTTCCACAGAGTTCGATCATATTTTTAGCACCTAATCTCTCTGAAAAGAATAAGTTAAAAAAATGCACATTTTCTGACAAACAGCTAACTTTGAACGACCTCGCCTGTCACACAGACACTATGAACTACAAACTTCATTCTCAAATCCTCCAACTCTTTAACTGGAATCCTCCCTTTGCTGGATCTGGTAGTGCAATAAAGAAACTGAAGCATTAATGAAATAAAGTGAGCAGCACGTGGAGCACAGGTGAAGTTCAATACTGTCAGACCAACTATGACAAGAGAGGCTTGAGACTAAATGACATCGCGAATCGCCACAACAGCCACCTGACCACCCCGTCTGGTGGGAAACGAGACGGGACCGACTGGGGCGAGCCAGTGTTGACCAGCTGTGCTTTAAAAATTAGATCACAGGAATAAAAAATAAAAATGTAAAAGTAAATATGCTTTTGATTGAAACTAACAATCAGCTTTGTTGCATTATAAAAGCAACCCGTCACTTTGAGGTGATGGCATCAGCGCTCTCACCTCGAATGCGGTGATGTCAAGCACTGTCACACTGAATTGCAGGTGCGTTGCTTTGCTCACATTGCCACAAATTTCAGCAATTTTAAAAGCATGTTTCGATTATTGGGTGCTGTGATCAGTGGGTTCACACAGCACTGAGATACAGGCAGTGTACCGGCATGGTCATAGTTTAACCTCGCCTGTTATCGTGCTCATTTTGACTGATTCCTGAGTCTTTTCTTACTTGTGGCAAGTACATCTCTAGTCAGCATCCTTAGACAAGTAAGGTTATAGTTATTATAGTGAAGCAACTGTCCAAACATGAGTTCTGACAGTGCCTCAAACTTCTAAGCATGAAATAAGCTGTCGGATTTGTAAAATACACAGAGCTGAGGTGATGACGAGGCAGAAAGAACAGAGCAGAAAAAGAAAAGAAAGCAACCGAAACAAAAACCGAACAGAAATTACAGCCATGCTGGAGTTTGACCAAACACAATCTGAAGTAAGACGAGGCGAGGTAAGACTTTTAGATAAGCTCAGAGTGTAGAAATTTCCTCCGTTCCCTATAGCATTTAAGGAAGGAAGTACCTCAAATTTCTATAGGTAAAATAAAAGGAACTTTACATAATAGCTTCCCGTAACACTTAGGTTATCTTAAAAGTCTGATTGGTGGTAAATCTGCACAACTTTTCAACATATGTGCACCATTTACCAACAGCTGTTAAAAAGTTCAAAGCGCCCAAATGGTGACGCGTCAGCCTGTGTTCTTACTTCATTACACTCGAGGCTAATACATCCTCAGATTCTGCACGTTCTAAACGTTTCAGGATATTCCAGGGATTCCTGGACTGGGCAAAGGACAACTTTCCTTCCTATCCTCCCACCTCTCCAACTGCTTCCTCCACAGGGTGATAATGCAAGGAAAACACAACACAGCACGAGAGGTGTTTACTGACAGAAATTACACCCAGCATGAACATTTAAACCCAGCCTGCCGCCGAAGCCGTATCATGTCCTGAATCCTCGGCCTCCTCGTGTCTACGAGAGAACTTAAAGTGGATAAAGATGCACATAAACAGCTTATCGCGAATAAGACACTTGACCAAGAGCCATAGCACAGAGGATGGAAGCTCTGCAGCCAGAAATCAACTTTATCCAGACAGACTCTTTCTACTTAAGAGCAAGGGCTGAAGGGAGCAACATGTCATCCAACTAATCCAATAACCAGGCATAACTTTATTTACACAGCACCTTTGGAAGAACACAGATAACAAAGCGCTTTGACAGACAAGCAAAAGCAGAAATTCAAACAGAAAGCTGAACAGGGACAGACGAGCTGTGAACAATTAGAAAAAAGAAGAAGCAGAACTATACAGCTTTTCTGATGTTTGGCTCAAAGGTTATGGCAGACTGCGTCTGAACAAAAAAAAATCTCTTTAAGTTGTATTGGGCTGCTTTGGAATGTGTAATCAGGTCACAGTTTAAGAAATGTCCTGTGTCACTGAGAATATAGTTAACATGCATATTCAAACTGCAGAAAGATCGTCATCTTCAATGGTCTTCAACCCACAAAAAGAGAGAATACTACGTGATCCATGTTCTGTAGTCTCAATATGAGTTTCTGCCATCAGGCAGACAATTCAGACTCAGCAGTGCAAACTGATCTTTCTATCAGGTTGAACAATGCCTTTCTTCTGGCCAAGAATATATTGATACAACCACAAGTTGCACTGCAAGGCAATTCCAGACTGAGTGATGTCTCCTTCTTGTTTGTTTAGTATTTAAATCTGTCTGTTGGTGCTGTGTGTCCATGTGTTCAGGGTTGTAGCTTTGGAGTCCAAGTCAGACTTCCCCATGGGGACAAAGCGGTATCCATCTACCAATCATTAAACAATTTACCTACCTACTAACCTAATGATCCATCCATCCTCCAACCAACCTAACCATCTATCTGCCTACCTACCAAGCTACACCCACATACCTGCTAACCTACCGTCTACCTACCCAGCTATCTACATATACATCTATCTATAAATTCCAACCTATCTATCCATCTATCTATTTATGTACCCATCTACAACCTACCAATCTATCTACCTACATACCAACGTATCTATCCATCTATCAGCCTACCTATCTACATATGTACCCGTCTACCTACTTACCCACCCATCAAAATGTTTCCTAGATTTCTGGATGCTAAGGGGCCTGGGACAGTTTCAGAACATTTGTATATAACTTCTGATTTTGAGGTTGTTAATTGAAGAACATTTTGTGTCATCCAGCTGTTGATATTGGTTACACATCTAGAAAAGAAGCTAGTCTTCCACTGGACATGTTTAAAAGCAGGAGGTGGTCAAGAGGACCTTGATCCATGAACTTCCTGCATTTTCCTGAAGAGAAGGGCAACTCACTTTACAACAAGTGTTATTTCCTGTTGTGACATAATGAAATTATACAGCAATCTGGCCATAAAAGAAAAGTCAAAGTCCCTTCGAAAATCCGGAGGTTCCTGCTGAAGAGGCCTCCACCCAAACTAAAGGCATACTATAACCTCAGAGCTCTATTATAAAAGGACCTGAGGCGTTGAAAACTTCATACATGAACAAATATGCAATGCGGGGCATGACAAATCGAATAAAATATGACTAATTCACACAGTTTTCTGCATTTGGGGTCATAATCATTTCCACAACAGTGATTTCAAAGCAGCTCCAGGCAAACAACAACGAGCTCAGGAAACGCACAATAAAAGCTGAGTACTCTTATATAATCATGCAACACAGATAAAACCAGAGCAAAGCCTGGGCTCGTTCCCTCTCTGCATCCTGACTTTCCTGAAGATGCCACATTATCTTCCATCATCGCTCAAGCAATAATATCAGAAAGGCCGACCCCACCGCCCACTCTGCCTTTTTTTTCTTATGCAAAGCATGTCCATTGATGATTCCTCCCAGGCTCAGGAGCAGTGTGCTGAGTGTGCATTGTGCAGGCCGCAGCCCTGCTCGTGTTGTGAGATGTGACATATCGGTGCTGCAACACCACAGCCTCCCGTGTCATGTACGCACCACTGAACCTGCATCTCAACTGCCAGCCTCTTTCCCCTTTTACCTCCCTCTAACCTAACAAGGCTTGTGATAAATGTTCTAACGCGATCTCACGCCGGGCCGAACCTCGTTCAAAACAGGTGACATGTTGAATCGCCTTGCCATTCACGCACGCACACTGGATATGAACAATGAGTCATCGTTTTTTATAATCCGAGAGACACCTGTTTTCATTCGGCAGGTGTATAAAATTTCCAAGAAAATAATCCTACTTTTTGATCTTGCTGTTTCATCTTCTTACACTGAGTCCTGCCACCAGAACCCCCCCATCGGGTGGTAATGGCAGCGCATTAAAAAGTTGGAAGCTGTATTGAAATAAAGTGGGCCACATCAGTTGTTGTGTAAGCCGAATTTAAGAGAGGGTCCTAATTATTCGAAATATGCATTAAAGACTGTAATTTTCGTACATCCCTCCTTTGGTCGTTACAGAAACTTTAAATGGCCAGGTTTTTGAAGGTAGTGTGGCATCAACTCCTATCAACAAAGCTACACAAACCCAAGCATATTAACTCATTGTAAAAAATAAAATAAAATAAAGATGGTGGATGCTGTTAGGGGAAAACTGCGCTAAATTCCAGTGGACTCGGTAGTTCCTCCGCCAGCTTTTAGCCCAGTGTCGACGGTTTTCGTCCCCGGTGTCTGGACAGCCTCCCCGGGTTGCTGGTTGCTAGCACCGGGACGCTGCTCCTCCTGTAGCCCGTCAGCTAGCTAAGATCCCAGGCTTGTAAAGATAAAATCTCCCCGATGCACGCCGGTACGACCTACCTGCTCTCAGAGGAAACTCCTGGGACTCCTCAGCTTGTTTTACAGAAGCAGAGTTTTTAAAAAAAGAAATTTCCAGAAAAAGAAGCGCTCGTACTAGCCGCACAGTGCCGGTTGTCTCCAGATGATCCGCTCCGGCAACCTGGCCCACGCTCTCCCCGCCCAGCAGCCTCCGACTCCCGCAGCAATCCTGGGAAACTGGCCCCGTGACGTCACTGGCTGTGCCAATAATCTCCGGCGGAGGGGTCCGTCCTGCAGGGGCCGCTGTCCGGAGGGGAGGGCTTTATTTAAACATCTTAGTTTAATTTTTTATGCTAAAAAGAAAAGCAAAATATTCTACAATTTCTGTCCTCCCCACTCCCCATTAATTTGAAAATAAACACTAAGACACACATTTATTGTGTAAACTTTGTAAAAAAAAAAAAAAACCTATGGAAAAACATTTCTAAAATAAGTTATAAATCCACCTTTACCTGTTTTGATTATGTTGACATGCATCTCTTATCGTCGAACCATTTTTTTAAACATCGACATATTTAAAAGAGACCAAATAAGCAAAATAAGACAAATTCTATTTCTACACTTATCCTCAACACTCCATTACATTCCACAGGTTGCATCTTTTCTAAGACACTAATATCAGACCGATTTGCCACCATACATATAAAACAAACATCACACATGTTCATTAAAAACGTGCAAAATATTACTTAAACGCCATTTCTGTGGTCCTGAGTTTGTTTGTTTTTTTCTTTTGTTTGGTGTTTGTCACATTTAATCTACAAATACAAGTAATATATGCATTCAGCCACGTTAACTTGTGCAATCCTGTTACTCTAATTTTAACCCGGTTCCCATATCATTTTTAATAAAAGAATCACAAATGTGTTTCTTAAATTTGACCAAAGATTTGCAAATAAATGCTAAAAATTAACAAAAAATGTGTGACCATTGAAAAATTGTTAAATGTAATTTTTATTAAAATTTTATCTGAAATTGAATATTTAACATGAGGATGACCTTCAGCCCAATGGCCAAGAGTTTATTAAAGAACATTTTTTAAATCTGGTGCATTTGTAACAGGGTTTCACACAGCAACTAAAATATCTCATAAAAAGTGTCCTTTTAATGTCTGACTTAGGAAATGAAAATGTTTTTGGTGCTGTATTATTTATTTTTGCAAATACATAACAGAAAATTAAAAAACTACATTATAAATTAGAAAAACCCCTTAGAGGTGTTTGCGTTTTAAACAAGAGTGTGAAAAACATAAGATCCCAGGAAGGAATCAAAGTTCTGAGCAGGAAGTCTGCTGTTGTTTGTGTACATTGTAAAAAAGAAGTGGACTGAAGACAGAGCCCTGAGGGTCCCCCAGCCTGTATTTAAAGATGGATTTAGCCACCGTGACATCACTCACTGGTCTGGTTTCTACTGGTCGTATAACTCCAAATGAGAGATCCAGCTCAGTGTTTTAAATTAGTACAGTGAGGTGCAGCATCCAAATGGATGGCTCATAATAATTATTCATCCTTGTTAGAGATTTTATGAAGAGGGAAAACTACTCATTGTACTAACTAATTACTGTGGAAAGTAAAAATTACAGTGATTTAGTACTCACTAAAATGAGTTCAGAAAATTTATAATTATTCATTTCATAAATCACGACACACTGCTCCCCTGTACATAAGCTGCCTTTACAAGTTTAAAGTATAGCTATCGGTAGTACTGGCCTGATATTTACTTGGTACTAGATCAAAACCCAAATTTGCAGTACGGCACAGCACTGGTGACTCTGGTCCAGCTTTTACTCTCTCTGTGAGGATGCACTAGCCTTTAGAATCAGCCTCATGTGGCCGTTAGAGGAACTGCAGTTTTTCGCTTCATTGTTTCTGGCATGTTCGCAGGAAGCTCATTTTCATGAGTTAAACCACTCTCCAAACTGGGACTCACAGAAGCATCTGAGACAAATCAGGAAAATCAGCAGAAGCTCTGACACGAATAAATCTGAAGTCCCACAGAGGCTGTTGAAAAATCATCTCCACTCTTTACACGTTCAGATGTGTGTGTGTGACTCTGAGGAAGGATTAATAGGGATAATGTCAAAGACGACAACAATGGTGCTAATCTGTCTGCTGCCACACTCACAGCACACGACTCTCGGATGGAATACAGTAAAATACAGATGATCATTAATTAATCAGGTCATATCAATGAAGCTGTAAGCACCAGGTGAGATGCAGATGTTGCCTCAGTTGTCACAGGTGGTTGAGATGCTTGTGCATGACGGGGAGTGCTGAGAGGACGCTTCTCGTCGCTCGAGTCAAAGTTGGTCTGTGATTTAAAGATGAGCCAAAATCTTCTGTGACGCGTTTTCTTTGTTCTGGGCTGAATTTCTCACTATATCAATAAAAGAATAATTGAATAAAAACTGAGAAAAACTGACAATGTTACACAAAAAAGAAAAAATATATAGGAAATAGTGTTTTTATTTCTGAACACTGGTCACATAAAATCTTACATTTCAAATATCTTATGCTGATTGTGTGTTTTTGTGTCTCTTCAGCGGTTCTCACAAAATGTTTTCATCTTTTTCGTGGTTATTTTTGCCTCATCGTATTTCACGTCGTTTTATTTTTGTAATCTTTTTCCGTAGTTTGGAGATTTCTTTGTGCTCGGTTTTTTGTAGTCAGTTCATGAATTGCTTTGTTGTTGTTGTTTTGTGTCTTCGAATTGTTTCATGATGTGTTCATATGTTTGTTTTTATGTGGTTTTTTTTTATCCTTTTAGTAGTGTGTCTGTTTTATATGTTTTTGTGGTGATGTGTTTTAATCGTTTGTTTTACGTGCATTTATAGGAGTGTTTTGTCGTCGTGGTTGTTGTTTTTGCTATCATTTTTGTGTCTTTTGGTAATTTTGTGTTGGTTTGCAGTTTTTGTCTACAATCTTGTTTCTCTGTTACTTTGTAGGCGTTTTATTTCCTTTTCTTTTGCTCTGTCCATTCAAAGGTGTTTTTCTCTTTTAAGATTATTTTTGTCTTCTTAAAACTGTAGAAAGTTGTTTATTTCGTTTCGTTGTTGTATTTATTTTATATTTGTTTAGGTAAATGTGTGCTGATTTCACGTGGTTTTATGTCTTCTGTATTATTTTGCATACACTTATTTTTGCCTACTCATTGCATGCAGATGCTTGAGTCTTATTTTTTTTGTCCATTTATGGTAGTTTTGTGTCTTTGTCATTACTGATGTCTCTTTGTAGATCTTTTGTGTATTTGTGTTCTTTTTGTGTCTCTTTGAAGTGTTTTTGTTCTTGTTGTGGTTTGTGTCTATTTATGGTATTTGCCGTCTCCTGCCGTGCTTTCTTTTCTCTTTGATGTACATCTCAAGATGAGACGTGGGGTCTCCCGGGTTTCCTGGCGTGCCGGCTTGGATTTCCTCCGGGTACTCCGGCTTCCTACCACAGCTGTGTCTGTTTGGTGTGGATGCAAAGTGGATGAAGCATTTCAGGGCACAAAACAAAAAGATGCGAGAAAAGTGCTATGAGTGATCAGTAAGAGCAGAAAAGCATCTGATGAGGTCATATGATGTATTCAGTCTGTGTCAGTCAGAAACGCTAGACTCGAGTCTACGAGGCTTTATTTAAAGTTTGAAATAATAAGACTGTATGTACAAGCTCAGGCTGTTAGAGCAGCTGGAGAAAGCCCTGCCTGAGTGGCTGCTCTTGATTTAAAAACTCTGGAAAGAAGCCAGGAAGTATAGCAGGCGGTGGTTTTATCTTCTTAAAGACAATCATGATGAGGGCTTCAGCTTCCATCAACACTTAAAACACTTAATTTATATTTAATGCTTTGATGCTGTAAAGGTTTCATGGTAAGTGGAAGGACAAAACACCGCAGAGGAGTCATGAATGTTTTATTGTCTGTAATGGGACGCTGGTTAGAAAACTGAAAGCTGAGAGCAGCGCTTCAAACAAACCACCTGATGCAGCAGGCGACCTTCAACAAACTGAACTTGCTTCATGTTGATCACTGCGAGGAGCCACACCTGAGTGAGGACACACAGCAGGTCCAGATGTTTCTGCTCACTGGCATATCAAACTAAAAGAATCAAACAGCTGGTTAGTCACCTTTCCGGACTTTCCTAGGATGGTGACGGGACCGGTTCGGTTTGCCTGTCTGCATGGATGTGTTTTTATGTGACGTGGGGCTCGATCCAATTAAGAAGAGAACATCTGGAGTTGACTCTGGTTCAGACGTAATATCTCGAAGTACTCTTTACTGTTCCACGATTGGTCGAAACTGGACATCTCACATCTCTTAAGAACGCCGCCTGCTAAAAAACACATTATATAAAATAAAGTCACCAGCAGGACTGAACAGAGCAAATTAGAAAGAACCTTCCACTGGATAATTACTACAGCGATTAATTTGGTTCAAGGGATTTAACACTAGCTGATGCAGCTGCAGTGAGCAACTGTGGTGGTCGTGGGAAAAGACGTTATACTCCGTTTCAGAAGGCTGAGATTATCAGCCAAGAGCCTTTGTCACAGCCCAACTGCCTCTAACTGAGCATCAGAGGCCTGACATGGAGACGTCCACCTTCCAGACTTGAGTGTGAAATCCTGAAGATGAATTCAAAACTTGGATTTTTTGGGGAGTGAACTAAATTATTGCTGAGGAAAGACCAGGCACTGTTAACACCAGACTGACTGTGAAGCTTGGGGGTGATAGCATTATGTGTGAGGTTGCTTCTCAGGTTCACAGATTGGTCTGATATGAAGGGAACTAATTAATGCAGGTTCATACAGAGATGTTCAAAGCCCTCTCGGCATCTGGGCTACCCAGATGAAAGAGCCAGGACTGAAGCAGCTAGAGTTTCCCGAAAATCTGTGGCAAGCTCTGAAAACTGCTGTTCACAAACGCTGTCCATCTAATCTGACTGAGCTGGAGCTGTTTTGCAAAGAAGAATGGGCAAGAATTTCAGTCTCTAGATGTGCAAAGCTGGTAGAGACATACCCTAAAAGACTGGCAGCTGTAATTGCAGCAAAAGGTGGTTCTACAAAGTATTGACTCAGGGGGCTGAATAATTACACACACCCCACTTTGCAGTTATTTATTTGTAAAAAATGTTTGGGATCACGCATGACTTTCGTTCCACTTCTCACGTGTACACCACTTTGTGTTGGTCTTTCACATGGAATTCCAATAAAATTGATTCATTTTTTTGGCTGTAATGTGACAAAATGTGGAAAAGTTCAAGGGGGCCGAATACTTTGCAAGCCACTGTATATCAACAGCACGTAGCTGGGAGGATATTTTCCTGCTACATTTACACCCCTCCCACATCACGCTCAAACCAAACCTCCACCTGAAGCTGGAGCCCGGATCACCTGACCGGCGGTCCGCGCTGTGACGGTGGATGTCGATGTTGTGGCTGAGGAAACAAATGAGAAGCTAAGGCAGAGGAAGTGCTCTTGCATCAAAAGTTTTCATTTAATGCTGAAAATTTATCCACTCCACATGGAAGAGACACAACAAGCACTGAACTACGACCGTGTGATTCACGAGCTGGAAATCAACTCTCCGAAAACCGTTTCTCTCCTCAGACGGGCGGATCCTTATAACTTAGCAATTTTCTGTTCTTTTATTCTTCTCCTTTTGTTTATCTACACAAACCTGAAAGCTTAGAAAATAACCAATGCGAGAGCGAGACAGTATCTTCTGCAGGGATCCTCCTGCAGAGAGAAGAACATCTATGAAACATAACTTAACGGGGCACTCCATGAATGACTCGTAAAACAGTAAATTACAAAGGCAGCGGGAGAAACTCCGGCGTATTTACACTTCATCATTTATTCAGTACAAAGTTCAGGTGTGGTCTGTGGTTAACGGAGGGAGGTGAGGAACGTTTCAGACACGTCAAAGTGAAACCAGCAGCGTACAATCAGGTCCACGCCCCCCTCCCACGCCAAACAGGAAGGGGGTGAGGTGGATTCAGGGGCTAATGGGTACGTTTGGCGGTCTGCCGTTCAACCCAGATGTCTCTTCGATCTCCGGCTCCTCTGGGGAGCCCGGCGGAGCCTCGACCTGGTCGGACTCCTTCTTGTCCAGTTCCTGCTGAGCTTGAATCTTCCGGATAAGCTCCTTGATCTCCTCGCGCTTCGTTTTCATCCTCTGCTGAGGGAACCACTCCAACAGGTTCATGGGCAGGTGGAAGCTGGGAATCGGATTCTGTACGGAGAGGACGAAGGACAAACGTCACTTACAAAGCAGCCTGAATTTTCAACTCCTGACCAGAACTGCACTGATGTCCAACTCTATAAAGCTCTCACCTCAAAGAAGCTCTCTACATACTGCAGGATGTAAACGCCACAGTCGCTGAAGTTGTCCTGCTGAGGGACGCGTGGGCTGGAACCCTTCATGACGTCCTTCCCAAAACTCCTTTGAGTGCCTTTACGCACCTCCCACTCCACCTCCAGGTACCTAAAACAAAAGCAGACGCAGTCAGATGCCACAAAACCCACAGAGCAGGTCCGAGTAGCCTCAACGTTAAAGCATTTTATGCACTCCAAGCAGATTATTTCTATGATTGATAAATGGAGGCAACTGATTGGTCGCTGGGAAGATGCGTCAGAACAGGTGCTGTGTGTATGTGAGTGAGAGAAAGCAGAGGATTGCAGAACTCGATGAATAAGTGATTTTCATACAGTTTGGGTTTGTCATAAATATTTATGCTGACATTCTTGGTTAGGTTTAAAATGTGTGTTTAACACAGTAATGATGATTTTGTGCGAACAGCAACAGTTAGGTAATCAAATAACTCAGTGGTTCCCATACTTTTTTTGCTGGGCCCCCCTTGTTTTACAAGAAAAATGTTCGCGCCCCCCCTCGCGCACGCACGCATGAACACATCCTCCAACCACACACACCCATATTTTGCTCCATTGCGGTTTATTTCACACCTCAAACATTTAGTAAACAATTAAGCAAATACAAGTAATGTGCAAGAAATTACAGGTAGTAAGAAAATAAACTACTAAGTCTTTTATGCTACGTCCACACCTACACGGGTATTTTTGAAAACGCAGCTGTTTCGTCCACACGTAAACGGCGTTTCGAATCCCGAGAACGGAGATTTTTTAAAACTCCTTTTTTGCGTTTACGTGTGGACGAGGAATACAGAGTTCTTCACACAACGTCAAAGGTATGTGCCTTTTTTTCACGTCACGCTGTGTGCACGTTATTGTTTACATGAGATGAATTGCAGAATGGCAGATAGAGACGAAATACTGTTAATCTGACTATCTGCAGGTTTTACATGCTTACATATACACGCAGTTACTGTCCCCCCATTTAGAAAGGCAGAGGCGTCACGGTGTAATTATTTTACATTTAGTTGTTTTTTTTCCTGTGTAATAATTTTCAACATTGCTATCAATACATTTTTCAAAAAATCCCTCTGCAAAATGTGTTCAAAAATATAAACAACTGTGGGATGCTGTTTGTCCGTGATTTGAACCGGGGGAACAAATTGTGGCAGGATCAGCCTGATGTTATTTGTATCCCACTGTATCTTTACTGTATAAAGAGCAAACATCTCCAAAATGTCAGGAGTAGTTAGTCGTTACAACAAGTGTTTGTGAACTAAAAATCAAGAATGTGGGATACTGTTTGTCTGTGATTTGAACAGCCCAGCGCTGCTCCCGACGCAGGGAAAACCAATCCTGCAGGGAGACCTACCTCGGCACTTGTGCAGGTGAAACCAAAGGGAAGATATGCTTCACCATATTTTCTAGTCTTTGGCTTAGAATGAAGTTGGTTTGGAAACATATTCAGCTATGCTTCATCTCCTGCTTTGCGTTTGTGTGGGCGCCCGTGCTAGCTGTGTCCAAGCGTTGTTTTTTGGGTTTTTTTCCCTTTTCATGCTGCGCCCCCCCTGCAATGGCTCTGCGCCCCCCCTAGGGGGCGGGCCCCACACTTTGGGAACGTCTGAAATAACTGATGACTGTGCAGCTTTTTAAAAAGAAATCTTCTGCTATAAAAACTGTAAATTTTACAACAAACAATAAAAAAAACTTTCTGAACTTTCCAGCCATGACTCCAAGCACTCGCTGGTATGTGGATTTTTTAAAAAATTTCTCCCACACCATACAAGGTCTTCATCAGGCCCCATCTTATCTTAATCACCTTATAGTACCATATCACGTCAGAGCTCTTCGCTCTCAGACTGCAGGCTTACTTGTTGTTCCTAGAGTATTTAAAAGTAGAATGGGAGGCAGAGCCTTCAGTTTTCAGGCCCCTCTTCTGTGGAACCAGCTTCCAGTTTGGATTCAGGAGACAGACACCATCTCTTCGATAAGGTCTGTCTCCTCTAAGATTAGGCATTAAACTTAGCTGACTGCAGCATCAGGTTTCTTTGGTTGTGTTCTGTATTAACTTGAAGCTGCGGTAAAGACACACTCATTGTTTTGGTTGCAGAGTAGCACAGCTACAGGTGAGCAGGTCCAAGATTTTAAAATTACATTTTTGCCAGTTTACTCCTTTTAATTAACCATAAAGGCTTTATAATACTGTTTTATTTAATGTAGTTAAGTTAGGCATTTATTAATGCTATGCAAAAGTAATGAGGATTTTAGCATTTTAGGCTACAGTGCTAAAAGAATAATTAGCAGAAATAACATAATATATAAATAAATCAGTGACTGTAAAAATAAATAACTGTGGATACCTAGAGTTGTTTTCTGTGATAGAGGGGGCTAATCGTGTAAGACGAGCTATATAGAAATGATCATTGGCCTATTTTCATACGACATGGACTCAGGCCTGTCGACTTAAACAGTGACGAATACCATGAATGAGCCAGATGTTTGTCAGTGCAGATGTGGACACTCACTCTCTCAGAGTTTTGACCACGGTGGATCGAGCCGGGCCTCTCAGGGAGTCCATGATGAGAATACAAGGCCTGAAAGAGAGAACACACAATTGTGTGAGCGAGGACTCGCTCTGCTCTTTGCTTCAGCGGGGCAGCGGCGCCCTCTGCAGGTTGAGGAGCAGCAGTACGTGCACTCACTGTTTGCAAAGGCTCGGTTTGGTTGTCAGGGTCGAGGCGTCGGAGCCGAGACCATCTTCAGCAAGAGTCCCGTCCTCGCTGCACTCGTCCTGCACAGACACAGAACTCATTGAGTGTACACACACACACACACACACACACACACACACACACACACACGCGAACCAGGAGAGGCGGGACAGGAAACAATCAGTGAAGGCTGAAGCACCTGACAGGAGCTCTGGTCATCGGAGAAGGTGTAGGGGTCGTCATCCACTTTTCCTGAACCGTAGCACATACTGATTCTGTGCAATCCACCTAGAGATCGCAGAAACCAATCAACAGATTATTAAACAGAAGAAAACTTGAATACAAACTTTCATCAAACCCTCAGCAGGGTGTGATGAAGATGCCTCTGTGTGCAACATGTAGCTCTGTTTTCATTAAATGCCTCTCGAGAGCCGAACATTTCAAACTTCACCACATTCTGGTGTATTAAGTAAGTTTAACTACCCCGTGTTTCTCTGAAACTCCCTTACTGAACCACTGGTCAGAGCCCCGGTGCTCGACTCACTCGTGTATTGTTGCTCGCCGTTGACCTGGCCGTTCCCTGACATTGCAGAGGGCTCTTGCTGCCCACCCTCCGTGAATGCAGAGCTTTCAGTAGCGAGTTCGCCATCAGTCAGATCGTCCAAGGACCCCTCGGGAGCTCCTCCGGGTGAAAGCTGCTCCGAGGAGCTGTCCAGCCCGTCTCTGTCCGGAGACAGAGGCCGGCAGTGGTCTGGGATGTTCTCCTCAGACTCTGCGGTGAGGGTGGCGGGAAACGGGCTGTGGTACAGCGGGTTCTGTTCAAGCACCGGACGGTCAAGGCCCGGGAAGCAGATAACGGCCAGGTACCAGTGCGCTCTGAGGAAACAGAAACAGAGCTTCCGTCATTCAGCATTTCAATGGCTTCACAGGACTAAAGCTTTCCATAAAAATCAGCCGAGTAGAGATCCAGACACTCACGACTCATTGATAGGAACGAAAATAAAATCCTTCTGGAATAGATCCACATGTCGAGTCCACGTCTTTACCCTGTTGTGCTTCCTTTTCTGGATTCTGGGAAACCAAAATAAGTCAGGTTTAGGAGTCAAACTGTCAGACAATTATCTTTAAAAACATCAGGTGCAGGCAGAGGCGACACTCACGGCAGGTTTGTTGTGTCAGGGGCGTTCCTGCGCTCTCTCTGGTTCAGCCGTTTGTAGAAGAAAGAGCTGAACACATGGATTCTTTGTGCATCTTCTTTTTTTAACTTCTCTAAAACTAAATATCTAAACAGGACAGGAAGAAAATGTCACCAAAAATGATCTCAGCCTCAAAAAAACAAAACAAAAAAACAAACAAAAAAACCCCCAGAATGATCTTGAGTATAGACGACATGAAAACTTACTTTAAATAAAAGTCTATGATAACATCGTTAAGGAATTCCCCATCATTAAGGCAGTGCAGGTCTTCATTAGTGACGGTTATTCCACCTTTGGCTGGAGGAGGAGGGTACACCATTAACCTGCAACACAGAGATGAGGGTAACAGCAGCGCCATCGACAAGGCAAACAGTTAAACGACCCCTGATACTGAAAAGTAAACGTGATGCTGTGATTTAAACTGCAGGATTATTTTTGAATTGAACAGGTCAACAAGCCCTGCAGGGGGCAGCAGAGTTGCTCACTTGATGATTGGTCCGGAGAAGGTGGGCTGCAGGTCGGTCATGTCGTCTTCATCATCTTCAAAGAAGGCGCTGGTCTGCTGTCGGGTGGCCATCCGCGTGCGCACAGGCATGCTGACGGATGCTACAGGGGAGACCTGTGAAGCCTTGGTTACTGGGGAGGAGGTGGAGGTGAGTTTGGGTGGGGTGTGTACCGGCTTCACCTGCAGAGAGCAAAGAAGAGAAGAAAGAAAAAAGAAATGAAAGGTAGTGCAATTTAAAAAAAAAAAAAAGAAAAAGAAAAAAAATCTGGCTTTTAATCTTAAACTGTTTGACCAGCTGCAGTCACAGTGGTATAACACAATACCACATAAATATGACCATATAGATAAATTGATTATGGTGTGTTTTTATATATAAAAACACACCATAATCAATTTATTTTTCAGCCCTTGAGGTGGATGGTGGATATGAGTCATCAGGCGTCAGAGGGCGTCCAGTTTACTGCATAAATGTAATACTGGTACATATAAATGTTAACCTCAAACATTACATAAGCCCAGTTTTGACTTTATTTTGAGATCTGCAGGTTTCCCACCTTCTCCTCCCTCTGCTTTGTCGCCTTGTTGTAGTTGACGAGTCGGATGTTGGCCTCCTCGAAGGGCAGCTTGGCAGGGAAGGGGATGAGTTTGTTGGTCCTGCCGATCTCACCCAGGATGTCCTCCAGGATCATCTGCTCCTTCATCGGCAGGCCGTTCTCGAAGATGAGGACGATGTACTTCTCGTCCGACTCTGGCGGCGAGAAGGGGTAGCGGTCTGACTTGAGTTTACTTTGACTCCGCGTGAAGACACGTCAATGCCACGCCGCCAAGGAAACATTTGTGTACTCACCGTCTCCTGTGCAGTCGTACCACTGGCCTCCCTTCTCCTTGGACATGTTGAGCTGAGTGCGCAGGCGCTGGCACTCCTGTGGGGTCGTCTGGAAGAACAAGACGGGAAGCTTCCGCACGTTGCACCACTCGCAGCTGATCAGCTCCGACGCCTGAAGGCACACCTTCTCTACAGTGCCGCGCTCTGAGCCTGAAGGTGGACAAATGGACACATTTCAGGAAAACAAACAAAAAAAACGAACAGGGACGCCACGAGGGTGCGTTTGCGTAAACAACAACTTTATTTTCATGTTTGCTGAAGCTCAGAGTTTCTGTCCTCCACATGTTTTCAGTGGGTTTATAAAAGAGAGATCACAGGTTCATTTAAGTGTTATTAATTATTAGGAAATGTACACCAAACACCTGCCACTGACACCCTGCGGGCTTCCTCCACCCTGATGTCATGTGATTTATTTAATCATTTATCTGATCAGTGGCAGTGTGCTGCTGTCTGCTGCAGTTTCAGTGTTTTTTTCCCCCCAGTAACGGCTCTGCTTCAGAGAAATGCAGCTGTGCAGTTTCCTCTTTGTGCTCGTCAGCAGAGATCAATGTTCAGCATCCATCATCATCATCATCATCCTCCTCCTCTCTGTGAGTTATTTAATGCCATCATTAGTGCGGCTTCATACCTTCGGTCTCCAGCTGGATGTGCTCGATGGAAAACTGAGGAGACAAAAGAACAAGACAGACAAATTTATTCTCACCGGACTCAGGATTCGATCAGTTTTTAAATTTGAGGCTTAAATCTCAGGTTTTAAAACATTTTTATTTTTACATTGTACATCATTACGGTAGAGGCTAAGCCTACGCTTGAAGCCACTGAGGTGTCCGATGGCAGGGGTGATGCGATGCCACCGTTATGAATTAAACTTGTCACAGTCCAATAACTCCAGCCGTACTTATCACATCTGTTTAACATCTTTATTGCATTCCATGGGTTGTTTTAGTTATTCAAACTTTCTCTTTATCCAACATCATTTATCATAAAAATCACAACAGTGCAGCGGTCACAAACTGTTTGTTTCTTCTGACCAATAACACCTGACGCCAATTACCTGTGTCTACCTTAAATGCAGTTCCATAAACACGCCATTCAGTCAGGAGAACAACTGAGATAATCCATCCACAATAAGAGTCTCGTCATCAATATACTGCTGCATGGGCTGGGCTGTAGTTACATCATAAGGTTTTAAAACTGAGCTTTAAAACGTGCTGCTGATGAATAGTGGTAATAAAAACAGAGGCCGACAGTGATCACTGAAGCTGTAAGCTGACAGACTTCCAAACATCTCAAAAATTTGACTAAATCAGCGTTAGAAGAAAAGTGTTTCATTTTCATTTTGTTTCAAAGGTCTGACATTCAATAATACAAATAAAAACCAGCATTAAAGCGCAGGCTTAGAGAATGTCAGCAGGAGCAAAGAGCTGGTTTAGGATCAGATATTAATGCTCATAGGAACAACTAAACTGTTTGTAGCCAATTGGAAAAGATCAAATAGTAAAGCTGCATCTCGGAGTTCTACTTCTTATTGATCGTGAGGGAAATGCAAAGACATCAGACGCTTCACGCCCTCCTGCTCTCTACACACAGATCCGAGGGATCTTCCGGGAATGGTGATGCTATTTTCTGGAGAATTGATTGGTCATTAAGAAAGTGAATACATGGGCCTTAAATGGAAAGCACTCTGGTTGATATGACCTTTGAAAAGGCACTCTGACGTTTTCTCCAGTGAATCATCAGAAAACACACAAAGCATCTTAATTACCGAAGCTCGTTTGTGTTCCTCTACGTCACAGACAGGTTTAGACTGTGACTCTAAGTGGGTGAAAATTGATTTGGATGCAGTTTGTAAAGCTTAAATGTGTTTTTTCCAGCCCTGAAAATGTAATGGTTCCAGCTTCTGTACTCAGAGGGCTCAAAACGTGAGAAAAATGATTAAGCACCAAATCCGAGACCCACCCTGGGTGAATCTTAACTGTGGTTTGATTGATGAAATCGTGCAGGATTTGAAGATTTTCAAAGGTGGTGTGCTGACATAAATCAGCTGATCCTGATCCCGAGACTGAAAACTGCATTTCTATAAAAACTGGAGAGACTCACGACGACGGGCTTCGTCACCATCCTGCGTAGAGATCCCACTCTTACGCTCCGACACTCCAGGATGATGCTGTCGCACAGGCTGGACTCGAATTTGGGTTTCTTCGTCCTCGGTGAGAACTGCTCGGGAGGTTGATTCCCAAACTGTGGAGGAAAAGAAGGAAAAGCATCAGTTATCTGCGGTGAAGCTACAGGAGGAATCGGACGAGCCCCAAAAACATCCCACCACGTCTCACCTGATCTTTCATCCGCGCTCGCCGAGGTATCGTGAGCTTCGTGCTCACCATTTCTTCAAAGAAGTCCAGGTTCACCTCCTCCTGCTCTGCGACGCTTTTCACCGCCGCTTCCACCCTGCCTCCGGAGGGCGCCGGAGAGGAGTGAGCGGAGTCGGCGGGTCGAGGGGAAACGCTGTCCAGTCTGTTGACGCTTCCCGTGCTGGCGTTGTCGGCCTCTTCCTCCTCCTCCTCATCACTGGACAGGACGACTGAGGGGAACATCAAACCCTATTAAACGTCTCTCCGCTGGCTCATTTTCAGCTTTGTGCCTGAAGTGAACGGAAACCTTTCAACCACACGACATTACTCATATGTGCAAGAAGCAAACCACACAAATCTGGACCTGCATGAGGAGTGATGTAGATTTTCAGGTTTTGTGTCTTTTTAAACACGGCAGAACTAGAAGTACATCGTTTTTCTAACTTTTTAAAAATGCATTTCCACTGGTGGAATAATTACTGTACATTCTTGCTATAAGCCTTTAAAATGTCGCTCGTTCTCTCAGCGTCTCCGGTTGATACGAAGCCTCTGATGTTTGAGCTCGTGCAGCTCTAGCAGCTCCAGAGCAGCCAAACACGAGGACAAACAAAATGACTACGAAGCACCAAATCTGATCCCTCGATGAACTTTAACTCTGAGAATCTTCAAATCCTGCACGGTTTCATTAAACAAACCGAAGGTGGTGTGCAGACATGAATCGGCTAATCCCGATCGGTCACCAGGCGAAAACTGCATTTCTGTAAAAACTGGAGACACTCTCGACGGCGGGCTTCAAGCACGAGGACAAACAGCTACTGAAAATAAGTCTAAGAGCTTTCAATCACCGAGCTTCTATCAAACTAAAAATATGGGAGACGTGGGATCAACTTCAGGACAGGCATTTAAAGTAAAAGCCCAGAACATTTCATTCAATCAATCAAAAGGACGCCTTATCCCAGTATGATAAACTATGCAAAACCCAAAAGTAAACAGGAAGCAAGTCGACAAATTAATCGGTTTTTTCATCCTGAGCCCCCCAAAAATGTGGAACTTCTAGGGGAAATCTTTTAAAGCTTCTATCTCGGAGAGAAAAAAAGGAAAGGTACTGGATATAAAAATATATACAGATATAGGGCAAGAGCTGGGGTCCACCCTGGACAGGTACCCAGCCTCAGAGCCGGGGAGAACCCACATGCAAACACAGAAATACCGGCTGTGTACTGCTGAACTTTAAACCACCATCATGTGATCAAAAACACGTATACGGGATCAGGAAGTGCTCACTCGGGCTGGACGTCTTACTGAGAGCAGAAGAAGAGAACACAGCTTCAGCTTATATATCGATTATAAAATCATTTCACTTGCTCCAGCGTCACACAAACCGAATCCTTCAAAAGCAGAAAAGCCCTCTTAAATTAAATAGACTACTTGTTAATCTCATTTTACTGTACTTACTTATTTGCTTTTCTTAAATGTAATTTTATTAAAAGTTTTATTTGACGTTACTTATTAAATATTTTTTACACTTTCCCGTCAACATCAGCCACAAAGTGATGCACGACGAGTGAATTCATCATCTCCACACTCTGCTTTACCTAGAAGCTCGATGAAAAGCTCGGATGCTTTACTCACTAGGATCGTTCAGTTCGTGCTGCTGTGCCACCGTTGCCGCCCTCGTAGCTTTGGGTGGGTTTCTGGCCGCGCAGCAGCTCGACGTCCCTGCTAACAGGGGCGTCCTCCCGTTGTTCAGAGGCAGCAGGGTCCCCCTGGTGGTCGCGAGCCGTGTGGACAGGGCGTCCCCGCGGGGAACCCTTGCGGTCACGACCGGTTTGTAAAAGTTTTGCTGCAGGCTGTTTGGTCCAGAGGAGGGCTGGGATCTGATGGAGGGCCGCAGGGCTGGGGTGGGCAGCGTAGTCTGCTGGCACGGCAGCGTCGATAGATTGTTCCCACAGTTCTGACACTTGCTGCTGTCGTTACTTGGTTTGTTGCACTTCACACACATCCTCGAGCAGACAGTCGACCGGAGAGGCTGCCGACATAAAACACTCGTTAGAGAGGTGATAAAAGGTTTTGTTCTGGTCGCTACAACAATCTGAAAGTTACAAGCAGATGATTTAATTACAGATTTTCTTCTTTATTCCATTGAAGACACGAGTCTGTATGAGTGAGAATTAATGAAATTGTTTCAGCTCCAAAACTATGAGTGAAACGGGATCAGAAGAAGGTGGACAAAACTTAAAGAGGCTAAAAAAAAAAAAAAAAAAAAAAAAAAGTTATGTGCAGCAGAAGGAAGCAGTGAACATAACATGGAATCAAATATGGTGACCTTACTAGGAAAAACTGTTTATTTACCCATTCAGGAATCTGAGTCAGCATCTTAAACCAATATTTACTTTACAACTCCTGTGACACATAACAGCTGCCAAGCTCAGCTTCTTAAAGCTTTTTTCCCCACACATGTACTCTGACCTTTAACCGCCAAGACTAACACAGCTGCACTTCCTTTAATGTCCACCAGAGGCTCCAGCAGGGGGTCAGCCCCATAGAAGCGCTATACAAATGCAGGCCATTTACCATAGAAATAAAGGTGTGAAAAACTCACCTGTTCATTTGTGTTCAGGCTTGATGTTTAATGGACCTGTCTAAAGGATGTGTTGCTGGAGCCTTTTGAAGTACTTTTACTGTGCAGTTAGCAGTACTAACAGACTGTCTAAGACACCTGTACTCCAGATTTGGTTTAATGCTTTCAAAACTGACCAAAAACCACATTATATAATTTGTCTTGATTCAACTGAATCATCCAGGTCTGGAAATGTTGATTCATGTGGATGTAGTGTTTGGTCCTCAGACTGAGGATGAGTGAGAAAATGTTTTTTCCCCACTGAAAATGATAAAACAAACCCCTCATACATGCCATCACCTCTGTTACCGTTGGGTGGTGTCGATTTTTGTCCCCACAGTCGATTATTTCACAGCCAAAAGTCTGATTTCTCGTTTAAATGAT
This sequence comes from Neolamprologus brichardi, assembly GCF_056152115.1. Lineage (NCBI taxonomy): Eukaryota > Metazoa > Chordata > Actinopteri > Cichliformes > Cichlidae > Neolamprologus > Neolamprologus brichardi. The sequence goes on along the minus strand of NC_142118.1, from coordinate 23,154,361 downwards.
TGTGTTGCATCCCCTTCTGTGTGCATGAAGCTTCAGCTGGGCAGCAAACTGTACAGTCATCACTTTCACAACATAGTTGACACATTATTATTTAAAAATAAATAAATCACGGATTTTAAATGAATGAATTGATCTAACGTCTTCCACACGGGATGGATAAACTCTGCATTTGTTCCCCAGCTCTTCACTCTGCGAATATCCACTTCCTGCCAAACATCCATCAGTTTGTCTCTGACTGTTTGCCAAGTGTTGGGTTCCCTCACCTCTGCTGCTTTGACCTGCGAAGAAAAGCTGCATCCCTCCAACGGTTTCCTCTTCTGCTGGACACGACGTTTTATGTTCAGGGTCTCCTCCTCTGTAAGATGAACCCATAAAAGGATCAACAGGTGACATCATTCTGAAAACCTTCCTGGACAAAGACGAGGCAGCGTGTGTGCAGTCTGGGAGGCGAAACCCAGGGCGAACTAGTGCAGCGGGCACGAGCTGCCGCGTACCAACAGTCCCACATGATTTTATTAAGTGAGACCGGAGAAGTGTACATTTTTAAGTGGAAATGATGCTCTGTGTGCTCACAGGAGTCCAAATATTGATTCATGGCGTTTTATTATGAGCAGTGAGAAATGCTTCAGCACATAAGGAAATTCTTTTATTCTCTCTGAGCTCCTTTAATCACTTTTTTACCTGGCAAAATTAAAACTACTGATAAGAAAACCTTCCTCTCCAAGGTCACACTTTATTTTGAAAATATCTTTTGTAAAATAACTCAATGGCCTTCAGAGTCTGGCATTTATTAGCTCAGCAAATGTTTTTATAAGTTTCCTGCATCTGCTGGGAGCTTGGAGGATTAATGTGGGAGGCCTTGGGTCTCCTCCTCCTTGTCCTCTGGCAGGAACAAGGAGGAGGCTGAGCCCAGATCTGTAGCCCTGCAGACGCTGCTGGCTGTCACACTCAGCGAGCACACACACGCAGCCCGCTTACACAAACGTTACACAAATACAGACACCGAGTAGCACTCATCTTACGCACACAGATGCCGAACACATCACACACACACTTTTCTCTGCAGGCAACGGGAACACAGCGTGCCTGTCGAAACTCAACACCAGCCAACTGCCTGTAATCACCAAGCCTGATCTCTGGAAAGTCTTTAAAAACATGCAGTGCGATGCGCTCAGTGTGCTGTGAGGTTACCTGGCATCTCTGGGCATGTGAGGACGATGTTGTCTACCTCGAGAGCTTGCTGTGTGGTGGAGAAGTCGTTTCTGCAGAAGAAGGGGACCAAAAAAAAAAAAAGACTTTGGTAACCTCTGGCAAAGCTGGCAGATCATGTTCTCAGCAAATCCAGATCTTCACTCTGACTTTCAGACATTTTCTCTGTAAATTGAGAAACTTTAAAAATAATCTTGATCGTGGTGGAGACACCGCAGGGCTAAATAATTAACAGGCTGAACACTGAGAGGCTTAACCGGGCTTAAAATAAACACAAACCTCTCACGGAGACTGATGGTGTCTGAAGCTAAAAATCACAAGAAACAGATGCTGGCATAAAAATTAAGTCATTTATGAAGCAATTAATGATAAATATTTACTGATTCCAGGTTTTCTGATGAGAGCACTTACAAAGAGTCTGTTGTACAACTTTGCAAACGGAACGGTTTGGCACTCTGGCTGAAGAAAATTCGTTTTAGGCGTTTGATGGGATATTTATGATGGAGACCAAGCACTAGAGGCATGCAAGTAAAGCTTCCAGAGCTGTTTACATTTGATTTTGTCCCAGTATCTTTGGATGTGACTGAAGTTCTTCATTTTCCCCTCTTATAACCGTCCAACGGCACAAAACAAACAGGCTCCAAGAACTAAACATAAGCCAGGAAGCTTACAAATATGCTGAGTTTAATGAGCGCTTCTTCAATGTGCACAATTTCTCTGATCATCAGCTTCACAGGGGTCCAATTTTTTTAATTTTATGTATATATGGGGAGTGTGACACGACCGCTGTAGCTGTAAGCACTTTTAAATGGAATTATGTGACAAAGTGAATCCAACACAGTGAAAAACAGACCATCCAGCAAGTTTGGCTTTCAGTCTGGTATTTTATGGAGGTTGAGATCCTTCTTCATTCAGAAAAACCTCAACACTTCACACCGTTAATGAAACAATAACTGTGAAAAACATGCCCTGAGTAACTTTCCTGGAAAGAGTGCTTCCATCAAACAGTCATGAAACTTAAGCAAAGCAAAAACTGACAAAATGTGCGGAGCACAAAAACAAAATGAGAGGATCAACGATCCAGGGCCATGAAATGAGCTCCGGTTAGTTCGGATCAAAGCCTTACCTTTCCTTCAAATCAAGGCTGCTTGAAGATGAAAATCAAGAGAGAAAAACATCTCACTAATGCAATCAAGTCCTGCGATGTAATTCATTTTCTGCAGCTGCAGTTCAATTAAACTTATTTCTCTGCAGCAGACTTCCTTTTACACACAGGAAGAGTATAAAGGAACCCGAGCACATCTCTTAGATTCAAATTACTTTCATCTACTGTCAAGAATATCTCATGCCTATCAAGCATCAGCTTAGTTTTATCTAGTTAAGGAACATTTACGCAGCCTGTTTCCCAACAGTGGAATTATAGAGATGTAAAAGCTAAACGGTGGTTTTTCAGAGTGACTCCAGTAAGAAGCAGCACTCACTCTGAGGCCGGTAACACGATTCCTGAAGTCATAGCTCAAGCAAATTTCACACATAAACAGCAGGAGAGGGGGCTAGCAGTATCGAGCGTGCAGGAGATGTTCGTGATGCGTTTATGGGACCTGGGACCGCTCAGGGATCACCAACAGTTTCTCAACACCGTGACTTTGTGGGGCATCGAGACCCATAATCACCCAGAGGTTTCTTGGGTCTGCCCTGGAGCCTCCTTCCGGTTGGACATTCCAGAAACACTTCACCTCGGAGCCGTCCATGCATCCTTTCGATGCAGAGGAGCAGCGGCTGTACTCTGAGCCCCCGCTGACCGAGTGTCCAGACACCCTTCAAAGAAAACTCTGGAGGGTGCGTGTATCCACGGTTCGTGACGACGGGAAACAACTAAACAGAGAGCTTGGCATTCATGCTCCACCACCACAGAGAGGTATAGCATCCACATCAGCGCAGATGCTGCAAAAATCTCCTGCTCCCTCCTCTAATCACAAACAAGACTCCGAGATACTTAAACTCCTCTGGCTGAGCCAGCAGCTCCCTCACATTGAGCACTTTTCCGTGGCATCATTTGCCGATGCTCCTCCCAGCCACATTGCTCTCAGCTACAAAGTGAAGCCAAGAGAACTTCATCACTCACAAAAGACCAGAACCGCTCCATCACTGGGCTGCACCAGGAAATTCTGTCACACAGAAGTTATGACCAGAGTCACCGACCAAAGGCAATGAAGAACGAGTCTGAGCCTGTCGGCAGCAAAGCAAACCGAGGACTCGTTGTAGCTGCGCAAGAATCAAACATCACGTCACCACAGGCCTGATGCCCCACACTACCACAGCACCCCCCACAGGACACACTCAGGGACGCAGTCCAAAGCCTTCTCTGTATGAAGCGCTGAGTGCTCAGGTACAGTAGAAAATGTCTACATCCATCTTTTTTGCTACAGTAATTGAGTGACATGTATGCACATATACAAGAAGACTGCAAAAGCGAGCAGCTATCATCCAGGTGAAACCACTTCACGCAAGTCGAGTTGCCCGAGATTCACAGAATTTACAGAAAAAGTAAAAATGTTGTGATATATATCGTTGTCTGGACGATAAATGTCTTATATCAGGATATGAGATTTTGGTTATATCGCACAGCCCCATCTCCAAGTAAGCTAGAAAGAAAAACAGGAGAAAAATAAAAAAACAAATCTGCAGTTGTACAAGAAGTTCTCGGACTGGCTCTGTCTCACCTTTGGACTGGTTTCCTTATTGCGGAGGGCAGTTGTGCGTGCTGAAAGTGGCGCCCTTGTATAAAAATTCCTTGTGAAGGTGCAGACGTTAGGCGTGTGGGTCCGTTGGACATGGACGGCACCACGACTGTGAGAGGGCCCTCACTGCAGGAGAGACAGAAAGAACACATTAACCCTTTAACACAAAGACAGACACACAAAACATGAATTCACTCTGAAAATATTTTTACCCACATTCAGCCCCAAAAATTCTTTAGTGTGCCTGTAGTTTTAAGTAATGAGACCATAATACAACTGAACATATTATATAAATAAACAGTAACCAGGCAACAAATGAAGTCAACAACTGTTGTTCCGCTAACAGCCACCTGAGGCTCCACAAGCATCCAACTTTACATGTTTACAGCCAAGAAACTATTTTAGCCATTATTCACATCACACCAGCTGCCAAAGGGGTTAATTCTATGTTAATGACACACTTATACTTTATTAAGGCTTACAGTCTATATCACTGAGGCCTGACTTCATTTCAGAGAATTCAAACCACTGACATGGTCCTTATTAATCAGACTTTGTGCAGTTGGAGCCTTTTTAAGGGATTTATGGATGCAGGTTTATAACAAACCAAGCTACAATTATCTGATAACCTAATACTCCGCCCTCTGTTGTGGTCACTTCTGACTCCATTGCCTGCAAACAGAGAGCTTATACAAACAGCACGCAGCATACCTGAGCCTTTTAGGTGCCAGCCTGGTCAGAGGCTTCATGTGATTATTCGTCCGGTTTTCATACGTCCTCAAGGAATCCGAGTGAGTGAAGTGCCTAAGAGTGGGAGACTGGAAAGAGGAGACGTATATTATTATTACAAAAAAAAGGGAAGCCAGCAGTTTGAGACAAAACAAGAAACAGTCAGCCTACAGACAAACCAGTAAACCTTAAACTTTTCCACTTTTGTGAAACCCAATGCAACAAATTTCCTGCCACTGAGAATTACATCACTCGCTTCCGGCTCTGAAATGTGAAGCAACACGGAAGTGCCTTTAAATCGCATTCTTTCTAACGACCAGTAGGGGACAGCAACTCTGGGTTCAGGAAGTTCACCTGTATAGAAGTGTATGGGAAAACCACCCAACATCTCACTTCATTTCTGAGATCAGTAAACAGTCTTATGATCAGTGCATGATCCAAGCTGCTAGTTTCAAATCTTACTGAATAGAGGATAAATATTATTTTGTAAATAAAACGCACCACCAACCAACCGGGTGGATTTGTCAGTATTTTTACACGCAGTCCACAGATAGTGCTGAAGACACTGAAATTTAGAATACAGTTGTGGCAAATCTTTTGAACCTTTTAGTACAAATCTGTGTTCCCAGTCTTTTTTTTTTTTTTAAAGCAAAAATCAGTTATTTTTCTTAATTTGAATTTTCTTAATGTTCCCTTTTAGCATTTTGGATTCCTGGTCAGAAAAAAAAACATTTAAAATGACATCAACTCATTAACAGACAGTGATGCATTTAATTATGATTTCCTGCATTTTCAACCTCATAGGCTTCCTTTAGTTTTGAAACGGGCATAAATGACCGCTGTTGTAATGAAGACAATGTTACACACAAGTCTCGAAAATTAAAAAAATCCAGTTGACTGCAAGCTCATCCTCGAGAGAATCACTACAGGCCAACGCCCACCAACAGCTCGCATTTTCCCCAACTACATCATCATCAGCTGCCCTTAAAATCGACTCCCACGGCGCCCCGGCAGCCTGAGCTCATAGCTCGCCGGGGTCCTTCGGGTGCCACGCCGGGCGCCAAACAGAATCTGGCATTGTCTGCTCTGACTGCAGGGCTGATCGAAGAGCACCACGGCCCGCTGGGAGTCCACACCACCGGCGGGTGGGAGTCAGGAAATGTGACTGGGAGAAGAGAGAGAGAGCGAGGGGTAGCTTACCTTTTTCCCCTCAGGGGAGCTCAGCGGCTGCCGGTCCATGTCCTCCACACTCACCACACTCGCACTAAGAGGAAAAGAGGACATGATGAAAAGCATGTTTATGCTCAGCTTTAACATATTTTAAACACGCAGCCTGTCAAAGGCTGTTCAATGTGTCTGTGTGGGTATAAAATAACACGTCTGCACTTTAATGGGGACAAAGTGGGTCGTAGGGTTTGACCGATATATTTTCACTACACCATTTGTATTCCTTCATTTTAGCACAGACTGAGCAGAGATAATTAAGAGGCAGACAGAAAATTTATCAGAAGCTATTTAAAAAAAAAAAAAAGTTTAATCAATGAAAATCTGAAAACATGAGCTTGTTCCAATTTGACGCTTTTGTTCTTTTTAATTTGGGCTACATCCACACTAACGCATCGTTTTCTCTTGTTTTGGCCTCCCGTCCACACTGAGACGGCGTTTTACCTGAAGGAAAACGCAGCGTTTTGAAAACGCTCTCAAAAACGGATACATTTGAAGACGGTGCTTATGTGTCGCAGTGTGGACAGCGAAAAAGGAGACTTTTGAAAACGATGATGCATGTTAGTCATATGACCAATTAAACAAAGATAGCGGAGGGCATTATACAGCAGTTGTGTTGTTTACTCTCAATTTTGACAGCCCTATTAAAGATTAATATCAGTTTGTACATGCTTCAGATAGCTTTTCTTCAAATTCTTTAAGTGTCACTCACTTTTGCAACTTTGTACTTTTGTGTTACTCGCAGCAACAACTCCACCTCATTGTTAGTCCACTTAAAAAACTCGGTGCTTTTCCTCGACATTTTGCCGCGAAGTTTCAAAGAGGCGGGAAGTAAATAAACGGGAGACAGAAATGAGGCAGGTCGAATCTTCTTGCATTTCATGCATGAGCAGTACTGGAACGTGAGCATTTTCGGCCGTTTCAATGTGGACGCACAACTCTGTGAAAACAACTGAAAACGCTAGTGTGGACGAAAATGCCGTTTTCAAATCTATCCGGGCTAGTGTGGACGTAGCCTTGGTGGCTACGTCAATTCTTCCAGGTGTAATCCAACCTGCAACTAACATTTCATCATTTTTTAAAATTAAAAATGTAATAAATAAATGGGTGTGTTGTTTTAGGTTGTGGACCTGAACTTTAGACAAGCGATCTCAACACTAAAGGCTGAGTTTATTTTTTACTAGATATGCCAACTAATAATAAATGAATAGAACCTGTTTTTATGTCTGGGATGAGATTTGATTTCTGAATCAGCATAGGTAACTTTAAAAAGAAGGAACTTTTAAATAAAACTCAAATTGTTAGAGCAAGCAGCCATTTTAGATCAAATCTCAGTCCCAGGGATGGGGGTATGATCCCTCAGACGCAGACAGACGGGACTTTTGGCACCCAGTTTGGTTTTCAAATTTGACTAACAAATTTTTCTTCTTTTGCATGCAAAGCGCCAAAAAAAAAAAAAAAAAGGCACAAAATGAACCAAATGTAATCCCAAAACCATGATGGTGGTTTAGTAGAAAACCAAGTCTTGTCTGGAGATCCACAGGAAGCCCCCCCCCAAAAAAAAAAAAAAAAAAAAAAAAAATTGCCTCATGCCCCCCAGAGGGTCAGCTGGTAAACGAGTCAAAAAATTAACATTTTAGCCACTGCCATGTTGGTTTTTGGAGCCAGAGGTGACTCTGAAGTCAGTCACAAATTTTTAGGCACTTTAACATTCAGGACCCGCTTTACTGTCCCATTCTTCTTGTTGGTGGTTATTTATTTGTGCCAACTCCCATTCTACCTGCCATCTAACAAGGACTTTGTAGTTTAGCTTAAGTCCTAAAATGACGCTAAAGAGGAATGCTTTGTGTTCCTCTTTAGCGTTAGGACAGTATATAGTATACATGGTGGCTGTGTTGTTTTTGGACTACTGCCCATTCAGATTAAGACATTAAAAGAACATCTGCTTGGGTTTTAGAACATTAAACAATTATTAAATAGAAATTAATTATCAGCTGCTTTGATGTCCTGCTTTTTACATTCCTATTATTGGAAGCCTTTACAAATCTGCGACCCATCCTGGTCGCTGATGTTTAATATTAGCCAACATATCGGTCCAACCCTAGCAGGTGAGGATGTGCACGCAGGCAGAGGTTTACAATATCACACTGCTCAGGTCTGCTGCGCTAAAACACCACTGAACTCATAATCAGTGGGGAATAGGCTGCTCGTCAGCAGCAGGGGTGTCACTGGGGTCTTTTTCCTGTATGTGCAGTGCAGTGCAGCGCTGATGGTGGTGCTGAAAACGAGGGCTGGAGAAGTGCTTACTCATGTCTCCTTTCCTCTTCACAGTCACCAGAAAGAGAAAAGCTCCAGTTGTGCTTGTACCCTCCATCTCGCCTGGTCTCTGATCTATCCAGGGCTTGAATTGAATAATAAATCAGACTCATGTCAGTGCACGGAAACAAGACACAGGCATTAGCTGAAATGACCATTTACAGGATGCCCCGCAATTCACGGGTTGATCCTTTCACCTAGAAGATATGAAAAGCTTGGTAATAATTAGCAAAGACGGGAACCTGCTGCAGCGTGGCGACAACAGGAATACACTCACGTCACTGCAATGAAGTGTGATCAAACAGCAAATTTCTAATCATTTTACAGACTTAATTACTGCGTTAGCATCAATGAGAAAGTGTGACAACGATGCCAATTTGTGTCTCTACATAAAGATTCTTAAACAGATGCCAAATGTGATAACTTGTGACATGAGAGTAGAATTCATTCATTTTACAAGCAACTGGAAACTACATTCAAATCTGTGGGAATAACCTGGAAGTCCTGCAGAAGATGTCTGCCATTTCCTCCAACAAACAAAACTGCTATTTAAATGTTTGTACCAAGTTTTGAAGGTTGGAGGTAAAGAGGTTTGTAGTGTGTAAAGAAGTCACTGATGTCTGAATGTATGAATGAATGTGAGAGGCAGTTTAATGCCTCCAGCTAAGCTTTGCTGTGGATTTATCAACTCAGGATGGACCTTCAGCGGTGACTATATGTGACAGTAAACTCAGCGAGTCTGATGTGTGTTACTGACAGAAACATGTAGACTGTTACCTGTCACCCTAACTTGACAGGCTTCATGTGATAACACACAGTGAGCAGCTGTCCATGCTCTGCATTATCCATGAGTTATGGGGTTAAAATAAACAGCTGCACAATCATATTTAAAATGAATAAAAATGTCGGTTTTTCCAGGCAGCCTGGCAAACAGAATCTGGGAGGTTTTTTAAAAAGATTTACTGTTCACAGAACACATTTTTTAAAATAAAGTACATACTCTGAAAACTGAGTTTTAGCTCAAATTTTTCTCAGAAAGGTGGCATTTTGAAAACAAGCGGCTGCTGGTTAGAAAGGTAGCCGGCTTAGAGCCATCTGTTAACCTGGAACCGTCGCTATATCCTTTAACAAGAAGCTTTAGCCTCAAGCAGTGTCCAACTTTCTCCACGAAGTCTCATTAAACATGTACATACATATTAACTTTAAGGGGAACGGAGCTTCTTTTATGTCAGCTGCGCGTTTTTCTTCACATTTGTGTTTGTTTTGTTACACTCGCGCCTTCTCTCTGTCGTGCTGTGACATGCAGACTTCTTAGGAATTAATACCTTATTTTGGTGTTTGTGTCCCTAAACCTCTTCAAGGGAGAAAAATATTTTAAAAATTTGCATATTAGTTTGAATCACTGACCAAAAACAAAAACACCGGAGACAAATACCAACGCAAATACATCTGCTGGATGTCGCCACAAACGCTTGACTTCCTGTTTCCTCCCAAAAATCAACCGATTTACTTTGAAGTGGATTTCAAAACCACAGCACCCAGCAGGGGATTCAAACGTGGGCGAATTTTACTTCAGTAAACCAGGAAAAAACAAACCTAACAGTTATTAAACAGGCTGTGTTTCAGCTGATTTATTCCATCCAGGGGATCAGAAAGTGGACAAACTGATGGCATCATGTTAATGCAGGTTATCCATCTGGCTGCAGGCCCAACAGTAACAGTAAACAATTAGGTCCCCTCGGTTCATACAGGCATACTTTTTTAAAGCTCTACCGCCAACAAACACTAATTCTGAGGCCACTGCCCCCCAAGTGTCACGCATAAAACTTGAGGCCAGGATTAGGAGAGACAAGCAGCTGAATATTTTCATCTTGTAAGGAAAAACACTGCTCTATTTTTAGTGACTTATCCATTTTATGGGTCTTTTTAAATGACTAGGGTAGGGGAAAAAAGCTAAAATTCAAATGCACATATTAGATTACTCTCCCAGAGCTCCCATGCCTCAGCTGCCTCTCATCTAGTTCAATCCTGCACAAACCTAATTGAGCCTGTTCCTATCTCTTCCAGCTAATAGAGACGACCCCGCACACACACTCTGCAAGCTTCACATTGGCTCCGTCTTCCAGCTTCATAAATCACAACAAATGCCCCAGAAAACAGGGAGTCGAGGCCGTTTCAATTCTTTGAGGTTTACTCCGCTCATTTATCTGGACTGCGGGGGTTCTAACAGTAGATTTCCTGAAGGACAAATCCACAATACAGGGTTGGGAAGCATCTTTGTCACACAGGAATTATCCAAACAGATGTTTGAGCAGCTGACAGCTTATTATCAATCATAAATGAGCTCAGAGGGACCCTCCTCCCCCCATAATAAACACCCAGTTCATTCACCTGAAACACTTCAAGCACAGACCTGAAATCGGTTTCTACAGATCCACAGCATGACATCAAATCCTGGCCTGCAGCTTCAGGGTTACAACGCTTGCAATTCCTCTACTAAGATTTAGATTTTTTTAAGAACATGACATTTCCCAGATTAAGCAGGAAGGGAGGCAATATTATTCTGATCTTGATTTAAAAAGCCAGGTGGGGTATCGATACTAACAACTCTATTTTCCTACGTTACCTGTATTTAGTATTTGTGTTAATTTTTATTTCATTTTGAGTTTTAGTTTTCAGGCCAGTTGGGCTTCAGTTGATGCCTGCAGATTTGCTCTTTTCAGTTTAGATTTTTTTTGTTTCTGTGCTAGTTTTAGTCTTTTAAATTACAATATATTCTTTATTTGTATTTAAATAAACAAAGAATTACAACAGCTTGTGGGGTAGTTAACTCACAGTCTCAAAAAGCTGCACTAACAGAGATTAAAACTAAAGCTGTAGTTTGTAGTGTAAACAAATGTCTTTGCACTGATCTGAGCACTTTCAAACTTTTTGTTCTACTTCTGCAGCACTTTCTGGATTTCCCATCTGTCAACAGATGCATACCCCAACTCCATTGTTCAGTTGCACAAAAAGAAGGTCATGGTTTCCACCTGCATATAAAAACGCCACCCTGCCCCATCTAAATGTACCCCCAGCAGGTCGCCAGTTAAAAGACTGAAAAACTATAACTCAATACAGAAAGACCTGAGAAGCTGCATGAAGGTCCAGGGTGAGATAAGAATGAACTGGGAGTCATGGAAAGCCCAATCTTAACTTATCTGCAGCCTTCAACATCTCTGGCCATACCAAACTCACTGACAGATTACAGAACTGGTTTGGCATCTCTGACATTTTCCCATCATACAAGTGAAAAAATAAAATAAAATAAAAATTCAGAACTAAAATTAAGGTTGTCATCAGCATCCCTCACATGTGAACAACACTGTTTTCCTCGTATATGTTACCCCAGGACAGTTTCAAAGACAATTTGTATCATTTCTATCCAGACGATACATAGCTGTAATTTACTGTTAATCCAAACAACCTTAAGAGACTCTTCTACTTCAATGACTGGCATTAACGACTGAACGTCTTCAAATTTACTTTTTCTCAATCCTGGCAAAACTGATGTTTTTCTGCCCCCTCGCCAACAAATGATCTACTTAGAACCTTGCTGTCATTTTTAACCAGAAATGTAAATTTAAAGCTCACATCTCAAGGCTTATCCAGTCTTTGTTTCTTAAATGAATGAAATATCACTAAAATCAGTCCTTTACTGACACCAAATAATCTAAAACTTCCAGTACACGTTTTAATTTTCTCCCATTTCGATTACTGTACTGTTTGACATGCAACTCTCAGTCCTCCTTAGCTCATCTTCAACTGGTCCTTAACACTGTAGCTCGGCTACTAACAAGAACTAAACAATTATTTTATAGGTTAGCCTCTCTTTATTCTTTTGTCCATTGTCTACGGCTTTTGTTCTAATGTGTGTGTGTGTATATATATATCTAACAATGACTGAAACACTGATAATTTACATGTATTTGTTAAATGTATTTTTAATCCAAAAAAAGCACTTTTTAGCTGACAGTTTTAAATCATGCTACACAAAATAAAGTTATTATTATATGCCCAGACTTGATAAACACCCAATATTTGTTTGTGGGATTTATCACTTATGACAAAAGTCAAAATCATGATTGTTTTGGACAGCGTTGAGATCAGGATTATTTAACAACATTAATGACTTACCCACATTACAGAAAGTTCTGTTTGTTGTTCCTTGACAGAGTTCTTGAAAGGAAATAATTTAAAAACAAATGATCTGGTTTAAATACTATTTTTGGCTCAAGCTTAAATGAACTTGCCACATTGTTTATGGGAGTTTGACTGGGGATTCAGAGAAGAGCTAAAGATGAACGATGTTAATTATCTTATTTTAATCACTGTCGGAAGCCAGTTGAGTTTGAATTTTGATTGATTGCAAAGCTCTAATCGATACAGTAATAAGGTTTTCCCTGTAAACAGAAAATGTTGCTGCCTCCCAAAGATAAAGGAAAATCACCAGCAGGGTGCTTTTTGACCACATTTACTTCAAAACAATGCCTTTTTTGTTCATCAACGTCCCCAAAAGCTGGAAAATCCACTTTTTTCAGCACATATTTCTGTTTAACAAAAAGGTAGCCCAGACCAACTGCGCTTGCAGGTGTAATATCCCAAGCCCAGTAAAACCAATCAGCCCCTGAATGCCCACGAGCCAAGAAAAACAATGCCCCAAGCCTGCGGGACTAAAATGTGATTTTTGGCTTTTATGAAATGTTCTCCTAACTCTCAACAATCGACCAAAATAAACTTGCTACTGAGTCAGTCTATCTGAATTTTATTGTTCATTAATGTAATTATCCCTTTTAAACCTGTCTTTTCAATGAAAAAAAGATAACAGCAAACCTCACAGGCCATATGTAACATACTGGATGGGCTGGACAATACATAAATAAATGCCCCCAGCAATAACAATAAAAAGATATGTTTTATTTTTTGTTCCAGGGTAAAAAAAGAAAAGAAAAAAGGGCTGCTTCATGAGGAGACAGCTTAATTGCTTGGCACCACCTTCAGATAAAATCTGTTTTGTGTGGTTTTCAGAAAGCCGGTGAGCAAGGCATTAACAGACATATGTAAACCACCTGGCTGTGAGTGACGGGAGCCCTTCAGAGTTCAGTTTTCAATCTGAATTTAAGCTGAAGGGCAGAGAGAAAGCACGGTGGGTTAATGTTTACATTTTTTTAATGTTACAGTTAGCATGCTAACATCTTGGGCTGGTGTTACCCTGCTAGGTTGGGCGCTGCGTGTGTCATTTTCGCCGCTTTTCTGTGTGTCACTCGGGTGTTTTTGCATCTTTCTCCTGTTGTATTAACGTGTTGTTAGAGCTAGCAGCCAAGCAGAGACAGGAAGGCCTGTCGCTGCACACTGCAAACCCAGCTAACGTCAGCGCTAACGACGGGGTCGCTAGCTCAGACTGTGCAAGCCCAGAGTCCACTAAAGCCCGCAGAACTGAACCGAACCGGACCGGACTAGACTGGACTGCACGTGTCTCAACTTCCCCCTCTGGGCCCCGAAGTGTGTCTGTACCCGCGGCCTGGCAGCGCTCAGTTCAACCCCGTGTGTGTGAGGATAAATGTGTTTTAACAGCGAGCTAATGCTAGCCATAACTCGCTGGTGTTCCACACGTAATTTGGACCGATGGTGTTCAACGCCAGAGCGGCCAGAACCTGCCTCTGTGTGTGGGTAAAAAAGCTGCTGGGCGGCCGGAGCACGGAGCAGAGTGTCACGGCTTACCTTCAAAGAAAAAGCTCTTATTGTGGGCCATGTTTAGTCCATGATCCTCCTCGGATGATAGTGTTGCTCATCAGCGCACTCAATAGAGCAGATATGTAGCTGCCTACGATCAGCTCGGAGTTCAGGCTGCAGAAATTCACCTCGGTGCCGGAAGTGTGCTTAAATGCTTTCAAAATAAAATATTCTAAACAAAATGGAATATAGTCACCACGGTGTACTAATGAAGCGCAGTGGGTATAAATAAATACACGATTCCGTAAAAAGGATGCAAATTTCACAAAAAAAACCCCTTTGTTTCTGTGGAAAAAAACCCTCACATCTTTCAAGCTTAAAGTTGTAAATTTACAGAATAAAAAAGAAATTCATGAGAAAACACTGAAGTTCTTTTAAATAAAAAAAAGTTAAATAAGTACATTTAGCAGAAAAAATACATATTTATGAGATAACATTAATTTATTTTTAAATCAGTTTTGTAAATTTACACAAAAAATTCCAAAGTTATGACAAAAAAAAATTTAGAATAAATTTGTAAATTTAGAAGATAAAAAGTGTAAAATTCAGCAGGAAAACACTAACAATTTGTACGATTAAAGCTGTAAATTTACAATAAAACAAAAACAAACAAACCCCAAAACATTTAGGGTTATTGAGGACAAACAGTGTAATTTTGCAATGAAAACATTACATACATTTCCAAAAACACCACACAAATTGATCAATTTTCCACCCAACGTTCACCACTGTTACCCTGGCCAGCCACCAAGAGTTCTCATGAAAAAACACTTTTTCTTTCTTTCTTAATGTGACAGAGATTAGTTCCTGGATAGTTTTTAAAGCTCTCGGTCTTCTTTTACTACCAAGGAAGAGAGAATTTCTGAGTTTCAAAAATCTTTAACTAAGCATCTGGCTTATCTGGAGTTTTACATTATAAAAGAAACCTTTGAGCCAAACACATTAAGCCTGCGTATTTTCAGTTTTCTAGGTGGCTCTACAAAACCAGTTCCTCACTTAGAAGCGGTATAACTCTGTGGTGTCACACGGGTTTGATCCGGGTGGCCAGAGTCGTATCATTTGTTATTTTGGTGGTGGCACAGAAACAGATTTTTTCCTGCTGGAAATCACTGTGGACCAAGTAGTATATTTACATATTTACATACAGTAGTTCAAATAGCCTATTTTATGTATTTTCTATATAATCTACATTAATAAAAAATCTGAAGGAGCTGCTAAGGTTTAAAGGTGTCAATAAAGGTTCTAAGATTACAATTTGAATGGAGTACTACAAGAGCAGTTGCTGTGAGATATAAGCTCTAAGACCTTCCACCCCAATAACAGGCCAGTCATTGTGAGGTGTGGCCAGCATTTTCCAAGTTTCTTTTCATTGTGTTAGTTCTCAGAAGTCTCTTTATAATCCCAACATTCTGTAAAAAATGTTATTCATGATTTATGCTTTTGTTTTGAAGGGGTCAGGGTCAGAGGCACCCATGGCCACCCCTTGGCTGCGCTTCTGGGCAAACCTGTGCAAACAAACTTCACTTTTCCAATATTTAACAAACAAATGAGCCAAGCATGGGGATGAGCTGATGTTAGAGCTCTGTTTCTGAGCACTGCTTTGTGAAACAGGATTCTGCCGTGCTGAAGTCTGTCTTTATACCTCAGTGTGGTTATGTTTGATTGAAACTACATGTTGGACTGAAAGATGCCTATAAGACGAAGTTTATTCAGCCATTTGTCAGTTCCAAATTTAAAAAATATCTTTTCTTGTGCTGAAATTCAGGCTTTACTTTCTTCTTCTTTCTTTCTTTGTTATCTTAAACAACACACACAAGTAAACACACAAGTACACACACATATGCATATACATACACACACATATGCATGTGTGTGTGTGTGTGTGTGTGTGTGTGTGTGTGTAGGTGCCTGCTGCTGCTGAAGTTCTGCCTCTGTTTGTGTGTCATCATGACCTGAGCTTCTAACTAAAACACTTGCAGACTTTGTGACCCTGTCTCTGGGTGTGGATGTACATTTGTAAAGAAAGGTTACAAGTAAACACATTTAATTACATGTAAAAGTGAAGATTAGATCATATTTGTGGCTTTCTGGTTGTGTTATTAGTTCTTTAACCACTGTTTGCAGATTGTTTTTGTTTCTGGTCAAGTACAGTTGTTCTTTTTAAATTTGAGTCACAAAATTATCATTAAAATCTCAGCAACTCAAACAGGTGAGTTTGAGTTGCTCGAATTTAGATTTTTCAAATAAAAGAAAGTTTCAGTTGTTATTTTTGAAAACAAAAAATGTAAAAGAAAAATAATTAAGTGTATTTACATGCATATGAAGAGACGTATCTTAATTTTACACGCGTTTGATCACTTCTACTGAAACACCAAATGACTAATAGGCTGACTTTTATTTTGAAAGTAACCTACGGATGTTCAGCTTTCCATTATTTGTGAATTGGCCGACTGCTGACCTACACATATCTCTACATAAGCAAATACAACTTTTTTCTTTTTTTAAAAGGCATTTATCCTGAATCCGTGCTTTATAGATGTTCACTCACAGATTACCACTTAGTAAAAATAAAAGTAATGAATTAGTAATAAAACAATTAAAAAAAAAACCCCAGCAGGTATCCCAATTTTAGAAAGAAAGAAAGAAAGTGTAGGGGAGACCGGGGATAGTTGTAACGTGGGTCAGTTGTAACACTTCCAATTTCTCCAATCAGGGCTAAGTTTCAAATGATGTTATTCATCCTGTACATGCCCAATTCAGAACTGCTATCACATGTGAAAAATCAGCACATTTTTTCAAACACAGACAATTTTACACAAAAAAAAGTAATTTGTATGCCAAAAAGTAAGTTTTTCTACTTTATTTCAATTTCTAATAGCATTATCTGCTTTGCAGTTAAACTCATCAAACCTAAATTATGTTTTTTGTATGTCTATGGGGATATATTCTGTGTAGGTCTTTAGTGCTAATGTTTTAGCCGTTGGCTGTAATGTTAGCTAGTTCATGGCTATAGGAGTCTGGGTCAGTTGTAACAGCAACAGTCTGGGTTAGTTGTAACAATAATGCAGATGTTACAACTTACCACACTATTACTTTAATTTATATTAAACAAGTTGGGGCAACGACATCAGCAGAGAGAGGTTCACTGGTCGATTTTGTATATGCGGTTAATGCCATTGGCAACAGAATTCCTCCACTGTTTGTGTTCCCACACATACATTATACACTGTGTCAGAGATGGACCAGTAGGAAGTATTGGTAATGGAAATAAATCAGGAGGGTGCAAGAAACAGATTTCCTCATCTTTCTGAAGCACTTTGCAAACCACACCAAGGAAAGCCATGATAAAAAGTAATGGAATTGCGATGCTGGTGAACAACTACATTTTTTCAGCTTCATTGTTATGTTCAAAATTGGTGCAAGAGTTGTAGGTTATAATGCCCACTCAGCCAATGAGGCCAAACCCAAGGAAGACCAACCAAAATTAATGAAATATTCAGTTGCAGAAAATTCCATAATTTGTCTTTTTTGGGGGGTTGGAATATGTTCAAAAGCTAGATTTCTGCATTCTGTCACACACACATAGCTACATAAATGGCTCTAAGTGCATTCATGTGTTGAATAAACAAAGATTACATGTTAATGTTTTGTTAGTACTCTTATTTCATTGTGTTACATTTCACCCCAGGATATGTTACAACTAACCCAGACTATGGGGTTAATTGTAACATTTCACTCTTTGTGTTTGAGACCATACCATGCAATGGGTAATTGTGCTGCAGAGAAAATAGCTGCACTATTTAATAGCCGAGACATGTAAATACTTTGCATTACATTTTGAATCCACTACCTTAAAAGAGCTCCAATTTACAGACAGAAATGTCAAAAATGTTATAACTATCCCCGGTCTCCCCTACTTTATTGATCCCCGTGGGGAAATTCCTCTCTGCATTTAACCTATTCACTCAGTGAAGCAGTGGGCAGCCATTGGGCGCACGGGGAGCAGTGTGTAGGGACGGTACCTTGCTCAGGGGTACCTCAGGGTAGCTGTTCAGGGGAAGGCAGTATAAAATAAAAACAAAACAAAACAAAACAAAACAAAACAAAACAAAACAAAACAAAACAAAACAAAACAAAACAAAACAAAACAAAATAAAATGATTGTAATTCTGAAACCAGAATTTAAGAAAAGAAAAACTTCTAGACTGAGGTAATGTGAAAAAAATATGACTTCATTTTAAATTTCTATAACAATTCTTGTCAGAGACAGATGTGTTGATTAATGATTTATCCTGATAGGTCAAAAGATAAGATTTCCCGCTTCCCCTTTTATTCTTCATGCTGTGCACTCTGTAGTTTCATGAAGAGACTGGGATGATAGCTAGATGGCGATGTTTCTCATAGATCTGAGACAAATTATGATGTCATTGCAAAAATTCCTGAACAGTGATTTCACACTCTGCCGCACATACAGTCAAAGGCACTTTAAACTCTAAATTTAAAGCTGTAGCTGTATTTGACTATAATACTAATAGATTTTCAAAATAAACTTTACAACCCCCTTAAAATTAAAATAAATAAATGTCGTGACTGTGAGACCTCTCCTCTGTGAAATTTAAACAGTAGAATGAAGGGAAAAGAGGCAAAAGGTTGCCCATCCTTCCATCCAGCCTTTCATTGATCCAGAGCCGGCCCAAGGTTTTATGGGGCGTAAAGCAGAAACTGATTTTGGTCCTGCTTCTAAACCCCCCATCAGAAACCTACCCCAGCACTACCAATACATGTCAAGGGCTGTGTGCGGCAGGCAGGAATGGACCCAAAATGCAGATTCCAGGAGGCAAATGTGAACTCAAATGTAGATTTATTGCTACACAGCAGAAAACAAACTAAACTGTGACTACAAATAACTAAACAGGTAGCCTGGCAGACACAACACACAGTTTAGAATGATGAAGATTGTGACACAGACCAAGGAAAACACAGGGCTTAAACACACAAAGTTGGTAACACAGCCTGGACAAATCAGAGCTAACAAGACACATGAAGCAAAGCAGACTTAGCTGACAAAGGACAAGGACTATCAAAGTAGACAGGAAACACTCAAGACATGGCTAGACACTGAGAGAGCTAAAACTTAATCACTAAACACAAGGAATAAACAACCTAACATGAACCACTCAGATAACCTAAACTTGAAATATTCCTTTAAGCCACTAGACAAAGAAAACTTGAACATAATAAAATAAACAAAATCAAACAACCAAAAACATGAAACACTGGGTCGACGACCCAGACAACCTAACAATACAGATTATATGTACTGTTAATGCATTACACATCAAACACAACCGTTATCATGGATGACTAATGAGAGAAATGAAATAAACCTGAAGATGATACATTTTAAAAACAAGTTCACTGTTTTAATTGTTTTATGAGTGGTGGAAAAGATCCATCCATCCATCCATCCAGGAGTTTGAGAAACCCAGGCTTCCCTCACCCCGGGCACCTCTTCCAGCTCACTGAGTCATACCCAGGCCAGTCAAGACATGTAATCCCTCCAGTGAGTTCTGGGTCCTGAAACTCTGAAGCTCTGAGTCCCAGCCAACTGAGCTCCTAATCTTATCTCTAAGGGAGAGTAGGAAACTAATTTCAACCACTTGTACCTACGGTTTAATTTTTAGTCACTACCCAGAACTCATGACCATAGGGGAGGGTGGCCCCCCCTGTGAATAGCCACCTTATTGGAGTGGAGGGGTTTGTGTATGTTGTCAGAGGCAATTTGTCCTTGGCAGGGTCTTCAAAGGCAGATTGAGATGAAGTTCTTTGTCTGGGTGAGGGGACAGACAAAGAGCAACTTATATCACCCAATGAAATAACAGAAAATATGAAACTAATTAAAATAATTTACTGACTGGATCACTAACAGGAGGTTTTAAAGCATAATGCCTGTGGTTTCCATACAACAACACCTGAGCTCATTACATGTTCAGTGAACTGAAGGCATGGTTGATGCTTTTGTTGAACTGATTTCATGAGACTTAATCTCTCCAGCTGAACAAACCCAAGCACTTCATCTAAGAGGCTTCCAAAAGGCATCTTGGACAATTTCAATTTTATTTATACAGCACCAAATCACAATAACATTCGCCTCAAGGCACATTATATTGTAAGGTAGATCCTACAATAATACATAAGACAAAACCCCAACAATCATATGACCCCCTATGAGCAAGCACTGGGTGGGAAGGAAAAACTCCCTTTTAAACCTCAGAACCAGGCTCAGGGAGGGGCGGCCATCTGCCACGGCTGGTTGGGGAGAGAGAAGGAAGACAGGAAGAGAGTGAAAGAGAGCCAGAGATTAATAACAAGTATGATTCAGTGCAGAGAGGTCTATTAACACATAGTTAAAGAAGAAGAAACACTCAATGCATCATGGGAATCCCCCAGCAGCCTACACTTATTGCAGCATAACTAAGGGAGGATTCAGGGTGACCTGATGCAACCCTAACTATTTGCTTTAGCAAAAAGGAAGGTTTTAAGCCAAATCTTAAAAGTAGAGATAGTGTCTGTCTCCCGAATCCAAACTGGAAGCTGGTTCCACAGAAGAGGGGCCTGAAAACTGAAGGCTCTCCCTCCCATTCTACTTTTAAATACTCTAGGAACAACAAGTAAGCCTGCAGTGCGAAAGCGAAGTGCTCTAATAGGGTGATATGGTACTACAAGGTCATTAAGATAAGATGGGGCCTGATTATTTAAGACCTTGTATGTGGGTCAGATGTTCAAACCACCACAGCTGATGTGGAGAAGCAGAATCTGTACTGTGAGCTTGTACTAATCACCATCCTATGATGGTGCAGTGGCTTGTGTGCCTGAGTGTTCCCTGGAGATATGATGTCGTGGGAAACTTTCCCCTGGTAGAGTCTTCCAAAGCAAGATGGGCCTCGGTGAGGAACCCAGACTAAGCCAGTCCTGGTGGTTGTTCCTGGCCAGCTCAGCCTGAACAAACAAGGGGGGTGGCGTCATCCGTCCTGTGGACCCGGCCTTACAAGTCAATAAGTGTTTATTTTTTTGTTTTATAACCACATATTTTATCTTTTATTTTGAGACCAATACCATTTTAACCCAAAGCAAAGCAATAATTGCTTATAATATACACAACGTTGTGTTTTCTAAGCAAATATTTGCTAAAAATGTGTAAAATGCAGCAAAAATTTCTTTGTATAACTGCATAATGTACCTTTGTGCTAGTTTAGGAAAAACAAGATGATCAGTGAGTTTCGGTTGGTGTCATTTCATGTTGGTTGGACCTTACTGTGAAACTGTTTTTGAAGGATATTAAAAAATTTAATTCCCAAAAAATGTTCCAGCAAATTTTGATATCTCCAGCTGTCCTGCCACGATCACATTCCTCCTCAGGTGAAAATAGAAGAGGTTATTACCTCAGTTACCTGAAGTATATTTAGTCCTCTGCAGCCCTGGTTATCCACAGCGATGTTCAGAGCTCATTACAGTAAATTGAGTCACTGCCTTCCTCTGTGTGGAAGCAGTGAGATGATTATCACACGGCAGCAGTTCTCTCGTTCATGTGCGGTCCCCGCAGAGGTTCAAATTAATGGAACATTACAGATAAAACATGAGCTGTGGCACCAAACTGTGTGAGTGCAGGAGGAAGGTTGGGTGTGACGAATGAGTGAGCGACGGCGCTGCACCAGTATTACGATGCAAAGATAAACCACAGCATCTTTAACACTTTCCTCACCAGAGTCTTGTGTTGAACTTACCAGCGATTTGTTCAAGACCCACAGAATATTTTTCATCTATTGATGTATAAACACATGTTCACAGAAACACACCATCACATGATGTGAAAACACAGAGTGCTGGAATATCTCACCACTCGCAGCGATAATGTTAACGTCAACCTATTCTTCTTATTTCCACGAAAGTTGCTTTGCATTATTCAAGTTTCAAGATAACTCTTCTTTACCTTACACTGACCCTGTTCCATTGCAGCAGTGTTTCCATGGGACTATATAAGGAAAGCAGAAGACATTTATTTTAGCAAGTAACTTCTATGACATGCAAGCTAATTATAGATGAGTGCATCCACACATCAGGTGGCGGTATGGCTGGTTTGAGTCAGACTCGTGAACGTGGCCCAGAGATAGCTGCCGATGTGGGCCACATTTGGACCGGACGTTCCTTGCTGTCTGCAGAGTGCACTCAGACATCCATTAGAGTCAAGGCCTCGCTTCTGAGCTTTAAAGAAAGAGATCCAGGTCTGCACCAAAAGGTCTAATAGGTTCTCTTCTCCACCTGCTTTGAGGTAATCTTACCAACAAACGCGTGTGAGACTGCAAACCTCTTAAGGCATGAAATACGTTCCCACATCTCGAAGGGTCACAGCTGGATCTGGATTAGAACTTTTTAAACTCTTTCAGTTTGACATGTATTTGAGAAGATGTTTTCAGTTTTTCTCCATCTTCCAAAAATTAAAACTTCTAAGCTGAACTAACTCAGTTCTTGTAAAAATCTCACACAAATCCATCTGTATCTTTTTGAGTGATCCCACTAAGAAACAAATTCGAAATCATACATTGACGTAACTTGAATTAAATGGGATCTAAACTGCACACCAGAGTGACTTTAGACCTGCTGATGTGTGTCCGGATGACAGAGGTGGGACCAAGTCATTGTTTTGCCAGCCTCAAG
Source organism: Neolamprologus brichardi (assembly GCF_056152115.1). NCBI lineage: Eukaryota > Metazoa > Chordata > Actinopteri > Cichliformes > Cichlidae > Neolamprologus > Neolamprologus brichardi. The sequence goes on along the minus strand of NC_142118.1, from coordinate 23,131,655 downwards.
TAAGTCTCAAGTCTTTATCCTCAAGTTACAAGTCAAGTCTCAAGTAATGTCAGGGAAGTCAGAGTCGAGTCTCAAGTCACTGGTGTAAAAGTCAGAGTAAAGTCACAAGTCTGAAACTTTGAATTTTAAGTCCTTTCGAGTCTTAAAAAAAAAAAAAAACGAAAAAAGAATGTTGCAGTTATATGCTAAATGTAAATATTAGACCATGTAATTTTTAAATCTGTGTTTTTCTCAACACATAACAAAATAGTGAACTTAGAAAATATACACAAATTGTGAAATTGCACTTCTATAAAATGCAGCTCAATTAAACTTAGCTCCAAGAATAATTTTCCCCGACAGTTCTGAGATAAGCTGCATGTTATTCTTGGATGCGCTTGTAGGACCGGCTTTAAAATTGCATGACAAAAATATCATACACATTAAAAAAAACTGTATCACCAACGTAGCCTGGACAACATTTGCTAGTTAGATGAAGTCAGCTATCTCATCGTAGCAAAAGAGAAGGACCACCTACTGTTCTTTATGCAACTTCAACTGTCGGAGAAAGTTGGAAGTTGTTCCATCTCTGTCTGTGATTCTTTTCTTGCATGTTTTGCATATTGCATTTCGGTTGTAGTTGACTACTTCATAGTTTATGTACCTGAAAAAAATAACTCCTTGCAGCAATTTTGAGCGTTTTCTTTTCTTTTCTTTTTTTAAAAAAAATCTGGTTAATTTGATTGGCTGTGCTACAGCTCACGCACACATACGTACGGAGTGTGGAATAAATGAATAAATGAAGTGAATTAATGGTGCACACTTTCTATATAATATGCGTGTTAAATTTTATATTTGGGGTGAAATATCAAGTCTTTTCAAGTAAACCGGTTCAAGTCCAATTCAAGTCCCAGGTCATTGGTGTAAAAGTCCAAGTCAAGTCACAAGTCTTAGAACATTTTTTCAAGTCAAGTCTAAAGTCATAAAATTAATGACTCGAGTCTGACTCGAGTCCAAGTCATGTGACTCGAGTCCACACCTCTGCCGGATGACTCCTGAAACAAAAATGGACTGACGCTGACCTCCTGTCGGTGTGTGGGTGTGTGAACGTGTCGCCGTCCAGCAACTGTTTTATTTCATGGATTGATCCTTCACATGTATTTGGCACATTTATAAGACTGAATATTTCCAGGAAGACCAGGCTGATCTCCAGAACATGAACGTGTGTGTGTGTGTGTGTGTGTAATGCAAGCCGTTTTGGCTTCGCTTTTATGAAATGATGTGTTTATTTTTCAGGCGCTGACACGATTCAACATGTTGAAGGATAAAACAAAAGCTCCTTTAACGATGTTTGTTCATGAAAACATCTCAGAGAGATCACTCCCTGATAAGAAAATCACTTTTCTTAAAAGCACAAACTCAGCTGTGTTGTGTCTGCTGAAGCTGGTTGTCAAACTTTGCAACAACAAGCAGCTCCGGTTCTCACTCTTCCTCATTGATAAAGCCAAACTCAGAGCTGCTTTATTAGGAACAAATGTTGCTGCGTTCACAGCCCTGAATAAATCACGTCGTGTTTGAAAAGCCTGGTCTGATCCAGCCTCAGGACGGCTGTTGAAACAGTCGGGAGAGCCGCTCCGAGTGATTTTACTTTACATCTGAAAACAATCAATGACGAGAAATTAGCACGCAAACACGCCCATTGTTGTACACAGCTGAGCCAGACTCAAGCTGAGCCGAAGATCACTGAAAAAATAACATTTACAAGCTCATTGCTGACTACAATAAACCACAACATGATTAATAACACTATTAGAAAGCAGTCGGTCCAAAAAGTGTTTGTTTTCCTGTTTGAATTGAGTCATATTTCAAATACATGAACTCAAATATTTTCCATATGCACATCTTTAAAAGGCTGTTAAAGGTCTTAAATTGATTCTTAGAAATTCTCAGACCTTTAAAGTTTTGTGTGCTTACGTTAATGTTGGTCATATCCTATAGCTTTAAGGGAACAAAGGGATATGTGGTGGAAAAATGTTAATAGTTTTTTATGTGTGCTAGTTAGAAGGTCTAATTTTTGTAACCCTATTAACAAGATTCTCAAGGGCAAATTTCTAACTGTAAAAAAATCACATTTTCTGAGAACTTAGAGTTAGTTTAAGGTTACCGGGTAGGGCTTGTGTTCAGCATTAAGGTTCAGGGGTTACTTAGGGATTAAGTTGTGTAACCAATGAGAATATTAAGTAGTATAAATAAACATATACGTGCCCACAGATTGGATATGCATTGATTTAGAGGTACATGGAAACACAGCTTAAAAGCACGGGAACAGTATTATAAATTAGAGCAACTTTTCCTACACATGGACATAGAACCTGAACGAAAAGCCTAAAACACACAGATTTGGATTAAAGATTAGGGGTAAAGATGACTTTGCAGACGTTCCAGGCACTGGTTGCCTAGGTAACCCTCTAATGCATCAACAACATCCTCCACTCTTATTGGTAGTTACTCTTGTTTACCTGAGGACTTACTCACTTTGAGTGTATCATTACACTGCACCTCCATCTGAATCTGCACAGGTGCAGTTCAGCACCTGTGATGGTCAGCTGTGCAATGTCCATCATGTCTATACTTTCACCCACAGCAAGAGAGTATGCAATAAAGTTTTTGCTTCTTTCACACAACTGTGTTCTTAAATCAGTGGCCATCTCACAAACCCAATCAGCAATCGTATTTCTCCTCAGGCTCACATTTGCCAAAATCTGCGTTTTGTCTGGACACAAGACGTAGCTTACCTTCATCATGCAGCTCTTCAGAGTGGTACCGGGCTGATTTGGCTGTCTCCTCTGCTACAATAAAATTTGCTTTCACAACAGCTTCACTTTGTGATTTTGCTCTGGTGGAAAAAGTCTGCTGAAATGTCAGATTCTACTCTTTTCTACTTTCTGTAGTTTCTGCTCTGCATTTAGGTTTTTCAGCTTATCCTGACGTTTTGTCTCGTTGTGCTGTCTTAAATTAAATTCCTTCATTACAGCCACATTAGCTCCACTAATAAGACACATGGGTTCACCAGCAATGTATGTAAACATATATTCAGTCATCCACTGGCGCTGAAAGGCTCTGCTTTCAGAATCAACTTTTCTCTCCATCATTGTGAGCGGCTAGCTTCAAGTTTGACTTGATTGACGCAGGAATGTTCCCAGTTAGCCTAGCGTTCAGCAAGGAGCCTGCAGCGCTGTATTATGGGATCTGTAGTTTGTATATTATTAGCGCCTCATATCGTCGCGCGGGCCTTGACTTTGACACATGTGGCATATATGAATTTTCAATTATATTATATTTGCTACATCTGTCTTATTTTGCAATTTACTACTTAAAAATTTATTGTGCAATTTTTTGAAGTTATTCAGGGGGGGAAAGAAGGGGGATGTAAAAGTCAAATATGGCACATTAGGCATTGAAAGGCTAATGGGTTAAGGGTAAATTTATGGATTGCAGTTACAGGTCGGGGTTAGAATTAAAGATGCTGGATCTAGGTTTTGGGGTTAGATTCATGGGGGTTAGGGTCAGTGATTGTGGATACATTTCAGGGGGTCAGGATTAAGATTAGGAGTCAGATTAGAGATGGTGGCACTGTTGCATTACCAAGTTCCTGCTCTGAAGGTTTAACTTGTTTAAATAGAGAATACATGATATATGTTTGTGTTTGTGTACAGACATATTCACATAAATAAAATTATATTTAGCAGCAGTCGGGCAATTCTTTATTCAGAATTATTCAATGTGAGCAGGACAAAAGTCTAAAGAAGCTAAACGTTACATAAATTATTAAAAAAGAGGTCAAGTTTAGTAAAAATGTGAGGATTAGAAAGGTTGGGAATAAAACTGAGGTTAGAGAAGGGGTGAGAAGGTCAAAGAAATGATTGTCAAAGACAGTCGTTAGGGTTAGGGAAAAGTGAGAAGATGGTGTGTTCAAGTTTAGGATTAGGGTTAGGATTAGGAAATAAAGAAGATGGGAGTGCTTGGAAGAAGTGAATGAGACAAACTGACTATTTAAGGTAAAAACATATGAAAATATGTTCACCATGAATGCCAGAAGTTTACTGGTCTTGTTTATTCAAGTTGAATCCACTTAATTTTGAGTGATCAACTCAAGTACAGTGATGTCACATTAACAGAGGGGCAGGAACATCTGGGTTTCATGCTGTTAAGAATAAAAATATTTCGGAGTGAAACAAAACAAACCAAAACTCAAGCCAAACGCACCCAAACCTAGTCCTTTGGCTGTGAGAGGAGGAGAAGGTGTGGTCAGGGCTGATAGCTCAGCTGTTGGGGGTTTGGACGAGCCTCAGTCAGTCCGTCAGTCAGTTGAGCTGCTAACACAGAGTGAGAGCACGGGTTAAATATAGAGCAGAGCCTCAGTGCTGATGACCGGGAACAAGCAGGCGTAAAGAGAGAGGCTGAACATCCTGCGGCAAAAAGAGAACTTATTTTATTTCAGCTCAGAGAAAGAGTCTGTTTATTCTCATCTCTGCCCTCGCACGATCCCCTCCTCTCTCTCTGTCTTCAGTTCTCACTCATACTCTCTCAGCCAGTGAGCATACAGCCCAAACTTGGAGAGGACAAAGCTTCACCATGCTCCAACTTTGGCAGAAAAGGAGACACAGTGAAGGCTGGATTTAAGATTTAAAGGAAAGAAGACAGACACGCTGGTGTGGTGAGTGCTGGAGAAGAAGTGAAGTATTAATAAGGACCGGAGTCATTTTGGGACCGAACAGCTGTGACACTAAGAGCTACCAGGTGAGTAACTCTGATTTCTGGCTTGTTTTGATATATTTGTTTTGATTTGCCACAAAGAAATCTAGAAAAACATCTGACCACTACTGAAATGGGTATGTGCCATCATATTTGCGAACATGCCAATATTATAGACCGATATTTTGAAAATATATTGGCGTATACCATTACTGATGGAAGCAAAACAGTATTTATAATTTTTTGCACATTTATTTATTTATTCATTTATTTATTGTTTGCAGTTATTATACAAAAAACAGGACACTCATATAAAAACATACTTTTCCCTCAAATATTCAGAAATGCAAAGATCCAAAGATCTGTATAAAGAGTTGGTGAATCACAACTACTATTAAAGGAAAAAAAATCCAGACAAGATCATCTGAACTAAATTAAATGTCAGCTAACAGAAAAACTGACATAAAAATAGGTTTTATATCACCAAGTCAACAGTATGAGAACTTATCAAAATGTTTATTTGAAATTAAAAAAACTCCACAAAAAATAAATATCCAGAATCCAAATATAATGATTAAAAATAAAGAAATCAGGATATTTCAATAAATAAAGCAGTTTAAAATAAAGATTTGTTACAGTAGTTTATATCAGCTAATTACTTAAGGTAGTTTTGAGGTGTTGTTCCATATTATTGGCAGCTGAATTATTTCCCATTTTTTCATCAGAAGAAAATCAGACGAGCTTGGTGTTCTGCTTCCTTGTAACTTCATTCACTAAATAATCAAAAATACTAATAATCAGAAGTGTGGAAATGTTATATTTAAAATGTGTCTTGTCGATGCACAGCAACATCAGTCATACAAATGACGTTGCAGAACCAAAAAGTCAGCTGAGGGAGGAGGTCAGGGTGGCTGGACGGGTCAACAAAACATCAGCAGTGACTCAAACCAAGCTATTTATGGAAGCCTGACTCATGATGGTGGATTTGATCTGTAATGGAGTGAAAAACATGATCTAAGTTAAGTGTGATGTGTGTGTGTTCAGTTTAGAAATTATAACATTATTAGTTATTATTAGGCAAAAATATTTTAAGGTCATTGCTGTAAATCCAGTTAAAATGGCCACAAATTAACATTTGCTGCTTTGTGACTTTTTTAATACTGAAAAATCAACAGGATTTCCAACTACCTTAAGACCTCAGAGACAAAAATATGAAGCACATTTTTATGAGGTTGGGGTCAGGTTTGAGCTCACAGGCTAATAAACCTCTTCATGAACCTTTTACCTCACCTGTAAATGTTTTATCAATTAAAGCATAACCAAATAATTCATGATGAATGATTAAACTTACTCAGAATTACTGAAAGCGGTAAAACATTTTTTGTTTATAATTTAACGGGTTTAAAGGCCTTCCTTTCCAAACTTGATTATTTCATCACATACTGCACATTCATGATGCAAATTCTAGACTCTAAAAGGAGAGTGGGAGGCCATGCTCTGGTTTCCCACACGGATCACTTTAATAAATGTCCAAAGAAAAACTGTACTCTTATCCCATGCCAGGTTTTTCTAATAGATTTATTAATATAAACCCCAAATCATACATTTGTCTGCACAATCTCTTCAACAAACAACATTCTTTAACCTAGAAATGGAAAATATGACAGAAGCAGATGATGCAGTAGATGGCAAAAATAGAAAGCGTGTGGAGTTACAAAACAGAGACACAGAAAGGCTCAAGTGTCACAAATAACATTCAGAGTTCAGTTTGTGCAGCATACCACACCCTGCATCCCCCAACCCTCAACTCTGATGGGAAATCTGGCCGAACAGTAGAGTGGACAGATGTGTGCACAGAGAAACAGTGTAGTAGATTTGCACCATCAACAGTTGAGACAGAACTGTTATGAAAATGATTGTGTAGGACCTAAACACCTACTGCAAACCAACCACACAATTCAGGTATTTAATGGACAAAAGGATGACCGTGCTGCTAGACAAAGATTGAGATCAAAAACATCTGGATGACCCATGATACCTGATGGTCCACCATGGAGAACTGAAAGAGGAAAAGAGCGAAAAGAAAAATGACAGATGGCGATATGACTAAATCTTGGGTGGACAAGTGTTCGAGTATTTAAAAAGTCTAGGAAACAGACTGAGTCCTCTCTGTAGTGTCACTGACTGAAACCATAGTCTTCATAGCAAACACCAGGGCCTCACTATGTTATAAACTCAGGGATGGGATTAGTAAGACTGGCACAGTCATTGATCCTAACTCTTAGGTTTTCGTGCAGGGTTAATGTTGTGAAGAGGTGCATGTTAACTCAAACCACCACCTTCTTTAAACCTAACGTTGTAGCAAAGAAGTCAAATGGCAAGTCAGGGGAAAAAAAGTAGAAAACAAAAATCTCCAAAACAGATGTTTGGCTGTTTGGCTGAGAAACCTGCAGGTTAATACTGCCCCCATGCTTTTAACCTTCTAAAATGGGCTTGGTACGTCTTTAATACAAGACTGTTATCTCCACCTAAACACAGTGAGGAGCTAAAATCCTGCAACATGGTGATTTGATGGTCAACAATCAGGAGGAGGAGCAGGCCATCCGCTAACTGGAAAGTTGGTGGTTCGATCCCTGGCTGCTCCTCTCTGCATGCCAAAGTATGCCAACATACTTCTGGTTCTGCAGCATGAAGCCAACAATCTGCATAAACCTGCATGGTTTTTAAAGGCCAGCAGGGGGTGACTCCTCTGATGGCAAAAAGAAATCTGTCCTTTCTGTGTGAGCTTAGTAAACACTTTCCTGATGAGTTTATGGTCTCCATCTCTAGTTTCAAGTCTTACTTAGTGCAGGAGGATTTTCAGTTTGTGCCTTTTGGTCCCACTTGAGTTAAAAAAGCAGGGTTTGGTTAATGACTGGGCTACACTGACACGTATTGTCCCTAAGGTTCTGAGGCACCCCTTGCTAGTCAGCTGAGTTTTTAAAACTGAAAAGACTCAGGGCTTCTTAAACTCTCCCGAATTCTTGAATTTGATTGGTTGACAGATTAAACAGCCAAAATTTATCTTAAATGCAACAAAAGCGAAGTGACCTTAATCATCTCCTTTCCAGGTCCCGCTGTTACACTTGGGATCTATTAGAGCAGCTTTGCATGATTCACAGTTCAAAATAATCCTTATTTATTTCATACTGGGCCTCAGTACAACCTCTCATTTCATGTCGTTTCTGAAACAAGCCATTTTAGCTCTTCCCCCTTTGAGACAACTTGATTCTGATTGGCTGACTCTTGCAAACAGAAGGATTTAAGATGGGATTATCAGGGATATCCACTTCCTGTGGCATCATAGGGGATTGCAGGGATTTCTTGAACATGCTGTACGCTGACTTCTTCATTTGGAGCAAGAGATACATGACAGAGAATAAGGAAAAGCAGACTCGACTCAGCTTTGTGTAGATGCTGTGTGTAAACGAGAAATTATCAACCTTTTAAATAAGGTTGAAGTGGGGCCAAAATAATAACTTCAGAACTAAAGTGTAAGTGAGTTAAACGCTTTCAGGCGTCATTTAGATGTATAGTGACGGCTTCAATAATGAGTTACTGGAATGAAGCGACACCCACTGAGCCACACTGAGTGTGTCGTTACTGAGTCATGAAAGGATCGTCTGTGAGACACTCGCTCAGTGAATCAGTGAATTATGACTCCCTTATTCACAGCCCAGTAAAGGCTGGTTTCAGGAAGCAGTACATCAGGAGGCATTAATTTAATAGATGTTTTACCAGAGTGCTTAAGCGCCGCTCAGCTGAGAGACAAGCTCTGCTCTTTCCGACACAGTTTCTACAGCAGCTGGGAGGAGATGCTGCAGCAGGAAAACAATTTTCAGTCACACAAGGTTTGTTGTGTCCAGACTGAAATATCTATAAGCAGCTAATGAATGGAAAACATGAACGTTTGTGCAAGTATGCTCTGCAGTCAAGTGCCATTAGTTTCCCTGAATGAAAGAAAACTTGTGTTAAGCTAATAGTAGTAAAGATGTACTGTATTATGGTTTTATGGTATTCCAGAGACGTAATGGGATCATTATGAGGGGAACGTAATTGTAAAAAGTTTTTTGAATTATAGCATGTTACTTCTGGTGGAGGGAAAAGCCCCGCTGGGTTGGTTCAAGCCTGCCCAGGACCTTTGTGCTGCACCCTGCTCATCCACCCCTATGGTCTCCTGTAATTTGGTCTGTTTAAACACTTTGACTTAATCATTGAGAGTCAGTGAGAAGTTTAGCAGTGGTTCAGGCTTGTTGGTCTGACTGGCACTGACTGTATAAAAGATGCACATAGCGATAGTGATGTCACTCATTGGTGTAGTACCCCTTATTGTGTAGCTTCAGCGTTTTTGGATTCTGGTTGCATCCTGTCATGTGCAGTAGGCAGGATGAAGGACCCAAATGCAGGAATTGTACATGGAATGTAAACTCAAAGCAGCAGCTTTTTTCGTTGGGAAAAATCCTCCATAAAATAACTTACAAAAACCAAAACCCTGAACATGGAAACTAAGAACTTAACACTTGGAAACAAGGTGCAGGGAACTAAGAATAATAGAAACCAGAAACCTGGAGAAACTTACAGCACATAGGGTATTACAACAACAGACAGAGGAAAACACAGGGCTTAAATACACAATGGAGTAACAAGGGAATAGGAAACAGGAGGAAAACAGAGCTTGGACTAATCTGTCATAACAAGACGTGGAGGAAGCAAAACCAAATGCACTGAACACAGGACAAGGAACTATCAAAATAAACAGGAAATCTTCACAAAGACGCAGACTTGACACTGTGACATGGAGACACGACTGACTAGGAACATGAAACACAGAGATTAGAGTAACTAAACGTGGAACACAGGGAAGGCATAGAGACAGAAAACTAGAAACTAGGAACTATAAATATAACACACACAGAAAAAAATTAAAGAGAACTAAACCCATGAAAAACAACAAATCAAATAATATAACTTAACCCAGAATTACACAGACCCAGTAGTGTGACACCTCCATGTTGGTTTGTGAAACAAAAAGGGACTCGTATTTAAGCTGCACCCATAAACTGTACATACACAACACACCAGCACATCCAGATGACTTTGAGAGAAAATCCTGGAATTTTACTTTCCAAAACTAGAGCAGAAAACAGCATCAGTCATCCAGGTCATCGTAGTCTAAGGAGCTTGGAAAGAAAAGCGTCTGGACTTCTTTAAGTGGCTTGAAGACGTTTCACCTCTCATCCAAGAAGCTTCTTCAGTTCTAGGGTCAAATGGTGGAGAGTCCCAGATTTAAGCCCTGTGGGAGTGTCCCATCAAGAGGGACAATCAACCCCCTAATGATCCTCTACCTAATCACATGAGTAGGTCACAATCAGCCAAGGTTTCGGGTGAGCTCATGGTGAAATCTAGCCCCACCCTATCATGTGATTTCCTGAGGTCAGATGGTCCGGGATGTGAGTGGGGGTTAAGGCGTCTGGGATGGGATCTCTAAACTGGATTATAGATGGCAGACAGTTGGTGTCTTAAGCCAAACCATCTGTCTTCTCTGTCCAAAATGTGAACATTGGCATCCTCGAAAGAGTGACCTTTGTCCTGCAGGGACCGCTGAGTCTTGTCCGGTGGAGGTGGCTCTTCTATGTTGTACCATGCGCTTGTGAAGTGGCTGTTTGGTCTCTCCAATGTAGAGGTCTGGGCATTCCTTGCTACACTGTACAGCACACACTACATTGTTAAGTTTGTGTTTAGGAGTTTGTGTAAGCGTTTTCGGACATTGAAACGGCCGAAAACGCTTACGCTCCACTACTGCGCATGCGTGCAACGCAAGACGATTCGACCTGACTCATTTCTGTCTACCGTTTATTTACTTTTCGGCTCATGTCATCGTTTTCGAAAAGGCTCCAGGTTTGCTGTCCACACTGCGATGCAAAAACGGCGTCCGCTTTGGAGAGCGTTTTCAAAACGCTGCGTTTTCCTTTACAAAAAACTGCGTCTCAGTATGGACGGGAGGTCAAAACGGAGAGAAAAAGATGCATTTTCGCAATTCCGTAGTGTAGTAGTGAACATAAGTTAGTGGGAGAAAGAAACCACGGTACACTTGGCAGTATCAAACCAGGATAGAGGTAGGAAGGAAGGGCAGTCCTGTATTGGTGTAATCTGTGCCAGATCACACATGTGGATCCATCCCTGTGGCGACCCCTTGGAAAATAAGGGAGTGGCCAAAAGTACTCAGTCAGCTGTGTGGAGTTAGTGTTCTCTCTGCACACACACGGGCTCTCTATGGGTGCTTCCTCCCCCTCCCACATTATTTTAACCAGTGATTCTAAATTTGCTGCTGGTGTGAACGTTTTGTCTGTGTTAGCCTTGCGCTGACAGATGACCCTCAATGACTCTAAGCTGGATGAACATCCATCCATCCATCTTCTTCCGTTTTATCCGAGGCCAGGTCGCGGGGGCAGCAGCCTAAGCAGAGAGGCCCAGACCTCCCTCTCCCCAGCCACCTCCTCCAGCTTATCCAGGGGAACACCAAGGTGTTCCCAGGCCAGCCGAGAGATATAATCTCTCCAGCGTGTCCTGGGTCTGCCTCGGGGCCTCCTCCGGGAGCAGACCCAGGACACGCTGGATGAACAGTTTTGAAAAATGGTTGAATGGAAGAAAACAGATTTTCTGTAGCACCTTCTTAGGAATAAACCCACAGTAGCATAAAACATGGTGGGTTATGTGGAACTGCCTGGACCCAACACAGAGTTTTAATCTCAAAAATGTATTTGTTTAGTAAAACCTTAACAACAGAAAGAAAAAGGTGCTTATCTTACTCTTTCTGGTGGCTAACAAAAATGTGAAAAAAAAATAAAATAACCATAAAAAAAATTCCAGGTAAAACAAAATTAAAAAACAGAAAAAAGTAAAAAATTAATACAATTTACGCACATTTTAAAATCTTACATTGAACTGTATTTTAATTTTTTTTTCTGCACATAAAAAAATGAAGAGTGGAAACCATCTGAAAATATTTTAATTATCAGATTATCAGATGAAGTCTGCATATTTGTGAAATCTGGACCGATGTGTATATAGGAAGCTTATATATTGTTCCTTTACTCTTTAATGTTTGTGCACTGGACTCCTCGGGGCACAGCCGGACCTGACACAGGCTACAAACCTTCACATGTTTCCTTTGGATTTATTTCATGGTTTTGCTTTGGTTCTGATTTTGCTTTGAGGATTGAACTATACATCAGACGTCTCTTCTTCTATTTAAAAATGTTCCACTTTTATGTGTTTCAGAGCTGAACATTAAACAGAGAAGGTCTTTAACTCGACCTCCTCTCTGTTGTTGTACCCAGCATACTCCGACCCTGCCCAGATCTCCTGGGACCTTCCCTTTGCTTTGCTAGCTATTTTAAAAAGTTGTCTTTTATCTGGGTGTGCATACAGGCAGCAAAAAAACCAAAAAAACAAACAATAACCAATGGATGGGAATAAAAAGCAGCACAATTAAATTTTTGAATGTGGAAATTGTTTGCTTGACCCGTCCGTCAGCACGGTATTTTTCAAAATTATCAAACATAATCTGCAACATGAAACCACTGATTAGAGTTTGGTGGCGATCCAGATGTTTGATTTGCACCAGTTGTTTCAAATCCTAACAGGATATTAAATGGGTCAACATATGTCTCCTCTAAACTGTTATGATGAAAGAGCGGATGTGTTTGGGTGTAACGGTTTGTGAACGTTGCGCTGATGATGATCAGGATCCCAACAAACATTCGAACCATGCAATTCACAAAAAAGATCTCATCTCAACCCAGCTTTCACAACTCAAGAGTTTCTTCTTATTGTGTTATTTCATCATCTTCTGTGTCTCTTTCCTTTTAATTTTCCAATAACTGGAATCTTTGGGTTTCAGAAGGTTTGGTCCTTCTGCGATTCCTCAGTCATAATCTGGTGCAAAACCAAAAAGTAACTAGTCAGAAAAAAGTTTTGAAAAATCATGTTTTTGACTTCTGTGTTGCAAATTAGATCTTAGTTCCTTACATAAAAGTGGTACATACGTTTGATGCTTCTGGAAGATTTCACCAAGAGGTAAGAAAAAAAAAGACTAAAAGAGTTTTGAGGTACACCACAAGCAAACATGGACTGATACACTGAAGATGAAGTGGGATGTGAGAGTTTGCATGAAGCTATGTTTCTAAGCAGTGCGAAGCATTTATAAATGCAGCTGAATGACAAATAAAGTAGTTGTATATGTTAATAAGAAGTTTATAAATGGAGTATTTTTCAGAACTGGTCAAACAGTCGATTATAGGTATCTCCTTAATGATTTAAAGAGCTAAAAATGACAAATTTTTGCTACTTCTGTCATGCCTTTAGTGTATCTTATTAATCAGTCCCTAAGCATTATTAGATCTTGTAGTTCTCCATTATAATCCTTTGATAGATCAGAAACTTGTACCTGAAATCCTTACTGCCTGGGCTCCGTGCCATAGGGTAGGAGTAATCCTACCCTATGGCACGGAGCTTATCTGGATAAGTGAAGTGAATAAAACTTGATGTTTCCAAGTTTGACTCAGCAAATGTATCTAGATAATGGAAAAAATTTGCTTCTAGGAATAGCTCCAATGTTTCCAGTACATTTATAGCTGGACATCAGAGGTGAAAATCGCTTTGCAGATCCAAAGCAAACACACCTAAATCAAAAGATTAATTCCTCATTTCTTTTTGGCTGTTTTAAAATACCCTCCTGGTGGTTGTGAAAACTTGATCAAATGTTTGACTTGAATTTGCATTCAAGAAAGAAAAATGAGGAAAAACTATAACCGATTTCTAAAACCGTTGCAGATTCTGGTCACATTAGCCTTTAAATTCTCAGCTTCAGCTTGTAACAGTGTGACCGTAACTTCCATTTGCAACCCAAGGCCAACTGATAAGACAGGAACCATGAGATCATTCTGCTAATTCAGCTCACTAATCTGTGTGGGACCAGCGTCCGCCGTCATGTTTGGTTTCATAACAACAACTGCTGTTCCCATGACAGCATAACAGGGAGCAGAGGCGAGCACTGCATTTGTTTGGCTACACTTTTCTGTAGCAATGAGGAGGGCATATCAAACAGCTGATAACATCAAGATGGATCACGCTGGGAAAGATGGGATGTTGATGTTGTGGCAAGCTGTCTGAGCTCAGCCTTGAATTTGCCATCATATTACAAGGTAGACATACTGCACTCTTATCCAAGTTTGAATCATATTTATTTTTACTCTTTCAGAAACCCTGAAGTAGGGACATAATGTCCTCCAATATCTGGACTGAGACTTTGTCTGTTTGATGCATTTGATGTGTGATCTGAACCTTAATACATACTGAAAAGTCTTCCTTATGACCCAGGTTGTCACACTGTAAAATTCCCCTCTTTGAGACTCCTTTGGGTGCTTAAATCCAGCAGGTTTGTTCCCCTCATTCACCTTACACAGTGATTCCTTCAATAGATTAGTCCTAAAAACAGCAGAACCAAAGAAAACTGATGAGTTAATCAGTTAAAAGTAATCAGAATCCCCCCATCCATCCATCCATCCATCCATCTGTTCCTTCATCCATCTAGTTGTAAATGCACCCATCCACCCATTCTCAGGCCAGATGAGATAGTTTGTCTCCAGGGTTTCCTCCCACTTGGATGGTACTGGAAAACCCAGTCCATTCTCATCTACAGGGCACCGGTTTTCTATACATGCTGTAACACAGCGGTGTGATGAACAGCAGGGACATTACACAGGAGATCAGCTAGTGTAGAAAACAGTCCAAACAAGCCCAAAGGTCAAGCACTGGGAAATAAGAAGAAAAACATGACTGGTATCACATAGAAAAAAACACATATTTGTGAAAACTAAACTCAAACTTCTTTTTTCTTGAAGCAGGTATAATTTATGATTTTAACAGTTTAGCTCCTTGAGGACAGCTTTGCTCCGCAACTGCAGCCAGTTTCAGCACTGTAAAATCAACACATGCTGTAGATTGGCTTTGCAACATACAAAGATGGATGTAACTTCTGGGTCTGAAACTAATTTGCAAACAACTGAAATCTTCATTCTTTCTAGGGGCCAGTAGGAGGTGACTCCAGTACTTGCATAAAAAACTTCTGCTTAAATCGTGGAAGTCTGTGGGAAAATGACCCAGTGCTCCCTCATGTTTACCTCAGTAAACACTTTCCTGCTAGTTTCCAGGCTTCTGAATAAAACATGAGGTTATTTTTTGTAAATAAGGGTCTTTATTCAAGTTAAACTGGAGGATTACTGTGGTTGTGCTCATTGTCAAGGGTTTCACAGTGAGATGGACTGCTGTTCATCACATTTGGTTTCAAAATAAACACAAAATGATGCAACTAAACGTCAGCTTAAGGCTTCACAACAGGACTTCACTAACCAGTGGATGAGCCATGGTGTGTAACTCTGTGCTCTGCACTTACCAGTGAATGAAGTGATAACGGCCTCCTCATTGGCTGAAGAAGCCACATGCTGGCAAAAAACTGATAACGACTGATAACAGGTATCAGTGATTCAAGGCTCTCATTAAATGTTGATTTAGTTATTCAGGTTCTCCTATCCCAGATTTTCTATTTGAATGTAGATCTTCTTCATTGATGTGAGAAGCCTTACGCATACTTAATAAATCTCTGTCCCCTTTAGTTAGTATGGCTGTTTGTGATGCAGTGGGAGTCTTATGATACGGTCCAAACTTATTCCTCTCTCATGACTCATTTCTCCAGTCATGCATGTGGTGGGCTGACCACCAACCACTTGAGATTGGTCAACGGTCAGGAGCTAAACGGCTTGTAAAAATTTAAAGTGACGTAAAATGAGCAGCGTTCAAACCCTCGTGATATCCTGCCTCGCTCTAACTTCACCCCCACCCTCCCCCTCCTCCTCCTCCTCTCAGAGTTTATGAGTCAAGTGACTTCATACTCAGTCCATTTGAAAGGCATGTGGGACTTGGCTGCTGGCCTACTGCATGTTGGGATGATGTCAGCTCTCTGGACTGGTCACCACTGATTAGAGCTCACGCACAAACTCCTGGGAGGAAACCTGCCTCATATAAACCCGAAGAATTTTAGCCTCAATGACTGACGAGGTCCGGTAATGCACCAGGATTTGGATGGTTAAAACCTCTTAATTTAGGAGTTTTATGGTAGAAGCAACAAGAGATTAGATTTCAGTATGATCATTTATGGTAAAATGACAGCAAACAAACTAAATTCTCCATGAAGCTGAGAGCATCTCAGCTATTTAAGCTTGAGCAGAATTATTAAGTGGATAAAAGCTTCCAGAGAGGAGGAAAAGAGGAGGAGGAAAGTGAAACTGACTGAGAGGATTTGTTAGGTAACAAAATGTTTTTTTTTATCCATTCTGCTGTCCCAAAACCATAACATTTTAATTATAATTAAAGCGTTCTGACAAATATGTTTAAAAAGAATAACTACCTTGATTATGTTCAGTGCAATCATTTCCTCCTTTCATGAACTGCTGCTTCAACTCAGAAGATGATCAGAACGGTAGTCTGTTAATTTCACAACTGACTCTTTGCAAGGCCACCGTAATTATCTAAGGTTACATGATTTCACTTGGACATGTTGTTAATAGAATTTCAATTCTTCCTCACCTTTATCAGCTGACGTTACAAAGCAGTAGCACATTATATAGTAATTGTAGGGAAGGAGGTTTGGGGAGTGAAAACTGAACACATCAGCTGATGTCCAACTTAGAGCTCCTAGTCCTGGAGTCCATTGGGCCAGCGTGTCTGTTTACTCATTGAATAACGTATACGTTTTTTTTAGATGGTAAATCCTTTAACCATGTTTACACATCATTTTATATGCTATCCGGTCGTTAAGTCTGACATCACTAGCCGTGTCTGGGCTTAAACTCCGCTGCAGGTCCATATATCAAACGATCACTATGGCATACTGAGAGTTGAAAAACTGTCTAAAGCCTTTCATCTTTAATAAAATGATCAGCGTTCTGCTCTACCAGGTGTAACAACTGAGTTTAACATCCAGGCATCCATGAGAACGGAATTTATGACATTTAACGGAGTTAGAAGTTAGCAGGAAGTTAGCTCGCTAGCTTCTATCTAAATACAATATAGCATGTCCTGACTGCGGGGTTTTGGAAACAAATTAAATCGTACAGCTCTGTTATCACTTCCAACATAAATGAAGACAGAAAACTAAACAGCAGTGACGTTTGTAGGGTTACTGAAGTTTGGCTAGCTGGTATATAATGATGTGCTACGTGACCGCTAGCGACACAGCTATGTTAGCATAATATAAACAAGCTAACTTTTTTTCCACTCGATAAAAGTTAACGTGAGTGTTCTCGGTGGTCAGGAACAAATGTAATCGCATGGCAGGATGCTGGATAATCCATCCACAATACGAGGTTAGTCATTCATATACTGCTGCATGGGCTGGGCTGTAGTTACATCCTAAGGTTTTAAAAACTGAGCTTAAATAAATGATTAGCGGTAATAAAAGCCAAGGGAGGTCAACAGTGATCACTGACTGTTTTAGGAGCTTTTTGAGATTAAATAGAAGAAAATACAAAACATTAAACATGTTAACAACACAAAAGCCATATTAAATGCAGAGGCCCAGAAGTAGGATTCGTCACGTCATCACTTAACAACTGGATAGCATGTAGGACATTTGGACCCAAACGCAAAGCAGAGTTAAAAAACAAAGAAAGTCCCAAAACATAGATCCAGAGACAGACTGTAAACAGCTGGATGATAAGTCACCAGTGACAACAATCAAGACAGTGATACGGGAGATGAACTAATACTAAACACAAGATACCAGTGACAAAGAGCTATCAAAGTCAAACAGGAAACTAATAATGTCTAACAGGAACAAGAATTTAACAGAGAGAAAACAACTTCAATATCAAACTAATACCAGAGAGACAGAAAGAGTAAACTAGGCAAACCAAACGTAACGATGTAAAGGACACAGTCATGAATAAGAAAAGAAACCCAAGGATCCAGAAACAAATTAAAAAAACATTTACAAAACCCACAAACTCAACAAAGCTCAAAACCCAAGGATAACCTCATGTTTGGAGTTTCTGTTGCTCAGAGAGCAAACAACATTTCATGATCTTTTTACAAAAAGTGAAAATAGAAAAAAATAATTTACATATTGGATTTGATTCAGGAACACGTCTGCGTCATGTAGAGTGGACATCAGTGAAAGTCTTCAGGTGCAGAATATAATGTTGTAAAAAGTCCATGAACCTGCCTCTGCAAAACACCTTGTGCAGACATGTTAGTGAAATCCTTCCTTTGCTTTCATAATATTCCATAATACACAGTATGCTTCTGCTCCTGACTCGTGGATAAAAGATAAAAGTAAGTCATGGGTGCTCTGTGATAACCGAACTGCTGATGAGGGCTGTCGGCTGTAACTGAATGGATGAATTACTAAAGCCAGAGGCAGGCGTGTGCAGAGGATGCCTGTGGCTCCTGCCTCACCTAGATGGGCGAGCAGGCTGGAGCGAGCAGGTTAAACTGGGCTGCATTTACGATTTCTATTTTTGTAGCAGCTTCTTTGCGGCTCTGCTGCTCACTTATCAGAGCGGCCTTAAGACTCCATGTAAGGCAGCAGGCAGCGATGGAGAGGATGGATAAAACATGACGATCTAAGAAACCTTACCTTTTACTCTGTTCTGCTGGGTGTAAAAACTGAACATTTCCTTTATTTTTCAGCTGGAAAAATGAGGGTAGGATAGATTTAGTGATTTAAAAAGGCCATATTTTGTTCAATAACACACAAAAACAGTGAATGTATTCAGTGTATTTGGGCGGAGCTGTCTGTTTACACACCTTATTTCGTAATCTGTTTAGTCATTCTGGGATGAAACCAAAGGTTAGCCTTTCGGTATTTACAGTGCATACTTTAGACAAAATTACTTTTTCCCCATCTGTTTGTATGTTATTTATCCCACAATTCACAGACATGTCTCCTTTTCTGCAGATTTGTGTAGGATTCTCTGGGTGTATGTAGGAATTTAGAAGTGTAGGAAACATTGGTTAATAATTTTTCAGGCTTGAAGTATGAAAATAAGTATACTTTCAATAAAAACAAGTAAAACAGGTAACAAATATCCTTCTTTTTATACCGACTCAAACACTGAAATACTTACATAAGAAAAAATATAGATAAGTTTTACTCACACTGTTTGAGTGTGCTGTTTTAAGAAGGATCAGTCACCTGAACTTGACAGTATAGCCACACACTTAAGATTCACTTTATGCAAGCTGAGATTTGCAAAGCATCTTTGCGTTTGCAAATGCAAACGTGTCTGAACTTAGAAAAACCAGGTATAAATTATTAAATAAAACAAGTGTATGAAGCTGTACCCCTCAGTGAACAGTTAATAAAATAATCTTTAAAATGTTATAAAAACCTACAAGTTCTTATAATTTAAATTAGGTACGGATACAGTTTGCATTCATAGTGAATTAATATTCCTTCATAACAGCAACATCTGTGTCCTCAGTGATCTGCCCAGATGTGCATGTATTCTGTCATAGTCCAAGTTATCCATGAATAGCTGTTCCCATGTTGGAGCAGGTTTGGATTATTGTGTCTTTTATTTGCTGTGTTAAGTGTAAAAATATGACCCTTCATGCTGTCAGATTCATCCATATGGCATCTCAAGAAAACGTTATCAGAGTTTGTCCAACAGATTATTTTTAAAATCACCCACTGATTAAAATGATGGGATGCTGATTAATAAAGTGAACTAAGGCTGAATAATGGCTGTGTCAAAAAACCATGAACATTAAGATGAGTTCACCTTGGCTGCTCGTTTGCTCGTCACATCTGTGACTTTAACGGCCACTCAGGACAAGGTCAAGGCAAGAAAGTTGCTAATTTAAGCAGATATGTGAAAGGTACAGAAACAGCATTAAGGATGTGGTTGTAAGGGCACGTGCTGGCTGTCGAGTGCTGCTTATAATTGTTCTATTTCTGATGTGGCTTTGACTGCCTGGTAATAAGGAGGTAATATGAGCCTGCAGCAGCGCTGAAACCAACTGTAAGTGTCACTATTATAAGCACAAGAGCTTGATGGGCTGATATTAGTCAAGCATTTTATCCCAGCCTGCAGAGCTCAGTGATTTTCCATGGACTGAAGCGGAGAATGACACGCTGAGTTAGTGCTTTGATTTTTGTGTTACACGGTCAATTTGTGTGGGGATTATTGTATGCATGACAGCAAATTAGAGAAAGTGCACTTTGATTGGAGCAGAGTTACTGTGAGGTCATTTGAGTGCATCTGACCCCACCCGACTTGACTGGCTAACATGAGCCAAGTCTGCAGTGCAGGAAATTTTCCCACAGGGAAAAGTGGGTTCATACCACAGACTGTGTATAAGAGGTGGACGTAGCCACTGTGACGTCAGTCGCTAACATTTCAATGCCAAGAGAAGAATGAAATCAAAGAACTTCATTAAAATATTAATGACTACCATTAATGCACCACCAACACTGCAAACATTTTTGAGACCCTACAAGCAAATTTTGTGTCATTAAGCGTGATGGACAGGAAACAAATCCAGGGCTCACACGCAGACAAAGTAACAAAGGCGAGTCATTTATTACGCTGTTGACATGGCGAGTCGATCCAAGTTGGTACTAATGGAAAAGGGGGTCAAGAGAGATACAAGAGAACAAAGGCTTTACCACACTGGGTAAAATGAACAAACGGATAAAAACAGTCAAAACAGTCAAAACAAAAACAAAAATAATAGTAATAAAATTTTCAGGAAATTTTCAGTAAACATGTCAGATGATGTAAGACTAACATGAACAGGTAAGACCCCATTATAACAATATTACAAAACAAATAAAAGTAATACAAAGTTATACTAGCACCCCATGTGTGATATATTGTTTTAGTAATGTTAGTAAAACACTTAATGTCTGCGTGGCTTCTGTGACGTTAACGCTGTGTTGCAGAAACCTCTCTGTGTGGATCGTTGTCACATCGTCTCACAAATTACACACCTCTAATTTAAAACCTTCCCTGGATGAGTCACACAATAATTCACATTCACGTGTTTATTTGTATAAAGTTGGACATTTTAACATATTTTTAATATGTTAATAATATGTTAAAAATATATTAAAAATATGTTATTTGATATTTTTAACATATCGTCTTTGAAGACCGACTCCCTGTCTGGCCAGCCTCTAGTGGACATCAGAGGAACTGCAGCTCACCTCAGTGATTTTTATGATACTGCTCCAGTGTTCATTTCATCATAACGTATCTTTCTCTATAAAGGAGACCAGAACCATACATCTTTTAATGACATCCTTTTTATGTCTTGTATAAAGTGCTGTGAATGGCCTTGCATTATTGATAGGCCTTACACAAATAAACACTTCTTTGCCTCTTCAGTATGAGCCCAATCCCACATAGTAAAGGATGGAGTTTTATTGGGAATCCAGAGATTTGTGAGCTCAGCTGGCAGGAAGCCACGGACTTTTCGCAGGATTATTTCTTCACAGCTGAGCTCGTAAAACAGAGCAAGTGGTGAGAGATCTGTGAGGGAACGGCTACTGCTGCCAGTGGACGAGAAAGTTAGCTTCTGATGAAATATCAGCAGTCACCTCTGTGATTATTAGCTACACAAATATTATGTTCAGCAGTCTGAGCTTCACAAACAGGTCAAACAGCCTTTGAAAGACTGCATTCAAATTTATTCACAAAAAGATTCATGTGATTTCCTGGTTCATCAGCATTTGGAATTATTAATCTATTCTTGAAGTTTAGCTAAGAAGAAATTATACTCTGCGCTTCACACATAAACAAAGACTTGTTCTTGTCGTTACTGTTATATTCTTAATCCACCCTGCAACACACAAAACTAAAGAAACCAAAATTAGAGCTAGAGTGGAAGAGAAGGAAACTTAAATATTACACATAAACATTTTACGCAGTGTTCACACAAAAACAGCTTCACTCCTGTCCAGTAGTGTCTTGATGCATGCTCCATCATCCAGGTGAGGAAATCCCAGAAAGTTGATTCAGTTCATCTGGATGTCACGTTTTCAGTGGGAGGAACATTTCATCATCCATCCAAGTGGCTTCTTCAGTCTCAGCTGACTGCAGGTTTCAGTACATTTGCCTAATGACCAACACATATGCAGATGCACTGTCCATAAACCAATTCAAAATCTACAAAAAGTCTTTTCGGAATCAGCCGAGAAAACTGCAGTAGGTGGGGGTTAGGGCGGGTTAAAGCTCTGTGCATGAAGAACAAGACTGAGAATCAATAATAGATATTCATGATCTTTGGTCCTCAGGCAGCGCTGCATTAAAAACATGACTCTGGAAGGAGATCAGTGTACAGGCTCAGGAACACTTCAGGAATCACCGTCTGAGAACTGCTCAGCGTGGTGCTCACACACACGCAGGTTAAAGCTCCATCATGCAGTGAAGAAGCCAGACTGACTGTGACTGTGATGGAGAAACAGCACCGGCTCCTGTGGACCAAAGCTCGTTAAAATGGACTGAGGCAAAGAGGATCCCAAGAGGATCCGAAAAAAGACACCAGGTCCTCCAAACTAAAGAGTAGAGGGATCATCCAGCTCGTTGTCAGTGCACAGTTCAAAATCCTGCATCTCTGATGATATGGTGGGGGTGCATCAGTGTTGAGAGGTATATACTGGTTTTAGAGCAACACATGCTCCTATCCAGATGATGTGCGATTTTAGGGAGGCCTGCATATTTCAGCAGGATGATGCTAAACCACAGACTGCATCTATTCCAGCGGCACGGCTTTGTAGGAGAAAAGTCCGGGTGCTGAGCTGGTCTGCAGGTAGTCCACACCTTCAACCAGCTGAGAACATCTGGAGCATCATGAAACCCACAACAGGACAAAGCAGAGACAGGACTGCTGAGCAGCTTGAATCCTCCTCAGACCAGAACGGGGCAACGTTCCTCTGTTAAAGTCCACAGCTACTCTCCTCAGCTCACAGAGGTTTACAGTCTAATGTTAAAATAAGACAGGATGCTGCACAGTTGGAAACATTTTTGAGATGTGTTGCTGCCTTAAAATTCAAAATATTTTTTTCAAAATGGTACATTTAAACATTTGATATGTTTTCTATGGTCTTTTTGGTTTCTGAGATTTGCAAATCATTTGTAAATCACAGTCTCCCAACTTTGTCAGGTTTGTGTTTGCATGACAGCACTTGTGGTGTTTGTTTCTAATCCATTTGATGACCAAGAGACAACATGCATGTTGTCAGTATGATCTATATTTACTCCCGGACACATCTTTACAATATGGAACCCGAGCCGGTGGCTGTTTGCTAACTGCTCTGGTGTTTTCATCCAAATGTGACCTCTGCTAACTTGGAGGCGCTTTAAGCTTGCCCGTTTAACGGGCACTTTGTTTACAACAAATGCTGTTGTGGATGTGTGCGAGAGCTGCAGCTGTGAAGCGAAGTTGAGGTTCAGGCATCTCTGAGATTGCTGATGGCTCATAAAGTGATAGCCCCGGAGTCTCCCCTTGTTGGACCCTGGACATGAGTGGGGACACCCTAAAAATACCTCTTTAAGTTTCACCAAACAAACAGCTGAGACTGCTGCAAGGACGCCCATTAGCTGTATTTACACTGTTAGCGGGCTGCATAGCACATGAGTGACATATCAGGCCTCAGATTAAGTTACACCTGCCCCCGATCAGAGAACGCTGCATTCGTGCAGCATCAACAGACTTAAAAACTTCAATTTTTCAATGCAGGCGAGTTAGTGCCTTTTTCCAAGCTATCCCACGCTAACCCCTGTCGGACCCTGTCGGCAACATTAGTGAGTGGCTCCCACCTGACTTCATGTTTGGGGTTCTTATGTGACACAAAAGGTTTTAAATCTGGACTTTTACATTAAATGTGGGGTTATTATTTAATAACACAACAGAAGTGCTCACATTAAAGATTATCTCCTAAAATGCTTTGGAAACAGTTGTCAATCACAGGGTCAATGCTGTGACCTTGTCATTATTGGATGATCTTCTTAAGCACCGTGCTTCCACTCATCCACACAGTCTCATGTGTCAGTCCACAGCTGTCAGAGGTTTTATCCACACCATCCTGTAAATCAGAGACCATCTTAGACTCATCATGTGTCCAGAAATATGGCTCACAACAGAGGACTGAAAATTGGAAACACTGTTTATTCAGGACCCAGTTTTGTCTGATTTATTTACGTTTGTAGTGTATAGTCGAGGACTTTCTCATCGAAGTGGTTGCTTCCATTGGAGTACATCCTTGGCCCTATGCTTTAGTAAAGTTCTAGTAAAGTTATGTATGTCTGCTTACATGTCAGAGGTGTTGTGCAGTCATTCATGACTTCATGCAGGGCCACATGTGAAAGAAATGAAATGTTTTTATAACCGCAATGTAACTCTGTTGAAAAAAGGGTGGAATGGGAGACACTGATAACGTAAGAAAATGAGGAGCTTTAATCAAGCACCGTGCCTCGCCCCTCTCTGCATGACTGCTCTGTGAAGTGTATGTGGAAGTGAGATCACCGGTTCTGGAAAGTTACAGATGGTGGACGACACCCTGCAGACGACATTAAAGAGGAAGAGGTTTCTAATAATACTCGAGAAATAAACCTGTTTTTCTGTGCTGAAGACGTTCAGTGATGGAAAACTCTGAGTAGAGCTTTTCATCGGTGCTTCATCAGGATGTGATGCTGATAAGGTCACAGTGAAATCATGACTCAGAGCTCCTTCTGGGGAGGTAAACTGTTTATAGGGATGGGTTTACTTATCTGAGACTCGGTGCAACAGTGTGTCGGTATCTGACGAGTGAGAGTCCATCAGAAGCCTGTAAAAGTCTTTGATGTGACACATAGCAACAGAAATGAAAACAACATGACCTGTAAACAGAGCATCTCTGCTTACAGACGCCGTACGCAGCTTCCAGTGAAAGGCCTGCTGAACGTCAGCAACATGTCCCAGGAGCTTCATTGTCCTGTGAGCTTGGTATCAGTGCAGGTTTCAGAGTTAGGATTGAAATTAAACCTTGTGGACAAAAACTTTCTGACTGCCAACGATTTTATGCTATTGGTTAAATTTATGGTCTGTTTGTTGCCAAGAGTACACAAAAATTAGAAATAATGTGTTTTTCTTGGTGGTGATCTGCCTGTGGATCCTTTGTGAGTCAGGACGCACTCGTATTGGACATTTAGTGTCATATCTGAACTAAAATAGGAAAAAGTGGGAGAGATTGTGTTGGTGTTTTAATGTTGTGTCTATGTACAGTACCATCAACGCTGCTCAAGCAGTACCTCCTGGGACAGTTTTTCAATGCAGACTGGCAGAATAAGCAATTAACAAAATAAAACTCTACAGGTTAAAATTTGGCACTGAATATATGCTTCGAATTTGAATTTTATTATCTCAACTTCTTACTAGCATAACTAGAATTTAGCTTGTTTTTATGGTCTTGTGGTGCAATAGTTGTTTTACTCTCAACGACAGACGTAAGAGTAACTGTTAAAACTGTGAACTGCTGTTTGGTTTCTTAAACATGAGCTACATGCTTCAGTCACGTAAATGAACCAGCTTTAGATTCAGATTAAAGAACTTGTGATACAGATTAACTCCAGATTCACGATAGAGAATTCATCCTATGGATTGACTGCACATTTTGAGTGTTGAACTCTTCATTTTTAATCCAAATTCAGTATTTAATTTTATGATATAAACTGACTCCAGATGAAGGGTAGAAGAAGAATAAATCATACGGACTGACTCTGGATTCAAGGCACACTTTTTAATGTGGAGTGACACCATATTTGTGGTTTGGAATCCATGATATGTTGATTAAATTCAAATTTGGGGCAGTGGATATAATCTGAATGGATTTAAGATCAGATACTTTCCCTGAACTTGTCGAAATGTTCTCCATCTGACGCCTGGACCTCCAGCTGCTGAGATGAGCTTGTCTTGGCTTAGATTTTGACCCCTCCGGTTGAGCCTTTTCTTTTCAGCTCTGTAGTTTTGACACATGGGAAATTTTGGCATCTACCCTGAAACAACTATTAATAACGGGTATCGGTAACGTGGTTGCTACCTCGGGCCTGCCAGGATTCTCTCTGGCTTAGTCACGACCTGCTTTCATCCAGACATCATGAACGTTGGCCTCATTCAGATTCAATTGGCTATAACTTTTTTTTATTATGAGTATGAATGAATGTAGAAGTCACAGCCGGATGACTGCATTTATCTTCCAGTGATGTGATGCTGAAGCTACCTTTCACTTTCACAGTGACTGGCACAATAGTTTAACCTGGCTTTGGTCGTAGAGGAGATTTGCTCAAACATGGGAAGGTCCGGCTCTCCAAAGCTTTCCCCCATTGAAAATGCACAAAGAACAAAACTCAGTATTCAGTGCAGCAGTAAAGCTTAAATTGCGGTTCATCAAAGTGTGACTTTTTTCTGCCATCATTGCATTTCTGTTGTCTCATTGCAAAGAGCAGAAAAGCTTTCACCTAGTTCACCATTTTTGAGGTTTCAACAAGAAAATAAAAGACAGATCTGATTGTTCGAAATTGTTTTGGAAAAATTCTGTAAAGATAAGATGAAAAATACTCAAAGGATCAATTCAGTTGGTTTATTATTTTGTTAAGTAAGTTGAAAAAAAGTTCAACAAACAAGTAAATAAATAAACAAGGTAAAACAAAGTAAGAACAAAAAAGTTAAACAAGTAAATGAAGAAACAAGGTAAAATGAAGTAAGAACCAAAAGTTAAAGAAACAAGTAAATAAAGAAACAGGGTAAAGGACAGAAAACCCCAACTATCCCCTCTCAGCAAGCACTAGGCGACAGTGGGGAGGAAAAACTGCCTTTTAACGGGCAGAACCAGGCTCGGGGGGGGGGGGGGGGGGGGGGGGGCGCAGCCAACTGTCGGGACTGCTTGGGGATGAGATGTCCCTCCTCTGGAACAAGTGGAAGCGTTTTTCCTTCTTTTTCAGGCACTTTTCCACAAGCGCTTTTTTCTCCAGGATGAGGATTCTCAACTCATCAGTTGTTTCAGCATTTTGCTTCTCAGGTTTCTGGTATATTTGCTGCACATCTTCTAATGTTGCTTGTGTGTCTTCAAGCTTTTCTCTCAGTTCTTTGGATGTTGCCTCGTGCATTAGAGTCATCTTGTGCATGTCTGTATTTCTCTCTTGTGCTTTGTTGTGCATGTCTTCTAACTGCTCATTTCTTCTTTGGATTTCTTGAAGCGTACACTGCAGGTCTTCATTTGTTTTCTCTTGTTGTTGCTTTTGTGCCTGAATTTCTGTGTTTTCACGCTTGAAGTCACTGAAATTCATCAACACCCCCTTAATGAGCTCTGAGTTGTTTCTCGCTATTCCATTGATCCTACGTTGCATCTCTGAGCATCGTTTTTCCAGTTTTTCCTTTTCTCCTTTTCTCCTTTCAGTTCAGTTGTTTTGTCCTTCATTTCATCACAGAATTGTTTCAGTTGTAGGTTTTTCCTCTCAAAATCCTGGAGAATAAGTTTTTCTTCTTCCCGTCTTTTCTTCTGTTGCTCTTTTTCTTGAAGAAGCTCTTCATTGTTTCACAATGTTTGATCAAGCCTGACTTTCAGCACTTTGTTTTCTCCCTCCACAGCAACTCTGAGAAGGTTTCCAAATGTATCTCTGGTTGAACGTTTGAAGGCTGCGAACACAACTGCTATGAACAAATCAACTAAAAATGCTGCGTCTCACTCCCCTTTTGTCCTTGTGACATCATCACTCTGTAAGCCAATGGGATTGTCCCATAACATTTTGGAATGGGAATATTTTTTTAAACTGTTTTAAAGTTAACTTAATATGGTCACTTAATATGGATGGACCATCACTGGTCATCAGGTGTATCAATTTACCGTGAGCTTCTCCAAGATCTTTCCATTAATGGGTTTAAGAAACCTGGTTACAGGATACAGTTTCATAAATTGAGACATGAATGTGACTTCTTCCTCCTACTTAGGATACTTAAATGACCTCATTGTCTACGAGGGTCACAAAAAACAAACTGTTTGAAAAAGTGTTTAAATCTTTCTAAATTGTTAATTCATTGTATTATATCTCGTTTTTCTTTTTCTCATGAGTCATATAAAAAGTCCTGAGAAGATTGTGAATCGTTTTTCTTGGTTCATTCAATCGGTGATTGTCTAATCGATGACTGAGCAACATCATTTGCACAGTTCCACCTACAAACCAATCACTGTCAAATACAGGGTCATGCAAACCGCATGGTAAATGGTAAATGGACTGGTTCTTATATAGCGCTTTTCTACTCATCTGAGCACTCAAAGCGCTTTACATATGTGAGAATGTCACATTATGCTCTTTGGGATGTTTGCATGATTGCAATATGAAACCAATATGATGAAAATATGAACCTTAGTTCTGACCAGCTCAACTCAGCTGCGGTTCCTATAATGGCCACTAGAGGCTGGCTTCCAAAGCCAATTCCCATAGACTCTCATGTTAAAATGTTCAACTTTACAGCAGAAATGAACATTTTTACAGCCTGCTGCAGAAACATTTGGACGTCTGAAGCTTAGATAATGAGTAAATATTTATATGAGTCACCTGTTTTTGTTGTATCACCAACGCTGTGCATCACTGAAGGCGTGCGCTATATAGTGACGGCCAAAACGTCAAACTTGAGAAGCCTTCCAAATGTTGTTCAACAAGCCACTGGGTGATCTGTAGTCTGGTAGCCATGATCATCTTTTATATGCAGTTAGTGGTTTGGACTTTTCAGGCAGCTGCTGCATCGCTGCCAGTTGGTTTGAATACTATGAAAATCATCTTTGCAGAGGTTGAAATTCTGAAAGGGGAGCTGGGTAATCCATCATGGTTAATATTTTACTGCCTTTATTTTGTTGTCATGCTTTCATCACTTGCTAATGTCTTTGTTGTGCATACAGCTGAAATTTGAGGCTGAGCTGCAAATACAATGATCCTGTTAATGTCATAGGTGTCCAAAGCAAACCTTCAAGCCAAGTAAATCTTTACAAGCTGAAACCCAACACTGATATAAAAAGACAAACATCTGGCTTTCTTGGGTCTTTTTTTAACTTAATGGTCTCCATTTTTTTCCTTTCCCACAGGTAAAAACATGCGATCCAGGACCTGCACCATGGAAGGTCCAGATGATGGACACATCCAGCCCAGTAAAGGTTTCATCAAGCAGGAAGATGAAAACATGTCGGAGCTGACGAAGAGGAAGATGAAAGTTCACAGAGAGGAGAAGGATGGGAGGACGGGGGTGTCGGGCTCAGTGAAGAAACCTCAGAAAGCTGCAGAGAGCCAGAAGCCAGCAACACCAGATCTGTCCGAGAAGGACCTGCTTCACCTGCTAGGAGTCATGGAGGGAGAAGTTCAGGTATGAATGACATCAAAGCATGGTCATGTGACATATTTTTGTAAATCTGCCCCTTTTTGTTTGCACCTTGCAGCAGTTGCATTGAAAAATCACCCTTTCCCCCTTTTTTCCAGTTTGATTTGATTTAATTTAACTGCACATTTGTGGTCATGAACATTTCCATACTGCACAGTGATCACATGTTCATACGTATGTTCACATGCATATTATTGCACACCATCTGTACACATTTCTGTGTCTGGCAACTGACTTCATGCAAATCTCTAATGAACTGATGGCTTGAGCGCTGCCAACTACATCTGAGAGTGAATACGTGCATTCAGATGGTGGCTGGTTAAAGGTCAAAGAAATGTCCTTATTTAATGAGAAAGCTCAGTAACTCGATTTGGTTATTCATATTTAACCATGTTCCCTAAATGAAAGTGTATTTTCAACCAAACCTTTGACTCGTTCTCATTCACGGGGCAAAAATTAGTTTGTCAAAGCCGCTGGTGTGGCTCATTAATACAGACAGCGAAGACTGAGTGGTCACTTTGAACCTGCTTTGGGCAGGGATAGCTCAGTAGGTAGAGTGGTGGCCCCATGATCGGAAGGTCGGGGGTTCCACTGAATGGCTACCCTGAGGTACCCCTGAGCAAGGTACCATCCCTACACACTGCTCCTCGGGCGCCCAATGGCTGCCCACTGCTTCACAGGGTGAATGGGTTAAATGCAGAGAGGAATTTCCCCACGGGGATCAATAAAGTACATTTATTTATTTAATCTTGTTTACAGGTCCAACGACATGCATGCCAGGTTAAGTGATGATTCTTTATTGGTTGTGGATGTGAAGTAGATCAAGTGCTTAAAGAGTGCAGCGTTGCATGAATGTATAGTTAAATGTGGCTCATAGTCTAAAGCTCTTTGAGTTGTCTGATTGGTTAGAAAAGCATTCTATTAACGGTGGGGTTTCATTACATCAAAGACACCTCATTACTCCATTTGGTTTAAATGGATCTAGCCCTGAGGTGGAGGAGAGGTCACCAGGTGAAGCCTTCCCAGAGTGGTTACTGCCCATCTCCTCCGGGCTTTTTTATCGCTTATACCACAACCAGCAGGAGACTCTTTCTGCTGCTTCTTTTAGCCATTGGACAGCTGTTTTCCTCTCATCTGTAATGTAATGTAAATATGCACATAGCTTGAAAAGTGTTCATTATATTTAAAAGCATAGGCTCTGGTAATCCTAGTGTGTCTATGTCTGACTGAACTTCAATCATGCATGGAAACAGTGTCAACATCTGTTCATGTACGGGTTTAGCCATCATACCATCAGGCAGTAATAATGTCAGCCATGGCTGTGGCGTTATACCTGCAGCACCTCTGAGAACATGCTGGACACCTGACTGAATCAGCTGACTTGGTCACAGTTTGATTACAGTAGGATCAGTTGTCTTAATAATTAATTGTATTGGTTGAGATGGTGCAGTAGTGTTTATTTGACAGCTCAGATGTCGTTTAAGCTGAAGTGTTGATTATTTCCTTTCTTTTTCTTTGCCTGAAGCTGTTTGGGGATGTGAAAGCCATAAATGCAGTGGAGTTTTTCATCATCGCTGAGACATATTGATGTTTCACAGCATGTGATGGGTGAGATTTGTGTGGAAACAGCCCACCAGCTGCTTCTGGGTTCCACTCTGATAATGATTTTCTAATGGAGGCACATTTATAAAGCTCTCTCCGGAGAGGCAGGATGCTGCTGCCTCGCCCTCTGTTTCCATCCTGCTCATCTGTTTGGGCGTGTTGAATATTTTCCATCAGGCAGAGAAATAATCAGCACAGAGCAACGTCTCGCACAGGAAGAGCTGCTTTTCTTCTGCTTTGTTTCACGTGTCAGGTGCTCAGGAATAGAAAACGGATCAAGATTTTCGACACAAAAGGAGAGTTTGCTGCAGCATGACAGAGCCAGAAATACAACAAACATCATCATGTGTTTTCTCCACGTCGACAAATCTCATAAATATACCTAAACTAACGCTGATCACATGCCACTACTATGGATTAAACCTTTATATATCTTATTCCTCTGAGCTCCGTTATCGTCCAAGAACTATTAAAAACACATCAGTGAGCCGCACTCTTTCCTCGGGTGATATGATACTTCATCACTATGAACACACACACTGCAGTTTATTTAAACCAGACCCACATACAACCTCACATGAGTATCAAATGTGGATTAACCGCTGCTGAAAATACTCCCCATCATACACACTCGTTTCTTCCTGTTTGAGAAAGGAACGTTGCCAGGTTACTGGTGACCTATTTAGGGTCAGGGTTTGCTTTAGATGCAAGCAAAATAAGCACATTTTAACCATGACAAGAGCATCCTTTTAAATAAAGTCTCATTTATGCATTTCAACCATAGACTGTAAATAAAAGATGGGTGCAGCCACTATGATGTCATCCACTGATTTCTAATCTCTGAGAATTTAAGACTGAAATTAAAAATGCTCTTAAAGTCACTGACAGAACAAACACAGCCCAGATGTCCAGTTTAGCTGGGGTGAAGCCCAGCAGACAGCTAGCAGCTACAGCTAGGACACCAATTGAGTGGCCACATGTCAACTTTCAAGCCGCAACAGAATCCCGAGTTATATCGATTTTTAACTGAGCAGCAACTCCGGGAGCTGAAAAACCGAGCCGATGTTAAAGTGCAGTTCCTCCAATGGTCACTAGAGGTCGGCTTCAACTGTGAGGCAGTCCCCATAGACGTCCATGTTGGGATGTTTAACTTTACAGCAGAAATAAACATATTTACATGAATAAGCCTGCTGCATGTGGTCTCTATCCAAAGTTAATTTTTCTGGAGGTCAATTTTTTTTAACTTATCCACCTGGTTTTTGTCATTACTTAAAGTTCAGGGCGTAGCTACTTTGATTGACAGGAGGACGCTCCTCCAGACATCTGCAGCCCCAAAAGCTGTAACTCACTTTTAGCGTCAGTCTTGAGTGGACATGTGGGGAAATGCAGTTTTTGGCGGGCTGTTTTCAGCTGCACACGCTGCAGTTTGACTTTCTGTCCTTCTGCTGTGCTTTTGTGCTTTTCCTCCCTGTTTGTCAGTTTGTGAACCTATCTGCATTTTTTCAGCCATTCTTTGTCTTTTTGATCTTGTTGATTTCTCCTTTAATTTAGTTCCTCTCTTGCTTAGTTTCTGGACTTCTATTATGCACATTTATCCTGCTCATCTCAGCACCACCATGTGTTGGTCTAAATAGCTCACTAGTGACATGTAGGGTAAAGACAGAAAATAACAGGACAGAGATTTGATGCTTTCTATGAGATCACAACTATAATCTTCAGGATCCACGGCTGGCTGCGATAACAGCTGTATGAGATATACAAAGTAAGAACACAGGCTCTGAATTAGATGTCACAGCACACACTGAGACGGTGGAGCAGCAGACTACTGAGCACTCTTTGGTGAAGGTGTGCGGATGTTTTAAATGGCTGTAACGTAAAAACAGCTTTTTAAATCAATGTATATTTCCAGTGCTGTGAAAATAGAGGTGATTGTGATGCTTTTTTTGAAACCAAGCAGCTTTCATTCTGTGAAATGAAATGCTGCATGAAGGAAACAGCGCTCTCTGCTGGCACAAACCTGGAAGGTCAGGGATGAGACTGCACATAAAACTAGAAGGGCATCTGCTCTGCCTCTTAGTTCCTGTCAAACGGATGCGGTTCAAACAGTGGCTGCTCGTATTAAACGTGCCCAAAGTTTCAAATAATGATGTCAGTGTATGTGCAAATAATTCCTGCAGGGTTTTTCTATTTATACATGTCATGGAGACCAGTTTTGCCTTCTACTGACAGAAGCCCCTCCCATATGCTGTTTAAACCTTCTGTTTACAAGGTCAGCCTATTAGAGAAACGTTAGCTTAAAAGGGGAGGAGTTAAGACATTTTATTTTAAACAAATGATGACTAGAGGAGCTGCACCAAGGCTCGGTATAAAATAAAGAACGATTATTCTGAACTGTGCATCATGCAAAGCTGCAAAGTGTAAGCAAGTAAACATGATATTATAATGTCTGTTACTGAAGCTGATGGCAGTTGATGATGTTTTATTTTTTGCGTTAGTATTTGGGGGACCGCAGTTCAAGGGGTTGGGAAGCTCATCTGTAACTGGAAGGTTGCCGGTTCGATCCCCCAGCTCTCTCTGTCGTGGTCGTTGTGTCCTTGGGCAAGACACTTTACCCTACACCCTACTGGTGTTGGCCAGAGGGGCCGATGGCACGATATGGCAGCCTCGCCTCTGTCAGTCTACCCCAGGGCAGCTGTGGCTACAACTGTGATTTGCCTGCACCAGTGTGTGAATGTGACAGTGAATGAATAGTGGAATTGTAAAGCGCTATATAAATGCAATCCATTATTTATTAGATTAAAATGATCAAATCACGTGACATGTTTTATAATCTGTATTTTTATTGCATCATTCCAGCTTTTTTTGACGCAAAGCTTTTTGTATGCTGTTTTATTTGGAGTCAGCTTTGTCTCATTCGAGTGTCTCAGCACGCTCTCTCTGTCAGGAAGTGCTGACCAAACCTCTGAAAAGAAATATTCACAGTATAATATATGAATGAGGTGGATGTAATACGCCTTCGTTGTTGTGTCTCCTCAGGCCAGAGAGGACGTCATCGGGCTGCTGAAGTCGGAGAGAACCCGTCCTGAGACTCTGGAGGCCCACTACGGCTCCGCTGTGCCCACCAAACCCCTGCAGGCCCTGCAGAGAGACGCCCTGCTCACCCACAGTGGCAGCAGCACAGACGATGTGTACGAGAAGCCCATGGCTGAGGTCAGTGAGAGATACACACACTGATAACTTTCATTTCATCATTTAAAAGGAAATGACAAGTTTTTTACACTGGATCAGAGCACACAGTGGCAAAAAAAGTGCATTAATCTCAAAGGTACCGAGCTATTTTAGGAATAAATAATAATAATAAAAACAATTATTTGATGATACACTGTTGTAAATGAGACTGTGAACTGAACCTAAACTAAAAAGGAAACGTCGAAGCTTTGACTGTTGAATACAGAGACAACACATGATTTATAGAGGAAGTAGCTTGAAATAATGTCCTCACTGTGCTCAGTCAGACACACACAGAGTAAATTCAGCTTATATCCAGCTATAAAACAGTTCTTGTAAAACTTTGGTTTGGAGTTCTTGAAAAAAAGAAAGATTGAAATTAGATCCTAAAGTGATTCTCTGGTGAGCAGAATGGCAGCAAAACCTGATTTTCCATGCTCAGTGAAATCTGCGGGTGCAGTGGAGGAAGAAAGGCTGAACAAATGTGCAGTAAGCGTGACAAGTTTTGAATTGTGTGCAGAGAGTCTCTCCCACAAGTACAATCTCACCGTAACCATGGCTAATGGTTTGTGATATTGTGCTGGCAGATGCGATGTTAGAGAGCGGGTTGTTGTCCATAATGAGTGTTGACGTGTTTCGCCCTTAGTTGGACCGTCTGGAGGACAAACAGAAGGAGACGTACAGACGGATGCTGGAGCAGCTGCTGCTGGCTGAGAAATGCCACCGCCGCACCGTCATGGAGCTGGACAACGAGAAGCAAAAGCACGCGGACTTCATCAACAAGAGTGACGACTTCACCAACCTGCTGGAGCAGGAGAGAGAGAGGTGAGTTCAGGCTGGCTGGACAAAAGTACCTGTTTTCTTTTAGATTGCTTACTTTGGCATAAATAGAGCTCAACAGTCTCAAATATTGAAGAAAAAAGTTAGTCTGCCAAAACCAACAAAATGAGTCCATCTCTAAACATTTTTACACTTTTGTCCGCCTGAGGCTCCAAACTCAAAGCCATGTGGTCTCTGAAGAAGATAAAAGAAAACGTTTAAAATCAGCTCAAACTATGACGTTTAAAATGAAGCTGGAGGTGGATTACTGCACCTTTTATAAGCTGCTGTGAACTATTTTTAGCAGCGGTTTAATCAACATTTTGTGGTTTTTGAGCCAAAAACATAATCTATAACAACTGAATCTTTATTGCTTTTTAAAGTGATGCATTACTCATATTTCTCTGCTTGTATTAGTTTTGCATTATTCCACGGCCCCATTGTAACTTTTGTGCCTCTTTGCGTCCCCTTCTGCCCTTGTGATCTTTCTTCAGGTTATTTCCTGTTTTATTTTGAAGGTTAGCTTTTGTGCCTCGTCAGCTGCTAATGAAAATGCTAATAAAATGCCCACGTTGCTGATTATTGTAAATTATTGGACTAACAACTAAGCCCATGTTAGTTATAGCAGCTTGGAACATCTGTACCAAGATGCCAAGAGCGCATGAACCAATTCAATTAAATTTTCAATTGAATTTTATTTATATAGCGCCAAATCACAACAAAAGTCGCCTCAAGATGCTTTATATTCCAAGGTAGACCCTACAATAATAGAATATGAGAAAACCCAACAATCATATGACCCCCTATGAGCAAGCACTTTGGCAACAATGGGAAGGAAAAACTTCCCTTTAACAGGAAGAAACCTCCACCAGAACCAGGCTCAGGGTGGGGCAGCCATCTGCCACGACCAGTTGGGGAGAGAGAAGGAAGACACCTGATCCAGCCCTAACTATATGCTTTAGCAAAAAGGATGGTTTTAAAGTTTTAAGACTAATTTTAAAAGTAGAGATAGTGTCTTTTTCCTGAATCCAAACTGGAAGCTGGCTCCACAGAAGAGGGGCTGGAAAACTTAAGGCTCTCCCTCCCATTCTACTTTTAAATACTCTAGGAACAACAAGTAAGCCTGCAGTGTGAGAGTGAAGTGCTCTAATGGGGTGAAATGGTACTACAAGGTCATTAAGATAAGATGTTGCCTGATTATTTAAGACCTTGTATGTGAGGAGCACGATTCTGACTTCAGTTCTGGATTCAGCTCAATTAAAACCTGTAAGCGTTCATGGTGTGGTTTCAGATGGGTTGTTTATGCCTGAATTTGCTGAAGGTGGCGCATTAATCTCTCCCTTTTCTTTAAAAAAATAAGCACCCCGCTGTTAAAGTTGATCCAGGCCATCTGCTCTCAGACGCTGCTGCATTCTATCAAATGACCAGCAGGGGGCAGCTCATCGGAACTCCAGTTATTCATGGGAACACAATGCTCAGCGATGCTGATGAGTTAATGGCTTTGATTACACAGAAACACAAACCACTCTGCAATCTCCCTGGCAACCACTTGATTACTCGCTTTTCCCCTAGCAACCAGTGGGTTGCCAGGTGGTCGCAAACCAATCTCTAGGCCTGTGTGATTTAAATACAACATAAATTTTACCTTAGAGTGACAGAGGGTTATGCTCATTGGCTAATGACTTGAAAATCACAAGCTCTTATCCAATGAGCACGCAGTAACCTCAGTTTCTAGTCAGATCCGCCTCTCTGCATGTCAAATCCTGTTTCAAAACACCTAGATGGTGGTGGGGAAAACGCTCAGCTCAAGACTTTATGACCTGACTTAACTGATTAAGGGGTGACTATGATTATGTTTTTCATATACATTCAGTTTCTGTTGGTTTTTCATCCTGTGTTTCTGATTGTTTGCTCCACCTTAACTGTTTCCACCTGTGTCTTGTTTCCTAGCTGCTCTCATCCTCTCTGTCTTTGTTTGATCAACTGTGTTGCTGTTAACTTTGTCCCCAGTGTGGTGTTTGGATCTTTGTTGATTTTTAAATTAAGCTTTTCTGCTTTCATTAGCTAGCTGAATCTGCACAAATCCCTCGCCTCATAATGAGGGTTTTTCTTTCAGTAGTTTTTAGTATTGGGACAAAGCTGATAGTAAAGTGGGTGAAAACGAGGCCACGGAGCAGAAAAATGTTGAGATTCTACTGTAGAAAGCAGTAAAGCTGGGACTGCATCATCAGGCTTACAAGCCTGTCCATATCTGCCTTGGTTACCTGCTGAAAATGAAAGCTAAACTGCTCAGAGAGGGTCAGCGTTGCTTTCTATTGAGCTTTGATGTCATGTGGCTTACAGAAAAAGCCCTGAAGTTCAGTTGAAGTTCACCCTGAAGTTGGTGATGCAAGTGCGTATGGACACACACACGTTTTTAAAGTATTCTGCAAAAAAACAGAGCAAATGGAAGGATCTGCACCACAGATGTTTCTCAGAAAAATTGTTATCATGAGCTGAAGCTGCTCAGCTCTGCTAAAGAAAATCCCAAACTTTTTAATAGAAAAACTTAAATTTCACCCTGACCTCAGTGTGCTCAGTTTGCTGTGCTGAACAGCTTCAGCTTCCAGCCACACTCTTCAAACTAGAAGTGCTTATCACTCCTTTTTGTCCCATCTCCCACATGGATTTTTAAAACATTTTGAAATCAAGCTATCATGGCAAAAGTAATGCGATTACACCAAACACTGCCAGATGCTGAAATCACTTGATGTTATCTGTAATGTTCGTATTTTTAGAAGTCCACCAAGCTGTGATCTTTCACTCCGTGGGATTAGTAAGATTTGCAGACTCTAGGGATACGTTTCTTAAAAGATGATGAGAGATGAGTTGTTCTTGAAAGAACGTGTGTTCTGCAGATGCATGTTTATTTGGCCAGGTCAGATAAAACCTAGAGCGGGGTTTTAGATGCTGTCTGATAGGCAAGGTGGTGAAATATGCCTTACAGAGTCATCGCAAAAACAGAACACACAGCAGCGACTGATGTGAACTGATGTGCTGCATTGCTTTAAATACTGTTAAAGCAGCAACTTTGCTGCTGACATAAAACTGCAAAAGTGAGTTAATCCTCATAATCTCCCAGTTTTTAAAATGTCCAAATTAATGTCTTCCTCATTCGCTTGGTTCTCATTAGCTTTGCTTTTAGATGCAGCAGGTAAGTGTAGCTGATAAACAACATTTGCTGTTTTTCTTTCTTGGAAAATGGTGTGGGAGGCGGATGGACCCTTTGGTTATAAAATCAAGCAATGGGTGGCACTGTGGTGTCTTTCCATCCATCCTTTATAGTCTGATCGGAGGCCTTATCTGTACAATAAGAACATGTTTTTGTTTTTTTTTTGTTCTTTTACAAAATGGAAAATTATTTATTTTTTTATTTTAGTTTGCAACAATCACTAAATCCAACTAAATAGCTTGTGTAAAACTATTTAAAAAAACAAGGAAATGATGACTGAAAAGGTTCAAATTCCGACTTTATGACATTTTGCACATTGTAATTCACGTCTGGGCTGCTTATGGTTATGAATGCTCCAAATAAAAGCAGAATTTATGATGATACAGTAGGTTTTATACATGGTGGAAAATGGTTGTCACTCGTGAGCTTGTTTAGTTTGGAAAGTTGAACTCTGGCCTCCCAAACTGAGCATCAGAAAACGTGTGCAGTGATCTGATAAGGCCTTTCTTTGAGGCGTGCTGATGGCTCCAGTGACTGACCTCCATTATCCAACATCAAAACAGCCCAAATGTGAGAGATGGCATAAGAAGATCTGCAGCTGCTCCTCATGCTCCATAAAAACTCTTAACAGCCTGAATGTGGAGAAATGCTTCACCGAGTCTCAGATCTATCTGCATGGCTCATAGCAGCATCTTTCTGCTTGCTTTCATATTTTCAGTGATGGTTTAAGAATCATAAATCTGTGTGATACTGGCTGTCTTCATTATTGTGGGGCCTTTCCATTCCTTTTTTTCTTCCTCATTCACTTTTTTCTCATCAGCTTCCTTAAGATGCAGCAGGTTAAAGGAAAAGTCATAAAAACCTGATTCACTTAGGTTTGTAGCTGATAAACTCATTTAACTGTTGGTTTTCTCAGAAAATGGTGGAGGAGGAGACCTAAACAAGAGTTAAAAGAGAGTGAATGTTACTGCAAATTAACATTCCAGTAAACAGAATATGGCTCAAAAAAAGAGAAAAGACCATCTAAATGAATTAAACTCTGAAGCAGTGGTGCCTGCTCAGTGGTCTGCAGGTTGAAGGACAGACCTGAAGCATAACAGTGAAGATGTTCAGGTGTATTCAACTTTTTTAGAGAGCTGTTGGTTCAGTTTCATAGTCGTTAGGAAGTTTTCAGACTCTGTCTCTAACGTCGCCCTGATCTCACCTCTCCGCTTGCTCTGATAACACATTCCTGCTGGCTGCAGTAAGCGTGTGGATTCGCATCACCAACATGTCGACCCTGATGATGTCATTCCCAGCAGAGATCCCGCTGGCCGATTACAAGGCTCTGTTTGCGTAACAACGGTCACAGACCACTACAGCTACACAAAATAAGTGTCGAGAGACGAGCTTATGAATGTGTTGATTCTGGAAGGCCCCCACCAAAAACGAGCTAAGATCCTTCAATGAAAACATGTCCACCACAGTGCACCAGCAGGGTTTACATCCATTTACTTTGAGCTACGGCTGAGCGTTTTGCCGAAAAACCTGCCATTTAGAGACTTCTAGACTTGATCTAAGCAATAAATTTAATTCATTTGGCTAAAATAAAACAAACCAGGGCTGCAACCAACCAAATGTTTATTAACTGATGAAGGAAGAAATGTCCAAAAAGTTGTGATGTAAAAATTGACTTTACCTCACAGAATCCAAGCTCCAGCTCTGTTGCCTGCTGGATGATTTTCATTTATTTTTTAAAATGTATCTATGGAAACGACTTGTCATCATGACTGGTATATACTATAGAAATAAAAATTTCAGTGGCTTTGATGAAGGGGAAAACTGTTATCCATATAATATCGTCAATCCGCATCGATTGCTGATGGGGGAATCCAACAGTCTCGGCAACATGGATTTGTCAGTTTTCGCCATGACCACCCAGAGGGCCCTGAGCCCAGTGTGGTTATGGGTTAATGTGGTTTGAGACATCGACGTTTTGACCGATAAATCAGACTTGTCTTTAGAAAAATGTAGGTTTGATTCTCTGTAATTTCACAGTGGTGGAGATTTTCCAGTTTGTGTCTGAACATGAACTGTGCCTCCTCTGTATCAAAGTGCTCCCGTTGACGCGTCTGTTCAGCACGTTAATGGTAATTACTGCAACTATTATTAGCTTGAGATCAGCATCTCCTGGCCCAATGTTTGCTGTGGGCTCAGCCCTGCTCTGGTTTATGGCTGTTTGGGGCTCTCTTCCTTCTCTGTGACAGGCTTCGGTTAGTGCTGAGGCTATGAATAGACCCAAACACAGAGAGAGGCTTTCTGCAGAGCCATCATCTGCCAACAAGGCAGCAATGACAGATACTGTGTCCTGCGAGCACGGGGGAGCAATCGGAGTAAAATTTGGGAGGAAGGGAAGAATTTTAATGTGCAAATACGCATTCAAAAGCTGCACTTGGTACGATTTCAATATGAAATGAATTTGTTTTTAGTCTAAATGGTGTAAAAGCCTCAGAGCTTTTCTCATGTAGGCTCAGGATAGATGGTTGATATCTAAATGGATGTTCAAAGCAGTGGAAACTCCCAAGATGGTTAAAACCAGGGCTTTTCATATACTGCGGTACAGCAGGTGAAGTGACACTTCAAACCTGAGTGGAGCTCTTAGCTAACATTGGCAGCAGGATTGCTATGCTCGCTAACCACAGATGGTCAAAAAGATGGAGGTGAAAAGTGAAGGTAGAAGTGTCTTGAACTAGGCAGACGTTGTAAAAAGACTTGAGCTCTTAGTCCGTGGCCTTCAGTAAAAACTTTATGGGCTCAGTTTTTCTTAATTTTACAAAATGTGATTTTGTATTTTACCAAGATTTATTTAAAAAAGCGAATTTTAAAAAGAATTAAACCTTAATAATAAACATTTGCTTGCCAAATGTTTGGATTTGAGGGATTGGTGCAGAGTCTGTAGTGATGCGAATTCTGCGTTGAAGGTGAAGCTTTGGTTTTTACTGGTTATTGAACGTTTCCAGTGACTGTAAGAACGAGACTGTGGATGTGAGCGCGCTTCCTGTCAAGGATGTCTGGACTCCTCCTTAGACACCGGGTCAGAAGCTCAGAGTAGAGCTCCTACTCTACTTTAAGGTACCCGCGGAGGTGGTTCAGCATCTGACCGGGACACCTCCCAGGTGAGGTATTTTAGGCATGTCGAGTTGGGATGGGGCCTGGTGGCAGTGACCAGAGAGACTGTATCTCTCAGCTGGCTGAGGGACATCTGGGTGAGAAATTGATAACGCATCAGATCTTTGAGCAGAACTTATTAAAAAGTCCTTGGTGATATTAATCCCTAATCACATTTTCCTCCAGTATTTCTACACTGAACGGCAGGATAGGCATTTGCTTTTTCTGAACTTAAAAAGAAAGATTACATTCATGGTTTTTATTCATTTAAAATACAAAGCTGAGAAAGCAATTTCCCAGATCTCTAAATTACAAACATCCAACAAAAGTGTAAGTATCGAAGCCACAAAACACAGGCAGTTACTGTACAGTGTGGCTTCTTGTTCCTGTGGTATTTATGTATCACATGCATTTGGAATAATGAAGAGCTGTAAACATCTGTAAGCTCTTTGCACTGCTCATATTTGGCTCATTTAGCAGCCTCTGCAGTGCAAACCACAGGCCTTTTCTGTCTGGAACACACACACACCCACACCCACCCTTTAGCCACTA
This sequence comes from Neolamprologus brichardi, assembly GCF_056152115.1. NCBI lineage: Eukaryota > Metazoa > Chordata > Actinopteri > Cichliformes > Cichlidae > Neolamprologus > Neolamprologus brichardi. Next base: position 23,089,852 of record NC_142118.1, on the reverse strand, counting down.
TGGAGAAATATATTATTATATCCATGTCCTTTCGCTTTGCACGATACCAGGGGATTATAATGAGAAAGGCTGTGCAACTCTGGCATTGTCCTCTCCCAAACAAAAACTCCCGCCTTGCATTGTTGTCTTGTTTCTGTGGAAATGCTGCAGGGCTGCATGGTGGGTAGCAGAGGGTTAAAACTGGAGCCAAAGTAAAGATGAGGAAAAAGAAATCTGAACTTGAAAGTGGACACATTACGTGAGTCATGTCACCTGCTGTCTAGTCGTGCCTCCTTCCCCAGAGGGAAAGCAAAACAGTGAAGAAGATTTGAGCCTTTCCTCCTCCCCCACTTTGGTGTCCAAACAAGGGCAGGGCCTCTGTGTCCATATATGGATGGATGGATGACATCACCATCCAGCAGAGCAGTGCTGTTTAGCACGGCATCCACCTTTCTCATTGTCCTCCAATGAGCTGTTTGGAATGTGATGCCTAATTTCCAGTGGGGTTGGGGCCCCTCCTTCCTTCCCTTCCCTCTCTGACCCCCCCAGGAGACGCCGAGCTGCAGTCTGGCTGCTACTTTTAAAAACACCCTCAGAGATGGATCAGCAAGCACTGCAGCCCAGCTGGTGGGTAAGTTCAGTTTGGAGGGGAAGAAGTTTTTGACCCTGGAGGATAAGGCTGTGAAGGTGTATGCGTAGAGGTTGGAGGTTTGTTTTTTTTGATCCAGAGCTCAGCTGATGTATCCCAGTGTCTTATGTAACTGCTGTAAAGCGTCTTTCTCAGACCTGCAGGGACTCCTGCAGAGATCAGTTAAACATCTACAAACAAAATCTCAGTTTTGTTGGCCGCTGTGCTGCTGTGCTGATGCCATTTTTTAAATCTGTGAAATTGCTCCATTTACCTTCCCGTCTTTGCAAACTGTGTTCAAAAAAAAATTAAAGGCAACTATTAGTTTGTAATTTTTAGAGGCGATGAGGTGAAAATGTATCCACACAGAATGGAAAATGTTTGTTATCAAAAGGAAAAGTTCTACTCGACTTGATCTACTTTACAAACTTGCAGAGTTAAAACAATCCTGGAATAAAATTACATGAAAAAAGGAATTCATAACTAAAAGTAGACTTAAAAAACATATTTTTCTCACTTTTGAGAAACAAAAAACGTAACTAAAAACAATATTGTGCACTTACAAAACTAAAGTACAATATACAAATGACAAATTATCTATTTGATCAGAAATACGAGCTTTAGGAGATGCAGATGATGCTTGAGACTTGCATGTCCGTATGACGGGGATGTCTGTGAGTGTGTTTTATAATGCCTCTTAAGAACATCTTATATATTGCCCATAGATGTATTTACATGTGTACACATTTGAGATGATGATGATGATGATAACAATAACGGTAATAATAATTATTATTATTATTTGTTTGTTTTTAAGGAAGGAAATACAAACTACAATTAAAAAGTGTAAACCCAATGTAGTAACTTACTGAAAAATTAAATTGGCAAAAATTAAACTGCCATCTCATAGCTGGCGTTCATGCACTTGGATCTTTTTGGACTGCCATCCCAAGAATATTACAATTGAATTGGCTTTTTTTTTACTCTACAAACAATTCACATTTGGTCCATGAAAGCAAGTGCTCCAAACATTTTTTTTTTTTTTTTTTTACCAGAGATTAACTAAGATCTTTCACTGTCTTTGTTTTTCAGACTCAAAAGGCTTTTGGAGCAGGAGAAGGCTTACCAGGCTCGTAAGGACAAGGAGCACAGCAGAAGACTAGAGAAGGTCAGAGCAGAGCTGGTGAAGCTCAAGTCCTTTGCCCTGATGTTGGTAGACGAGCGGCAGCTGCACATTGAGCAGATCGACCAGCAGAGCCAGAAGATCCAGGACCTCACTCAGAAGCTTCAGGAAAAAGAGCAGCGACTGGCGTCTGTCAGCGACACTGCCAAGGAAAGCAGCCAGAAGGTCCTAAAGCTGGAGGCCGAGCTAGAGCAGAGAGCAGCAAAGTTCACACAGGAGCATGAGGAGATGACCGCCAAGCTGGCGAATCAGGAGTCCCAGAGCCGGCAGCTGAGGCTGAAGCTGGCTGGACTGACACGCAAGATTGAAGAGCTGGAAGAGAGCAACAAGGTCCTGCAGAAATCAGAGGAGGACCTGCAGGAGCTGAGGGAGAAGATCAGCAAAGGAGAGTGTGGGAACTCTTCACTCATGGCCGAGCTGGAGAATCTGCGTAAGAAAGTGTTGGAGATGGAGGGCAAAGATGAGGAGATTACCAAAACAGAGACTCAGTGCAGGGAGTTGAGGAAGAAGCTGCAGGAAGAGGAGAACCACAGCAAGGAGCTGAAGTTGGAAGTTGAGAAACTCCAGAAGAGAATGGCTGAATTGGAGAAACTGGAGGCAATCTTTAACAGGAGCAAAACGGAGTGCTCACAGCTTCATGCAAACCTGGAAAAAGAGAGACGTGTCGTGAAGGATTTGGCCGGTGAGCTGGAGATGGTGAAAACCCGGATGAAGGAACTCGAGTCCTCAGAGTCAAAGTTCGAAAAAGCGGAAATGGCCCTTAAAGATGAGCTCGTGAAGCTGAAGTCCTTCACAGTTATTCTGGTAGATGAACGCAAAAACATGGCAGAAAGACTCAAACAGGAAGAGCTGAAAAGTGATGATTTAAGTAAGATGTTCAAAGCAGAGCAGGGGAAGGTGACAGAGGTCACAGAGAAGCTGATAGAGGAGAGCAAAAAAGTTCTGAAATACAAATCGGAGATGGAGATCCAGGTGACGACGCTTACCAAAGAGAGAGATGAGTTAAAGAATAAACTGGCAGGTGAAGAGGAAAAGTGTAGGGAGCTAAATGGCAAGCTGAGTGGGATGAAGATGACGATAGACAGACTTGAGGAAACAGAGAGGGAAATGCAGAGAAAGCGGGCCAGCAAGGAAAATAACCAAAATCCAGAAGAAGATAACAAAGTAATAGAGCTCACGCTAGAAATCGAAAGACTGAAGAGCCGGCTCAAACATCTTGAGGTGGTTGAGGGCGATTTGATGAAAACCGAAGATGAGTATGATCTGCTTGAAAAGAAATTCAGGACAGAGCAGGATAAAGCAAACGCTCTATCAAAGCTTCTGGAAGAGATGAAAAGTCAGATTGCCCGAAACAAAGCCATAGAGAAAGGAGAAGTCATGAGTCCTGAGGCTGAGCTGAGAATTCGCTGCAAGATGGAGGAGGCCAAAACCAAAGATCTGCAGGCAGATGTTCTGGCTTTAAAGGAGAAAATCCACGAGCTGATGAACAAAGAAGACCAGCTCTCCCAGCTGCAGGTTGACTTCTCTTTCCTCCAGCAGAGATTTATGGAGGAGGAAGAGAGGAATAAGAGCATGAGCCAAGAAATGCAGAACCTCAACAAGGAGCTTGAAGCTGCCAAGCGGTACAGTCGTGCCTTGAGGCCAAGCATGAATGGCAGGAGGATGGTGGATGTCCCGGTTACCTCCACAGCCGTTCAGACAGATGTGATGGCCAGCGAGCCTGCAGAGGACGAGACGGCAGCGGGCTTTATCCGGAAATCAGTTCTTGAGGAGAACCACTTGATGAGTAACCTCAGGCAACACAGTCTCAAGAAGCCAACAGTTCTTGAACGATACCCTCCAGCTTCAGCGGAACTTGGAGCCAAAAAATCTTGGATACCCTGGATGAAAAAGAAGGAGGCCATCACAATCACTCAGACCACTCCTGAGAAGATCCACGGGGTCTCTTTGCTTCATCCACCGGAGGCAACCATGTCCCAAAAACCGGGTCAGCCACTTCATATCAGAGTGACCCCGGATCACGGGAACAGCACTGCCACCTTGGAGATCACCAGCCCTCGAGCTGAAGATTTCTTCTCCAGCACCACCATCATCCCGACTCTCGGTCTTCAGAAACCCCGCATCACAATCGTCCCTAAACCCACGACCGTGACCTCAAAGACCAAAACCTGTGACGGAATGGAAGGTCTCAGTCGAGCCAAATCTCCTGTCACAATCACCACCATCTCCAGAGCAAAGAGTCCAGAGAGGAATGGCGGGAGCAGCCATCAGTCACCAGTGTCCATCATCACCGTCAGCACCACCCCTGTGGCTGAAGCGTGTGCTTTATCTGAGCCTCACGAAGTTTCCACAGGCCGCACAGTAATCAAGGTGACCCCAGAGAAGCAGCCTGGAACTACACCTGTCAGGAAATACAACAGCAACATCATCACAACGGAGGACAACAAGATCCACATCCACCTGGGTCCACAGTTTAAGAGGCCGTCTGAGGCCTGCAGCAGTCCTGTGCTGACACTCAGGCCAACTGGCCTGAGTTCAGAAAGCAGAGAAACGGGAACAGTTCTCCGCTCTCCACGGCAAGCCTCAGCGGGGAAAACCACTCCGAGCAAAATGACAAGCAGCATAACGATCACGCCTATCACCTCGGCCGCCTCCAGGCCAACGCAGTCAGTGGTGAGATCATTAGCTCTAATGACCTCCATCTGTCTCTCTCCCTGAATACAAACCTAGAGGCATGAATATCTTCCTCTTTGTTTCCAGCAATGTCTGAAATGTTTCTAATTTTTTACGTTTCAGTTGCTTCTGAAATGTTTCAAAATGAAAACAGGTGGTCTGTGCTTCCTAGATAGCACTCTGTCCAGGTATTAAACACTGAATTTGTGAATATATATAATCTGAACTAACTCCAGAATGCTTTACTCAGAACTGCTCAACACTGTAGAGAGGTTTTTCCTACACAAGCATAAATTTACAAACTGATAAGTTCACTTTTTCAAACGAAGTTAAAGCAGCTACTGAGCACTGAAGGTGTTTGACTTTTGAGCACTTAAGATTTACATTTACCAAAGTCACCTCAACATAACCCCAACAAACTGGTGTGAAAAGGTCGCTGATTTGGTCAAATCAATACATTCAGGTGAAAATCAGGTTTTGTGGACATTCAGGTTAAACTGCTAAACAATTTTACCTGAAAAGATATCAATAAATGTTTAAATGAGGATTTATACAGTAAAGAATTGGTAAAAAAACAGTACATCTGTACAACTGAGACACAAAGAAGATCCCGATGACTGATGGACAAAGAAAAAAACTAATATTTAATGATGCTAAAAACTAAACAGCTGATTCCTAAAAGTGTATTTAAGTACAACCAAACCACTCCCTTAAATATGCATAATTAAACCTTTGGACAGTTTAAATGGGTGTGTTAGTAGTTGTTATTTTAAACTTTGAGTCTGAGTGACTCACCGTTAGAGCCAGCCTCAAGTGGTCACTACAGGAACTGCAGTTTTCCGGTACTTTGGCTTGATTTTTTTCGGCCCAGAGGTGCACAATGATGAACACCAGCTGCAGTGAACTACATAATTTCATAATATAACAGAAATGGAAAAGTTATCACAAAGCAATACAAAATTCAGTGTACTGTGTTTTCCGCACGATAAGGTGTATTTAATTTTTTAAAAATTTTCTCAAAAATCAACAGTCCACCTTATAATCCGGTACGCCTTGTGTATGAATTCTGTGTGCGCTTACTGACCTCGAATGTTTTAGTACATCTTTGGTAAACTTGATGGATTGTCAGAGCATTATGGCTACCGTAGTCAGGAGCCTCAGGGAGTACTCTGGGTCCAAAACTCCATCTGTTTCAGGTCGCAAAGTCAAACGAACACAGTGGCATCACTGAGATTTAAAAACTGTCTAAATTCTTTCATCTTTGATAAAATGATCAGCGTAGCTTCTTTAACAGGTGTAACAATGAAGTTTAACATCCAGGCATCCATAAAAACAGAATTTATTAAATTTAATGGCGTTAGAAGTTGGCAGGAGGTTAGCTCGCTAGTTTCCACCTAAACATGATATACCATGTCTTGACTGAGAGATTTCTGAAAAAATTTAAACGTACAGCTCTGCTATCACTTCCAACATAAATAAAGACAGAAAACTAAACAGCAGTAACAGTTGTATGGTTACTGAAGTTGGGCTAGCAGGTATATAATGATGTGCTACGTGATCACTAGCTACGTTAGCATAACATAAATGCAGGGAAGCTGGAGAATGAACGCTAACTTTTTTCCACTGGATAAAAGTTAACGTGAGGGTTCTCGATGGTTGGCGACAAATACAATCTCGTGGCAGGATGCTGTAAACGGACTGAAGCAAGAAGAATGAGTTGAGTAAAGTTTGATTTATCTGACTGTTTTGTTTCGCTTGTTGCGCCTTATAATCCGGTGCGCCTTATGGTCCGAAAAATACAACCCTCAACCCTTTATGTACCTAGTCGTTAGGAGTTTCTCCCCCCCGAAATGACCCACCGTCACTCAGTCCACTGATCGTGTATCAGGGCCACCAAAAGCATGCTTACTGGGGAGCTCACATTCTCACCCTCCCTGCTTCAGTGACACAGTTAATAAAACGATTAAAAGATCCTTGTCTCTGTCTCATGGTTTTTGTCTTTTTTTTTTTTTCCTTCTTCTTCTTCCTTTTCTAGCCCAGTGCAGATGTGCAGTATAGTCGGAGCACCGCCACACGGATCCCTGTGTCAAAAGGTATGAAACCAAGCAGCAAAGCGGTCCTGGGCGTGTCCACGGTGACAAGGTTAGACTCACGGGCCGAGAGCCACGCGATGAAAATCGAGCTGAGGAAGCCGACCGTGTGTGGCTTGGCCTCTGCGGCAGCAGGAAAGAGCTGAGTGCCGGTTCACCACCAAATCCCCAAATCTGCTGCCAGAATAGAGACGCAGAACACATCTGTGTGCATTCACCATGGAACTGTGTGTGATGTCGCCTTTTACCACAGCTTAGCTTTACAAACATCATTTAATGCGCTACCACTCATGTTTTCAGATAATATTCATGTCATTTGAACGGCCGGTTAATTGCACGAGAAAGCTTTGCTGATTTCATTAACTCCATCTTGCCGCTCCTTCATAGATGGTTCAGATTTTTAATGCCATCATCATATTTTTATAGCATGTGTTTATTTCACCGCAGCTCATGGAGGTTTCTGGTGACCGAGGCGCTGACTGTGAATTGTTTGTGACACGCACCAAAATAAAAACTATTTATCTCTGAACCAAGTACGGCTTTGCTTCATAACTTCCATCTTTGTGACTGCGTGGTGCCCGTGCTGCTTCCCAGAACACTCCCGGGACACCATGAAAACTAATTCTCTGAACTTGATTCCACATCCTGTATAGAAGTAAAAATGCATTTCATGTAAGATATTTGTACTCCTCACCTTTAAGTAGCCATTTTTCCTTCATCACAGGTGTGCAGAGTAATGGTTTCTTATTTCGGTTTCAACTAAAGTGCATTTGAGAATGTGAGCAGTTGGACAGATGGATGTGGACCTCAGCCTGAGAAGTAAAGAAAAACAAGAATAAAGTTTAGACACTAAAGTTAATTAAAGTTACCTGTAAAGGGATTTATTGAGTTGTATGATGTAAATACTGGTACCGTGGAAACAGAGGGACAAGGTACATCATGAGTTGGCGACCAGTGAGTCAATTTGGCTCTAATGGGATCATTTACTAAATGAGCATCATATATAAATAGCAGCTGAGATCATAAACTCATCAGGAAAGTGTTCACCTGGGTGAAGTCGGCTCATTTCTCACTGGCTTCTTTTTCTAATCACAGGAGTCGCCCCCTGCTGGCCATTATTCAGAATGGTTTCCACACAGACCTCCTGTGAGCGTTAGTCCACATTGTGAGCGTTCACCTCCCTCTTGTGGACAAGTGCACATAAACAGACTGAGTTGAGATTCACTTCAGCAAAAAACTGATCACATTTAGAAATCTGACATCTCTAAACTGCCTCAGTGAGGCAGCAGCAGCCTCACGCTTCCTCTAATGATTGTCTCACCGCAGGCTGAACAAAACAGCCAACACAATTACCTGCTGATTGTGTAATCTGTCAGGAGATGTGGAGAGATGCGGTGATCTGAACAAGCAACTGTGCTACCACTTAATTAGAGTGATTCAGGAAGATGGAGAGTGTGAGATATGCTGATGTAAGGAGGAAAGAGGAAGATGGCAGGATATTAAAGACTGCAGCTGGAAAACAGAAGGGTAAACATGATCAATCACAGAGCCTGCTGCTTAGAGATTTGGGGGGGGGGGATCAAGTCCTTTCTGGGAACAACATCAGAGGCTGAACAGGATTATGAAAATCATAGCTGGGCTGAGCCGGGCACACTCCTCAGAGAAAACTGCTCAGAGCCGACATGCGGACTTTTCTGCTGCAGTCCAGCTGCAGAGCTGAAAAACTGCTGGGAGTGGGCCGGCCATTACAGTGTCTAACAACTAACAATCATTTACAGCTCGGACTCATCTGATTGTGTCTTCTTTTACTCATTTATAACTAGATTTATATAATATATCCTACTATATCCAGGTTACACTCGAATAAAACAGATAAAAAATTGACAGATTCCTCAGTATATATATTGTCACTTGATTTAATGGACTGGTTTTTATAAAGTGCTTTATTTACTCTATTTGAGCACTTGGAGCCCTTTATACATCTTTCACACCCTTTCACACATATTCACACTCTGATGAGCACATCAGGAGGAACTGAGAGTTCAGTATCGTGCCCAAGGATACCAGGGATTGAACAACCAACCTTCAGTAGATCACCTGCTGAGCCACAGCCATTCCTGATTAACAGACTTATTATCATAATAGGATGATACAAATAAAATTGTCAAGAATTGAAAAAGAGTGAGCGCTAGTCTGAAACAGTACAGCGGCTTTTAAAACCAATTCAGAGTCTAACAGGTAGCCCCTTTAAAGGCCCAGTGTAGGTGCAATTTGTGCACTTCTATTTATGCAAGTAAGCACCCATGCAGCTGATTTGTTGCATTCCTCAGTAACCCAGTAAGCAGGGCGGGACAAGAGTCTGGCCTCCTGTTATAAAGTGTGTTTCAGTCACTCTGATGTGTGCTATTATAACCTGCAGCAAAGTCACTGCACCGCTTTAGTGCAGATGAGGAATGTTTACTGTTTTTTAGATCAAGGTGACAATATTTTCATGCCAAAGAGAGCAGGATGCATTTTCGATGTTGTTACCTGAGACGGAGATAGAGATGCACTCACGGATATTGTGCTGTGATCATTTTTCAGATATTTCTCCTCCTGCATTTGCTTCTACCGATTGATCTTCTCACACCCTGTGCACATGTGAAGTATTCAGTAACTCAACACAACTTTATTTATGAAGCACATTTACAAGCAACTGATGCTGACAAAAGACAAAATTGACAAAACCAAACACGGTAATAGATAAAAAAAAATACACAGAAAACACACAGAGAGCTGCATCTGCTGATGGGTGCTAAACATATAGCTGTAGAAGACAAAGAGACAAGAGACACAGTGAACAGTGTCCGTCCATCCATCCATCCATCCATCCATCCATCCATCAGGTCCTGTTCTAAGTAGACCCTTTATTCATGTAAATATAATAACTGAATAAATATAATAACTGTCATTATAACTACAAAATAATCACTTCAATTATCTTCATTAAGTTACAAGTCGAACAGCAAGTAAAGGGTTTCATTTATGTAAGTTGTAAGTTTAAAACAAGTTAGAGGTAGAGCTCGGACAAAAGCAAATCTCTGTTTCATTTCTAAAATCTTTTATACATATGAAACTGCCTACTGCTCTAAAGTCGATGAGCTGTCTAAGGGGAGCGTGATGACTCAAATGAAGGTTTTCTTGTCTTTGTGTTTTCCACCACAGGTTCACTGATGGATGCTGGCACAGTAAATTGGCGCCGCTGAGCCATGAAGAATGGTGAAGATGATGGGAGACTTTTAACAACAAAAACAAGAAGAAAAAAAAAAAATCAGAAGCTTCAGTACATGATGCAAACAGTCACACCTCCCACTTCTAATGATTCCCATCCCCCCCTTTGTGTTCACAAACAAACACCTTCCATTAGTGGAATAAATTAACACCATAAAATGGAATTATTATTATTTGGGGGCTTTTTATCCTTTATTATAACAGGGAAGCCAGGAGAGAGAGGAGTAGGAAAACACTCAGTTAATTCAGATGTGGGGCTTGGCAATTGCCTTGTGGCTTATTTGTATCTGCTCAACCCAGTGAGGTGTACTGGCACGCTGTTTTATTAGGCATCAAATCGTTAACAATTTTAGTCTGTATTGCCAGGCAGGAGCAGAGGAAGGTTTCAGAGAAGATTTATGGATGTAGTGAAAAAGGACATACAGAGGATTGGTATGGATGAGATGGGATGATGTAGAGGCCCTGTGGTAATCCACTGAGGCGACCCTTAAAGGGAACAGTGGAAAGAAGAATAAGTTTTTCTCTTTTTTTTTTTTTTTTTTGCTAAATCAGTTTTAAAACATATATAAAATGAAATAAAAAACAACAACAAAACAAACAAACCTGTTTTGAAAGTTGCTGAATATCCTGCAGTTGGACATGAAGATAATGAATGACATACAGTGTCTCTGATGGTTTATTTGCCATATTATTTATGTGGATGTGAACATATGCATACAGTGCTTGGAAATTTCAATTCGAATCCTTGAACATCTCGCTTTTTGTTATTCTTTTTCAATATACATGATGTATGCTGTTTGAAGCCTACGTGATGGCTTTCTGAGACTTTATTCACACACACGGATATTGTCAGTGAAGAACTTCTTCATGTTGATAGAATTAAATCTGCCAATAAAATTCTACCAGCAGTGAAATGAAACTTATTTATTTCTGATTTTGGACGTTGTATGACTAATAACGATGCCTTTAAGTGATTCACGTACATCTTAATCTCATCTTTGGAAATTGAAACCAATTCTTTGCCATTCCAGCGAGAAATAATAAAACCATTGCTGTATCACTCGTAGCATAAAATAATTGTAATTAGATACTAAACAGATTTCCATCTTCTTATGTTACACCAGTCCACGTGTCCTTTCAATACAGCATTGGCTGAATCTTTTGTTTCCGCAGCGGTCACTGAATGCAGCAGTAGCCACCACAAGAGTTACGTCACTGGGTGTTGTTGACAAACCTGTTTGTACACTTCCGGGAAAGGAAGTGCTAGCCGTTTTTAGCTAGCCTCTCCGTGGTTTAGAGATGAACAAACAGAACTTTGATTAGCATAAATAACACTCAAATTAGCAACAAGCTAATGACGACGCCGTTTAAGACTGGCGCCTTTTAAAAACAACTGTCGTCGAGAAGCTAGCCCCGTTAGCCTGCTAAGGTCAGCTGGATAAATCACAGATCCGAAGTTATGATGGCGTCCAGTTACAGCGCCAAAGACGAGGACGGTCACATCACCGTGTCTGGACCCGGTGGCGGGACTCTGCGGAACAAGAAGCCCGAAAACACCGCCTTTAAGCAGCAGAGGCTCCCCGCGTGGCAGCCCATCCTCACCGCGGGCACTGTCCTCCCGGCCTTCTTCATCATCGGGCTCATCTTCATCCCCATCGGCATCGGCCTGTACGTGACGTCTAACAACATCAAGGAGTTTGAGGTAAACTGAGCTGATTTTTCTGTGTCACGAGTATTGTATTAATATTGTATTTGTCCACATAGTGTAATTCCCATCAAATGGCACAAACACAATTTGATCATTATCTGGTAAAGCTCTTCCAAAACAGGGTTTAACATTTTATTGAGCTAAATGATTCTGTTAATACTGACATTTTCTCCAAAACGCTCATATTCATGATATAATTGTATCTTGAATATCTCTTCATTCACATATCTTAAATAAATAAAGCTGTCAGTATCATGAAATATATTGAGCTAACTGAGTTTATTTATTACATTTATTTTCTTCGTGCTTACAGATCGATTACACCGGAGATGACGCGTCCAGTCCCTGCTACAACTGTGCAAAGAACTTCAGCTGGAACAACACGAAGTCCTGCACCTGCACAATCCCCTTCCAGCTGGATCAGCCTTACGAGGTAAGATGCATCCAGGACTACAGCCCAGCAGCAACCAGTTTGATTAAGCTAACCTTTACACATCTTTCTCTCAATCAAACAGAGCAACGTCTTCATGTATTACGGCCTCTCCAACTTTTACCAAAATCACAGACGTTACGTGAAGTCAAGAGATGACAGCCAGCTGAACGGAAACATCGATTCCCTCAAGGTAGGAGCTTCCTCTCCAATGGCAAGCAGGAAAAAAGAGAAGGTGAACTCATATCAAGGACAAAATGTTTTAGGTCACAGACCAAGAAAACAACAAGGGAAAATGGGTTTAAATGCAGTTAAAACTTAGATTTCAAAAACATATTTAGTTTTGATATATACGCTAATTTTCAGGCATGAGTCAAAGAAATGAAGAGCAACAGGTGAATAAATAAATAAACAAACCAAAACCAAAACATAGTGGTGATCTCAACATTTGAAGACAAGTATGGAGAACCAAACCTGGAATCCAGACTTGGGCCTCATTGGTCCATTAGCACATTTAACGGGAGAGGATGACATAACGTTTGTCAGATGATAATATTAAACACGCTTCAGACTGCAGCACAAACACATTGTTCAAGCTGCCTGTGTGAGCACATCTATCAGTCAAAGCAGCTACGCCCCCAATTTTACAGGGGTGTCATCCTGTAAAACTTTTATGAAGTGTCCAGAAAGGCCAAAATGCATTATTTTTATTATTCTTTTTAAATCTTGACTGTAAACATGCTCATTTTTGCTTTAAAACTGAACTTTTTAACATAGGAGTCTGTGGGGACTGTGTCACATTTGGAGCCAGCCTCGGTGAACATTAGAGGAAGTTCTACTTGGTTGTTGCTGGGTTATATCCTTGCTTACAGCTCTAAAAGCTGCGCTACGTGTTGCCACTTCTCTCTCGTCACCTATTCCTTCTCTGTCTTTCACAGAAGCCCAGCAAGGAGTGTGAACCATATGCTTCCATTGATAATAAGCCAATTGCTCCGTGTGGGGCCATCGCCAACAGCATGTTTAACGGTGAGACCATTTTTTTCTTGCAGATTAACAACAAAGAGAGAATGAAGAAAACATTAAAAAAAATTACTATTAGTAAATGATTATGGTGGCCTCGTAGAGCAGCCATCACAGATCAGTTTGTGGGAAGGTGTCTTTGAAGGACTCACTTTTCTCTTATCAGCTGTCTTTGCTTTCTTTGCAGACACTTTGAAGCTGTTTTACAACGACCCCAACGGCACAAGTGTCCCCATCCCGCTGACGTCCACAGGAATTGCCTGGTGGACGGACAAACATGTGAAGTTCAGGAACCCTGTAGGCACCAACTCAAACCTCACGGCTGTTTTTCAAGGTATCGCCAGTCAGTGACGTCTGCTGCACTCTCTTTCTCTGAGGGAGAGGCTGTCTGTTTTTCTTATTGCAGACAAGTCTTAAAAAAGGATTCGTTCTCCTGTGCACAGAGCTGCACTGTTTCCGCGTTATAAACACAGGAAATAAAACAGCTGAAATAAAGCATAAACCTAAAAGTGGCTCAATAAATAAATGAATATGCAGTAACAAGCACCATAATAAGATTAGAAGTAAATATTGATGACTGACAGAAATAAATTCTGCATTTATTTACCTTTATTTTTGACATTTTTTTTTTATTAAGTAACTTTTTTTTTTTAGATTGTATTAATTAGTTTTTAATATTTGTATTTTTATAATTTAACAACACACTTTTTATATTTTATTGTGTGGTTAGATTAGATAGATTTTTATTATTTAATATATTTGATTGATTGTTTAATAGTAATCCTCTATTACTAATATTACTAGTAAATACTGGTAATACTACAATATCAGAAACTCTGACCATTTTTAAGATAATCATCCAACGTCTATTCTGGGTTTTTTTTTGTTTTTTTTTACTTCCACTTCAGGAACAATGAAGCCGGTGAACTGGCACCGGCCCGTGTACGAGCTGGACACTGATCCGGAGAACAACGGCTTCATCAATGAGGACTTCATCGTGTGGATGAGAACTGCCGCTCTTCCCACCTTCCGCAAACTCTACCGCATCATCCAAAAGAAGAACAATATGGCCCCCACGCTGCCCCGAGGAAACTACACCTTAGTGGTGGACTACAGTATCCTTAACGTGAAAGTCGTGACAGCAAAACTGCATGAAAAAAACAGATTCTTATAAAATTTAAATGAAGGTTTAAAAGAAAAATAAGTGGTTGTCGTACCTTTAACCTGATGAAACCAGATTACCCTGTTCGCAGCTTTGAGGGCAGGAAGCGGATGATCCTGAGCACCATCTCCTGGATGGGAGGCAAGAACCCATTCTTGGGCATCGCCTACATCACCGTGGGCTCCGTCTGCTTCTTCCTGGGCGTTGTGCTACTGGTCATCCACCACAAATACGGGAACCGCAACAACAGCGCTAACATCTCAAACTGAGGTGCCGGCTGCACTCCAGCTCGCCTCCACCGCCATAAATGTGATGCGATGGTGAATCTGAGGAAACGGGTGACAATGGTAGATTCATCTTCAGCTGTAGTGCAGAATTCATGTTCTAAAGTCACACTAAAATGCCAATCTTAAAGAAATCAGCTGGAAATGTGCTCATTCCTCTCCTAACTATACAAGTCTAACAAAAACGATTGTGTCAGAGATTCAAGTCAGCACGCAGAACAACCTAAAGCCCAGCCAGGCTCTTCAAATGTTTAAAAAAAAAAAAAAAAATTAACAGGGATGAGTCTGGAAAGTTTTTTACATCACTTTAGGATCTCTGATGGTGAAGTGGAAGTGAGCGGGAGTATAAGTGTGTGAGCTGCATGCTGCTGAGATGTTGTTATCACCGCGCTGCTCGGGTGTATGATGGTGTGTTAGGCCAACCGAAGGCAGAAAATGTGGCTAAAGTTGTAAATTTACCAGAAAAAGTGGCAAAATTAATAGTAAAAACATATGAGACTGTCAAAATGTGAAAATGTAAAAAAGAAATTTGGCAAGTTCATGAGAAACAAAATGTGCAAATATGACAGAATTAATATAAGGAAAAAACAAAAAAACAAATAGCAGGCAGATTTGATAAAGAATAGCAAATTAACATGAAAAAAACTTGTTTACAAGAAAAAAAAATGTAAGAATTGGATAGTTTGAGAAAATAACATCAGTTTTGTGAGGGGAAAAAAAGTTGAAATTTACAGGGAGAAAAAAAGCGAATGTGAGGGAAAAAATTATGGTTTTATGAGACAAACTCGTAAATTAATGTGAAAAAAAAGCCCTCGTATTAAACCGTATTAAAGTTATTACTGAATCTATATTCTGGTTTAGTGATTATTATTTTTTCTGCCTATTTTTTTAACTTTAGTCTAACTTGACTCCCTCTCGCGGTCTCTTTCTGCCCCTGGTTGGTTCTGGTACGGCATTGAACGGGTGGCTTGTCTTTGTGCCTCCTTTTTGTCATTGTCCTAAATCTTTAACTGCGCTTTAACTGTGTTGTAGCAATTTCAAGGGAACACACAGAGTACTGCAGCTAAAAAAAAGAGTGTTTATTTTTTGTATTTACATGAACAGTTTTATGAGATGTTTGCTTGCTAAAGTAAAGCCAGTATTTGCACGTGAGACCTCAGGGTTGCAGTCTGAAACAGGTTTAAATTTGAGTGAGTATGCAGATAAATGTGCACTGATGCGTAGTTTCATCTACTGTGGTTTACATGCAGTAACTACAGCGCAGCATGACTCAGCACTACATGTGATTAAATGTTTTCTGTGCTACGAGTGAATTTATGTCGTTTTACAGCCATTTTTAAGCTAAGAGGAGCTGCAGCTGCTTCCACCTGCTTGTTAAATAGATGCTGCATGTTCAGATGTGCCGAGATATATTATGCTTTTTATTTTTAACATAGAAATGAATTTATTACCTGCATTTGTGTCTGGTTGGATTTGACTTTTGTGTTTTTGATACTTCACCTGTGTTTTGTTGTTTTTTGCTTTAAAAGAATAAATTTGTGATTAAAAAAAAAAAAGATGAGTCATTTTAATTCATCAGCCGGAAATGATAAGTGTGGAAATATTTTTATTTTTCTCATAAGTTTTATGTCATAAAACACTTTTACTGCATTTTATTCTCCAATCCAAAAGGGAGGGAGTGTGTAATCAGTATCTTAGCACTCTAGCATCCAGTTTTCAAGATCTCATTTTCAGATTTTGTGTGATGGTAAACACCGATAATGGCTCAAGCTGTTTCTAGTTTGGTGAAAATCTGGTCTAGGTCAAACTCAATGTTAAAAAAATTTGTAAAAATATATTTTTATTATATTACCAACAAATTTTGAATGGATCATCTTCAAACTGGCTTCAGCTTGTTCAGCAGCAGCGGCGTCTTTAAACATTGGAAGGCAGTGAGGCAGTGAGGGCCTCAATGCTCTGGTACCTTTTGACAGATGTGTGTGTGTGAGGGCTGCATGGGGTCCTCCACAATGCCAGTGGCTTTGCAGATGCAGCGGGTGCGATAGGTGTCTGTGATGGAGAGAAGAGAGGCTCCGATGATCTTCTCAGCTGTTCTCACTATCCTTTGTAGGGTATTGCAATCTGATATGGTGCAGTTACTGTACCAGACAGTAATGTAGCTGCTTAGGATGCTCTCTTTAGTCCCACTGTAGGAGGTGGTGAGAATGGATGATGGGCTTTTCTCAGCTTCTGCAGAAACTAGAGACGCTGTTGGGCTTTCTTAGTTATGGAGCTGGTGTTGAGGGCCCAGAAGAGGTTCTCCATCAAGTGAACAAGAAGGAATTTGGTGGTCTTGACAACCTCACGTAGGGACCTTTACTGTACTGTGTGTGTATATAATTTCTTTTTAATGTTTTAGTTTTCTGTTTTTATTTCTTATGTTTAGCTCATTGAGTTTATGTGTAATGAAACAAGTTACATAAAAATGCCATTTACACTTTAACAGAAAGCAAATATGAAGTTTCATATTTGACATAATTTATTGTTAATGGATTGGATATATGTATTTACTAATATATATATATATAAATAAAAATATATTAACATATATATTAATATATATATATATATATATATATTATATAATATGTATCATATATTTATTAATATATGAACCAGTTCATTCTAAATTCTATAATTTCGTTTGATTAAATCTGCTCTCATGCTTGACTGTGGGTATCTGACGCTCATGTAGGGGCAGCAGCGCGCAGCATGAGCACAGTTAATGATAGCGAAGAAGAATTCAGTGGAAACGGAAGTTAAGGTTTCCTGTGCCCTTGTGACAGAAAGCGGACTGTAGACGGACGATGAGCATGTACAGACAATTTTATGTAAGTTTATTTTCTATGTAGAAGTTTCTCTTGGGTGTTGTTTTTTAACGAGTGAACTGGATAAATGCGATGGATGAGCCACCGGGGTAAAAACAATCGGCTACATTTAGCTTAGAACGGTTAGCAGGGGTCATCACCGGGAAGAGTTAGCATTAGCTTTGCAGAGGAGTTGTATTTAGCGGTGTTGTCCGGCGTCTCGGTGTTTGTTTTCGGTGTATTCAAGACTGGGTTCTTATATTTTCATTAAATGAGTGTTTCTCCGTGTCCTTGTGCTGCTGTTTTCCAGGCGCTTCAGCAGGTAGCGCGGCGGAGCATCTCCAGCTCCGTCCGGCGGCAGGTTGAGAACAAAGTCCCCCAGAAACAGAAGGTGTTCCAGGTAAAGGTCACACAGACAGATCGCTGCACTTCCAACTGTTCCACAAAACCCTGTGTCATCATCGAAGGCCTCCTTTGTGTCTCTGTTGTCGGCCTTAAATTAAGAATCCGACCGTTTCCTACTTCCTGTATACCTATAATATTAATTATTATTTGATCTGAGGCTCTTACCTGTGATCCAAACCTCATATCTTGGTATTGGGAGTGCGCTGGGAAATTTTAAAGGATCGAGGAGCATTGAAAACATCCTAATATGTCAAATAATTAATTCCTGTGTGTGTGTGTGTGTGTGTGTGTGTGTGTCTGTCTGTCTGTCTCTATGTAATAAGCTGATATATATATGAATGATGATGGAAGTGTTAATGTGTTCATTCTGTTATTAGTTCAAGGGATCCACACTGAATAATATACGTTGGAGGTCCTTTAAGTTTTTAATTTAATTTTTTGGGTGGCTATCCAAGGGCACTACAGTGTCACATCTGTTCATATTTGTAGATATTTATCACAGTTAAGTATATTTTCTGTAAAATGAGTCAATTATATGTAATTATCAAAAGCAATGTATGATTCCTAATGAACATTTTAAGAAGTGAATGTGTTAAGAAACATTTTCTCAATCCACCTTCAGTGTGAGGTGGCCTTGGAGCTGAAATCAAAATGCACATATCTTTATGTTGTGTTTATGGCCTTTAGGCAGTGATTGCTGACCTTCATGGAGTCATCTTGCTGACAACAGATCTGCTCTGTTCATTTTAAATTTAGCAACCAAAGGAAGGAGTCAGAGGACACCAAAGCCCCTCAACATTCACCCACCTAACTTGTGTCATTGACTTAAAACAACAAAAACCCAAAGTTCTGTTATCTCCCTTCAGTAGGTGTTTATTTTAAAGGAAAGATGTTCTCATGGACTCCTGTTTTGGTGTGTACTCAGTTATCCGAACGTCAACCTTCAGGCGCTCCTAACGTGATCTGGGATCAATCATTTTTAAAGCTTGGGGAAGCTAAGGTCCCCTCAGAGCTGCAGTCAATTATCTGGATCTTTTATTTTTGTTTTAACTTTACATTCAGACCATGAAAACATTATAACAGTATAACTGTTTCTTTTTAACCAATTTTGTAAATTCTGTATATCAGATTTGCTTTAGAGCCAGAAGTACAGTGAAGAATAAATAAATAAAACAAAAACCTTTAATATCTAAGTTTTCAGTCATGGTCTGAATTTAAGTTTAAATGGGCTCTTAAAAAATAGCAATGACTTGATCCAGTGTTAAATGTAAGCTTGAATGGTGACCTCTGCTGGCCAAAATCTGGTGCTGCAATTGAATCAAGTTGAGACCTCTTAAGATGAGATTCTATAGCTTTTTTTTCTTTAAAAAAAATGAGCTAAACATACCACTTTAAAAACCTGTGACACCTCTCAGTGCCTACAAATCCTTAAGATGTTCTTAAAAGGTCTTAATTTGGCTTAATTTAAAAAGTATTTAATATGAAGGCAATTCCTTTAATTACTTGTGGTTTGCTAATTTTTATTAGATTTGTTTTATATAAATATCATAAATATAAATGCCATAAATAAGGAGTAAGTTTAACTTCAAACATTGTCGTAGAGTAAATTCTGCATGCCCAGTCAGCCTGCAGCAATGTTTTAAAGCAAGAACAAGCAGTTTTACTATGAACTAAAAGTTTTTCTTTCAGCTTATTTATTCTTTAGCTATAAAATGGGACAGTGGAGGAAACCCTGAAGAAGTAGATGACAAGAACGGGGAAAAATGCAGTTGCTGAAAATGTTTATGTCAGAACTGTTTTTAGTTGGTTGGTTTTGCTTTCACTTTTGGATGGCGTCCTTAAACTCAGTAAATACTTCAGTTTGAGCTTCAGAAATCCTCAGTGAATAAAATGTTTGTTTAAGATTTGTGTAATTGCAAAAAACGTAGACGATTCTTGAAATTTTCTTAAATTTTAATTTTTTTTAAATTGCAGAGATCAGACATTAAAACAGTATTTGTAGTCTCTGAGCAGTGTGGAGATGAGCGTCCATCTGAGTTTCATGGTTTTCTTTGTGTTTAATTTTGAAAGAGTTAGATTTTGGTGTCCAGTCTGTTTACATAAAGATGGATTATTATTTATGTGTTCCTGGTGGTGGTGAATGGTGCTTTTTTTTTCTTTTCTTTAGCAGCGGGTCTTCTAATGAGGACACCTCAGTCAGTTTAGCTCCACAGATAAGTCTCCGAACTGAGTGGAGTACTAATTCTGCATGTTTAACCTGCAGTAAATCAGCCGCTAACAGAAGCACTAGCTGGGCTTCAGTAGTTTTTTTTAGCTTTCAGGAAAAGGACGAGCTGGTGCTGAAGCAGATCATCGGTGTGAAAATGAAGAACATGTAGATGATTTGAACAGCTTCCAGTGTGTGCTGCAGACTAAACAAACTAGTTTTCCAGCTGGTTTGTTCTCCTGCACTGCTGTTGGCTGCTCCAGTCTGCTACTTATGTGTTCTATGATTAAACAGCTGCAAACATAATTGCATACTTTAATACAAGAGGACAAAATTAGACCTGAACTTTCAAAAGGTCCGTTTTCAATCTGTAACTCAGACCAGTGATAAAAATGAATATCCTAAAACGTCCTTCTGTGTCTTAAGAATATATTTTTATCGCAGCACTTTTTGGATAGTAGATATATTTAATATTTTTTAACATATCTTAAAGATTTACTGTAAAGAAAGTGGATCTATTTTTAAATGTTAACTTTGATCTGAGTAACAGATTTTATTTTTATTTTTTAAGCGTCAGAGGTAATTTTGTTGGCTTCATAACTTTTTTAAAAAGATTATTTTTGCTTTGTGGATTTATTTATTGACACAAGGTTAAAAAAGCGAGGGCTTTATTCCACCTTTTTCTTGATAAATTCATATTTTCTTGGAAAAAGTATTCTTATGTTATTTTTGGTTATTTTATAACAAAAATTGTTTGTTTCTTTTCTAAAACATTTTTACATGAAATGCAGATTTCTAACTTACAAAGCAGGAACTCCAACAACACTTGAGGAAGTGTCATCCCTGACCCTGATGAAGGCCACAAGCCGAAACATGTTGGTCTATTATTAAAGTTGTTCTTCTTCCTCAAGTGTTGCTGGAGTTCCTGCTTTGTGAATTCTTTTATCCTCTCCATGCACCTTGGAAGCAGGTGAAGTTGTGCCAGAAATTTTATTTTATTTTTTGCTGAGATTTCTACCTTACCCAGTTTCCTGATGGACATGAACATTATGGTCAGGTTACGTCACTTTGGTATGGTGATTTAGAAGTGGGGAAAAAGATCAGTCAAATCCCCAAAATGTGTAAAACAAAAGTCTTTGTGCCATGTCGGAATAGAAGCAGATATCACTTTTATAGAATAAAACACCCTTATTATAAAAATGTTATTTATTATTTATATTTAGAGATTGATAGAGATGTTGAAAAGTTGTTCTTTTGTTTTTGATGCTCACTTTGTAACAATCACAACGAATCACCATTTTAGTAGGAACCTCATCAGCAGGCTTTCATGCAAACAGCTGCTACTCTTCACTGTGTTTAATTTTTGTCGGTGTCTGGATGAGTTCTGGTTAAAGCAGGGCTTACAAACCTGATTGTTCCCCTCCATCTTCTGTTGCAGGAGGATAACGGTATGCCGGTTCATTTAAAGGGAGGCAGTGGCGACGCCCTGCTCTATAGGACAACGATGGCACTCACCGTCCTGGGTAAGTACACCTATCTTTGTAACTGCTTTAAACTCTGAGCTACTTTATGAACCTCATGAGCTGCTGTATTTTTTATTTAAATTGAAAAATCCAGCCTGATAATTTAAACTCAGGTGGTACACAAGTTTTGTACCATGGTAGTTAATATTTGATACCTTTCAGATAAACAAATAGAAACAATCTTGCTGGGATTAAGTAATGGCAACTTTTACTGCTATTAACAAATGGTGTTCTTTCCACAGAACATGAAGTAGTACATATGAGGATATAGATCCATTGGAAAATAATGGGACACTGTATCCTTAGTGAAGCACTTTGAAATCCATTTTAATCTTCGTCTTTTTGCTCTTCCTTCCAGGTGTTGGATATGTGCTGTTTGAGCTGGTGAAGGCATCCTTCCCTCAGAAGAAATAACTTCTCTGCTTCAGCTGTTTACTTCCACTTTCCAAAAACCGGCCAGCTGTTCTATATTGTGTAAGAAGATGAAAATGCTCCGTCTGTGCCGGACCGAGTTTCATGTCGTGGTGCGATTCTATTTTGGTGTTCATTGGATCACTATTTATTTCTCGTAGTCTCTGGTGACCTGAGGATCAATAAAGAAATGCCTCTCATGACCAAGAACCTGCTTGTGCCTCTTTCTTTTTAGTTTTCTGATGGTTGTAAACTGTAAAAAGCTGCTAAAGTAATGGAATTAAACTTTAAACTATTAGTAAAGCAACATGAGGCTCTGCAAACTAAACCTTTTTCCTCCAGTGTGAGGATTTCCCATCGTTAGTCTCAGTTTTATAGAGTTTTAAACTTAATACCTACACAAGTAATTAAATCTCACTCTGTCGCAATTTTGGCTTCTCACGGTTAATAAACATTATATAAAACCTTCAGCCTCTAGCCTTTGTTTGCTATTTTGTAAAGCGTGCACTAGAGGGTACATTGGACAGTAAATTTATAATAATCCATGCTTGACACATTGTCTTAACATGTCTCACTTTTATTAAATAGAGTTTTTTGTGTTTTTCATATAAAGGAAAAAAAATCCTAAATATTCTAAAACTATTCTTGGTCACCGCTACCACTTCTCCATAAATCCTGCCAATGAACAAGCATGTTGGCAGAGGTAATGAATGTGTATTCCTGTACTATATTTATGAGGGCCACATTTTAGTGTTAGGTTTTTCCGGCTCTGTTAAAAAACAACATTTAAAAACATTTAAATTTCACAGAGAGTGAAAATAATGTTTCTGCAGTGTGTTAAAGATGCCTTAAAGTAGCTCTGGACCTGTCAAAAAAACTGAATCAAAGCCTGCTGTGTGAGAGCTGCAGGTTAGTTAGCAAGGAAGTCTGTCCCTGTGTGTGATTCCTGCAAGTACAGGAACTTCTGCCAGGTTCAGCGTGTCATCTGAGTCTGATGAGAATCACAACACGAATCTTTTTCATAGGAAAAAAGTCTAAGTGTAAACAGTTCTTTGACACACCATAAAAATGGGAAATGAGTACTTTTTCATTACTAAATACATGTTTGGCCAACATACTCACAAATGACTCATATACAGCCTGTTCTCCAAGAGCCTTTGCAAGACTAACCTCACCTGTTGACTGATTCCCTCCAACTTATAGGAAATATTAAGAATGTAATTGGTGAAAAAGATGAAATTGTTAAGAAAATCATCCACTTAACTTATGTGGAGTGGGTGATAGACCTTATGGAGATCCAGTTTGGAAAAATGTTGTAGTTTCAAAATTTGGAACTGACTAGTTGTGTTAGGTATATTTCCACAGTAATCTATAAAATGCCGTAGTGTATTATTCATTTTTGCCACAAGGAAAAAAGTAGCACCAAGAGGAAAGGAAGATGGATGTATAACACCATTATACCATAAAAATTGTTGAAAATCAGTCCAGGTCTCTATTATGTAAATTACACATTCTTGACCCTTTTCAGTCTGGGTTTCAGAAGCAGCACTCTACAGAGACCGCTCTCTTAAAAGTCTATAATGATCTGTTAATGGCATCTGATGCAGGGAACTGTTCTGTGATCATTTTGCTTGATCTTAGCGCTGCCTTTGACACCATCGACCACAAAATCCTACTTAACAGGCTCAAGGTTTTGGCTGGTATATCTGACTCTGCCCTAGACTGGTTTTCTTCCTAATTATCAGACAGGACCTTTTCTGTTAGGACTGACAGGTTCACCTCTGTCAATGCTGCCCTGACCTGAGGGGTCCCACAGGATTCAGTTTTAGTTCCATTATTATTTTCTTTTTATATGCTTCCTTTAGCTGGTATCATTCAGTCTTTTAGCGACCTGTCTTATCATTTTTATGCTGATGACATTTAGCTCCATATGTCCTTTAAGCCTCATCAGCTGGATAGGCTGTCCACCCTAGTCCAGTGCTTAACCGAGGTTTCTGATTGGCTTTCAAGCAACTACTTCGTTCTAAATACTAACAAGACCGAGACCATGATCATAGCTCCTCCTGAGGTACATTAATCAGGTTCTTGCCTCTTTCTGTCCATCTGTCAAGTCAAATATTCGAAATCTTGGAGTAATATTTGACTCTTCTCTGGGCCTTGACTGTCATGTAAAATCTTTTTCTCGTTCCTGTTTCTATCATTTAAGAAAAATCTCCAAACTGTGACATATGGTCTCTTCAGCTGAACTGGAAAAACTGATTCGTGCATTTGTGTCATCACGCTTAGATTACTGTAATTCCCTGTTTACTAGCTTGGATAAATCATCTCTCTCTCGCCTCCAGGCGATACAAAATGCAGCAGCCAGACTACTAACTCGCTCTACCAAGCGTGTTCACATTACTTCCATCTTATATTCTTCACATTGGCTCCCAATAGAGTTTAGAATTTGCTTCAAAATTCTTGTTTTAACATACAGAGCACTAAATGGCCAGGCCCCAGATTATTTATCCATACAGTCAGTGAGGTGAAAGACTTTATTCTTTTCTAAACACCTCTGTCAGACCTTGATGTAAACCTACTCAATGTTATGGCTTTCAGCCATGAATGTCCAAGAGTCAGAGCAGCACAAGGATATTCAAACCCAAAGAATTCATGATTACCAGACAGGGACAAGTGAATGGGAATAGTTTGGTGGGTAACCAGGGCTGAAGCTTTCCCATAAACCACAGTTACTTGTAGAAGTTCAACGAGTAACATGGTGGAAATACTAATGTATGTCTCATTTGAAGAGTTTCAGTCAGGAGCCCATCAAAGCACAGAAACAGCTTTAGTGAAGGTTACAAATGATCTAATGGCCTCTGACAGTGGACTCATCTCTGTGCTTGTCCTGCTAGACTTCAGTGCAGCGTTCGATGCTGTCAACTATTATATCCTGAGCAATTAGAGCATGCTGTAGGTATTACAGGTACTGCGCTGCAGTGGTTTAAATTATATATGTAATAGACTCCAATTTGTTCATGTCAATGGAGAGTCCTCTTCACACACTGAGGTTAATTAACTGAAGGTTAATGATGGAGTTCCACAGGGTTCAGTGCTAGGACCTTAGTATCATCAGAAGGCATAGCAAACATTTTCACTGCTATGCAGATGAGACCCAACTCTATCTATCCATGAAGCCAGATAACACACACCAGTTAGTTAAATTGGTTAAATTACATGAATGTCTTAAAGACATAAAGACCTGAATGACCTCTACTTTTCTGCTTCTAAGTTCAGATAAAACTGAGGTTATTGTACTCGGCCCTGAAAATCTTAGAAATATGGTATCTAACCAGATACTTACAATGGATAGCATTACCTTGGCCTCCAGTAACACTGTGAGGAACCTTGGAGTCATTTTTGACCAGGACATGTCCTCCAATTAAGATATTAAACAAATATGTAAGACTGCTTTCTTCCATTTGTATAATATCTCTAAAATGAGAAATATCCTGTCTCGGAGTGGTGCTGAAAAACTAGTTCATTCATTTATTACTTCCAGGCTGGACTACTGTAATTCATTATTATCAGGATGTCCAAAAAACTCCCTGAAAAGTCTTCAGTTGATCTAAAATGCTGCAGCAAGAGTCCTGACAGGGACTAGAAAGAGAGAGCAGATTTCTCCTTTATTGGCTTCCTGTTAAATCCAGAATTGAATTCAAAATCCTGCTCCTCACATACAAGGTCTTAAATAATCAGGCCCCATCTTATCTTAATGACCTTGTAGTACCATATCACCCTATTAGAGCACTTCGCTCCCACACTGTAGGCTCACTTGTGTTTCCTAAGACACACAAGAGCCTTGGATCATATAGTTAGGGTTTTAAAGTTTTAGTCTTTATCAATCTTTGGCTCTCTTCCACAGCATGAGTTTTCCTGTTTTCCTCCCCTCATTATGACAGAGATTTCTTCCTGTTAAAAAGGAGCTTTTCCTTTCCACTGTTGCCAAAGCACTTTTTCATAACGGTTAATTGATTGTTCGTGTTTTTTCTGTTGCTTTTGTATTACTGTATTATTGTATTATTGAGTCTTGACCTTACAATATAAAGTGCCTTGAGGCAACTGTTGTGATTTGCCCTGTATAAGTAAAATCGAATTGAATTAAACTGAAAATTAATTCTTTGATCTTAATGTGATCAATCTATCTCCGTTAACGAGCCTTGTCCACAGGCTTTTAAGGTGGCAGGAATTAAGCCACTGTTTAAAAAGCATTGTTTATTGACCCAGCCGTCTAACTATAGGCCAGTGTCCAGCCTTCATTAGATCACTTTTCACTCATCCAGATATTAAAATGAAAAGTAGCTGCACAACAGTTTAAACCCAACCTTTTTAATAAGTGGTGAAACTCGTATTTATTCTGCCCTGAAGGGAAACTGACATTAAAAATTATCCTCTGCGTTTTTGATATTTTTAAATAATTTTTTCACCAGTCCTGAACTCCACCATCACTTTGTTCCTGCCCACTTCTCAACCACTCGTCATTGCCCAGTAAGGCGCGGTTAGAACTTTGGAGACTGCACGGAAACACGTTAACGTTGGCTGAAAGCTCATCTCTGTAGACAAACATCAACAAAAACGGACAATGTCGTAAGAGCTCGCGGTGGGGCAGGCAGAACTGGGAGCAGCCGCCCCTCCAACCTCCTCGTTAAGTAACAGATTGTTTGAAGACTCTTCACACTTGGAAGAAGGCTGCAGTCTGGGACCGACCACCTCACTCCCACTTTTCTCTGGCCGGAATCTACAGCGAAGACTGTTAAAATTTTTGTCAAGAAAAAGACATTTGTGTCCATCTCATCAGAAGATTGTATAACGGCTGGGAGTATAGAGCATATTTCTCATCATGCAGAAATATTAAATGCATGACTTTACTCTGAGAGGAAATAATATGAGCCACAGAAAGGAGAGAAAAAGAATATAATGTAGAGACAGAAGAAAGATTATTTTCTTAAATATTTTGTAGATTTTGGTGAATTTTAGTCTTTTATATACAATAAAGCTTATCATGTGATCTTATTGCTGCTCGTGGAATAATCATGTGACATATTTCTCTATTCAAAGCTGCGTTTTCTGGTTGTTTTAAGCATCATGTAGATTTAAATGAAGATGAAGGTGCATTAATGAGCTCTGAGGGTTCATGTTCAGGGAGTAATAATAGTCTCATGAAGTCCCGAGGACGCCTAACTGCCTCCTTGGTTTCTCTCGCAGCTTTCTTCATACTGCTGAGACCAGCAGAGCTGAAGATGAAGAGCAGGCTCTCTCTGGCAGTGGTTGCTGCCCTCATGGCACTGCTGCTGTCCTCCTCTCAGGCCCAGGAGATAGGTAAGACCGCTCTTCCACCTCCCCTCTTCCTTCTCCTCTTCCTCCTCTTTGATTCAACACATCTGACTTCTTCCACCTCCCCTCTCCTCTTTCTGTCCTCTGCCTGCTGTGTGTAGCTGCACGTTTAGTCTAAATTAAAATAATGACTGAAGCAAACGTGTGCCTGTGAAGTGTTTTGCTTAAACTTCAGGTTTTATCTCACGCGTATGATGATCCAATAATACCATCAAAACTTAAACCTAGTTTAATTTTCTTGATAGGAGCTTTTTATTTTGTATTTTTAAAATACAATTAAACCATTAAATATAGCCTACTGAGAGCAGCAATGCAGCTTAAACTTGAATGTATAGTTAAATGTGGCTTTGTGCTTGTGATTAAGATTTACAATCAGAATTTTTCCTATGAAAAGTTCTCATGTAATGCTTCCCATCATGTGATAATCCTTGACAGAAGTTCCTGTTGTAACTGGAAAAAGACAAAAAGTAACTGCTTTCCATCAGACTCAAAGGACATGCTGATCCTTAGCAGAAGTTCCTGTTGTAATTGGAAGCAGATACAGTGACTGATTTCCCAATTCCAAGATCTTGGATCCACAGCAGGATTTAATTCAGTGTTTTCGACAGGTCCATGTGGTCAGGCAGAGCTGCTGTAAGGCATTTTTAACACGCTGCAGAAACATAATGCTAAAATGCTGCTCTTTAAAAACAGCTGAGGGGGTTTAGGACTGATCAACAGTCATTCAGTGTGGTTTTGGAATATTTGTGAGGATTTTTGTTTTTACCACTGTGAGACATCTGGTTTGTCATTATGCATTACAACCTACACTGAGACATGTGAAATTTAAATTTTAAACAGGGACATAGGTCACACAGTGTGTCAGGTGTGTGGATTATTTATGTTATGTTATGTAAATCTGCTTTCTGAGTTTTTGTGATGTACTCCTCTCTCCTCTTGATGTATTTCCTCTGACTCTTTCTCACTTTTCCCTCACACAATAAGACTTTAAAGACATTGTGTCTGTTGTGTACCAGATGTCTGTCATCCCTGCTGCGTGCTGTTGCCACCCTGCCATACAGAGGAGGAAACACGCTGACAGTTGATTTTTAATTAAAAATTATTATTATTATTATTATTATTATTATTATTATTATTATTATTATTATTGGGAGCCAACTTTGATTCATTGTTATATCACAATTTATACAAGTATAGTTTCAAGGCACTTTATACAGTGAGGTCGAAGTATGTTACAGAGAGTCGGACGCTGTGGGAAAGAAAAATTCCCTTTAACAAGAAGAACTGGGAGCAGAAACTGAGCTTAAAATTTGGCAGGAGGGCTGGAGTTGATATACTGAAGATGATGCGCTTCCACAGGAATCGATAGCTTCCATTCAAACACAAATTAGTATCACCTGATCTAGCAGTAAGGTTTCTGAAAAAGAAATGTTTGAAGCCTAATCCTAAAGTAGACAGTGTCCATCTCCTAAACCCAAATGAGCAGCTGGTTCCATAGGAGAGGGGTCTGATAGCTGAAGGATCTCCTTTTAGAAACTCCAGGAACCACAAGCCTGCAGCCTAAGGGTAAAGTGCTTGGCTGGGATAACAGGAGGCCTCTAAAAATGATGGATATGATAAATCCCTGAAGGCTGAAGATTTAGTCTCCTTTAAAGCTTTCCATCAGTAATGGGGGGCATCTAAAAGCTGATGTGTACCGTAAACCTACACATACGGATCAGTATCTAAGGTTTGACTTTCATCATCCTCTGGAGCACAAACTGGGTGTCATCAGGATGCTACAACACAGAGCGAACACCATCCCCACAGACACAGCGGCCAGGGAGGCAGAAGAACAGCACATCAAGAAGGCCCTGAGTAAATGTGGTTATCCCAGCTGGACTTTTGTCAAAGCGGGAAAGGCACCTAAAGAAAGCTCCAGCCGATCCAGGAAGGACAACCGCTGCCCAAGCGAAAACCTGTGGTGATCCCATATGTGTCAGGAGTATTGGAACAGTTGAGATGCATTTTTTCTAAACACTGGGTTTCTGTGGCTTTTAAACCCCAAAACACGCTGCACCAAAAACTGGTCCACCCCAAGGATCGGGCCCCGACACAAACAGAGTAACATAGTGTACGCTGTTAAGTGCCAGGAGGATTGCCAGGATTTATACATCGGGGAAACCAAACAACCTCTGGCGAAGTGGATGGCACAACACAGAAGAGCTACCTCATCAGGCCAGGACTCTGCAGTCTATTTACACCTACCGGCTAGTGGACACTCTTTCAAGGATGAGGATGCACACATCCTGGACAGGGAAGAACGCTGGTTTGAGCGCGGAGTCAAGGAGGCCATTTACGTGAAAAGGGAAAGACCATCTCTGCATCGAGGAGGGGGCCTAAGGGTACATCTTTCACCATCATACAATGCTGTGATTGCAGCCATTCCCCAACTCTCTGTGAATGGTACTCATGGCCATTGATCAGTGGTCTTTGATCAGTGGGTTTTGGTCAGTGGTTGTTGATCAATGGTCATGAGAATTTGCATAATTACAATTAAGGAACTGACCTCCCAGCCCATTGTTCCTTCAGTGGGCTGGTTTCAGTCATTATGCAAATGTACTGTTTATAAGATTGTGGAAACCTGCAGTCAGCTGAGACTGAAGAAGTCACTTGGATGAGTGACGAAACGTTTCTCCCACAAAACGCTACGTCCAGATGAACAGATTCAACTTTTGGAGATTTAAAGCTTTCAGTTTAGGTAAAAATACATTGACGAGGGCCATATTTATTCCTCTCATTTGTGGAGCAAAGTGTCAGAGAAGCATTCCTTGTTGTTTCCCTCAGATGGGGCAGGCTTGTTTCAGAAGGGCTAAACAACAGAAAAGCAGCATGCAGTGCTTTGGGATCTGCACACATAACTGAAACTTCTTCCTCACTGTGGTACAGGAATGGCTCTAAACTATATCCTCAAGAACAGCTTCAAACCCAACGTGGGGTTGCGTCCAGACTCCCACAAAATCGGCATCCTAATCACTGATGGAAAGTCTCATGATGAAGTCATCTTAGCTTCACAGAACTTGAGAGACGGCGACATCGAGCTCTACGCTATCAGTGAGTGAGCTTCACTGGTTTCAAGAAAAGTAAGTGAAAACACATTTGAACTTTTCGATGATTGCTACCTGCATGCAGCAATCAGGAAAAGTACCTGACTTTACTAGAATGGGCTGAAAATGATCAACCAGCAGCCACTTTAGTCATCTTCCTTCATCAAACTCATGGTTTATTTTTCTCACAGGTGTAAAAAACGCTGATGAGAATGAGCTGAGGTCCATCGCCTCTGACCCAGATGACATTCACATGTACAACGTCAACGACTTCCAGTTCCTGGTGGACATCATTGACGAACTCTGTCAACCTAGCATACATAGCATACATTTTCACTGCTATGCAGATGACACCCAGCTCTATCTGTCCATGAAGCCAGATAACACACACCAATTAGTTAAACTGCAGGAATGTCTTAAAGACATAAAGACTTGGATGGCCACTAACTTTCTGCTTCTTAACTCAGATAAAACTGAGGTCATTGTACTCGGCGCTGAAAAGCTTAGAAATATGGTATCTAACCAGATTCTTACTCTGGATGGCATTACCTTGGCCTCCAGTAACACTGTGAGGAACCTTGGAGTCATTTTTGACCAGGATATGTCCTTCAACGCACATATTAAACAAATATGTAAGACTGCGTTCTTCCATCTGCGCAACATCTCTAAAATTAGAAATATCCTGTCTCAGAGTGACGCTGAAAAACTAGTTCATGCATTTATTACTTCCAGGCTGGACGCCTGCAATTCATTATTATCAGGATGTCCAAAAAACTCACTGAAAAGCCTTCAGTTAATCCAAAATGCTGCAGCTAGAGTACTGACAGGGACTAGAAAGAGAGAGCATATTTCTCCTGTTTTGGCTTCCCTTCATTGGCTTCCTGTTAAATCCAGAATTTAATTCAAAATCCTGCTCCTCACATACAAGGTCTTAAATAATCAGGCCCCATCTTATCTTAATGACCTTGTAGTACCATATTACCCTATTAGAGCACTTCGCTCCCGCTCTGCAGGCCTGCTTGTTGTTCCTAGAGTATTTAAAAGTAGAATGGGAGGGAGAGCCTTCAGTTTTCAGGCCCCTCTTCTGTGGAACCAGCTTCCAGTTTGGATTCGGGAGACAGACCCTGAATCCTCCCTTAGTTATGCTGCAATAGATGTAGGCTGCCGGGGGATTCCCATGATGCATTGAGTTTTTCCTTTCCAGTCACCTTTCTCACTCACTATGTGTTAATAGACCTCTCTGTATTGAATCATATCTGTTATTAACCTCTGTCTCTCTTCCACAGCATGTCTTTTATCCTGTCTTCCTTCTCTCACCCCAACCGGTCGCAGCAGATGGCCGCCCCTCCCTGAGCCTGGTTCTGCCGGAGGTTTCTTCCTGT
The DNA here is from genome assembly GCF_056152115.1 of Neolamprologus brichardi. Taxonomy (NCBI): domain Eukaryota; kingdom Metazoa; phylum Chordata; class Actinopteri; order Cichliformes; family Cichlidae; genus Neolamprologus; species Neolamprologus brichardi. Next base: position 23,058,193 of record NC_142118.1, on the reverse strand, counting down.
TAAAAGGGAGTTTTTCCTTCCCACTGTCGCCAAAGTGCTTGCTCATAGGGGGTCATATGATTGTTGGGTTTTTCTCTGTATCTATGAAGCGCCTTGAGGCGACTTTTGTTGTGATTTGGCGCTATATAAATAAAATTGAATTGAATTGAATTGAACTGTTTGTTGGCCTAATGATGTCATCAAATCAATATTAATGAATAAAGAACAATAAAAGAGGCTGGGATGGACTTAGCAGTAACTGTTGACCTTACACGGTAGAGGGAGGATGAAAACAAATAGTGTGCCAGCTTCACACCTTTAAGTGCTGTACAGAAAGTGGGAGTGTGGAAGAGACTCACACTGCTACTGGCTCATCCTTCTGTAGCCAAGTCCAGTAGCTAGAAAGGATCAATCAGCCTAAGACAATGTTTAACAGTGACATAATCCATTAACCAAATGACGCAAATTTCATCATCAGCGCATTAACATGTTGCAAGACTCCAACCAAACATGTGTAAAATAACCTGAATGTTTAAGAGGGCAGACTGCTCGTCCATAGCACGTGCACTTCTCTGTCCACAAATAAGCACACTGTCACCAGCTCATGAATGCAGGACAATAGATTTAGGCTCAGCTAACTATAATCATCTAATGATTAAAAGGTGAGAGCTGTAGTCCTCTCGACATCCCAAAGGTGAGTCCAGCTGTTGGTTTGAAGTATTCTTTGGTTTTGGTCATTAACTCGTTCACTGGTCACAGAATAAGAACCAATCCTTTATTGTTTCAGCTGCAAGTCAATGGATCGGTGAGCACTGTATTGCTAGAAAATCGAAACCCTCTGACTGAGTACGTCATCAGTGTTTATGCTGTGTTTGGCAAGCAGAGCAGCGAGCCTCTCAGGGGCACCGAGACCACCCGTGAGTGTTTCCTCTTCTGCTTCTCTGCTGCTGGGTGTATGGACATGTTACAGTCTGTAATGTTGGTTATACAGAAAACTTAATACAAAATTAAAGAACAAAATGCATCATTTTATTTAGTGCATGGACAATATGTTTGGTGTTCAGATTAGCGCGCACAAAAAAGTACATTTTAATCTTCATCTTTGAACTCTTACTTTCAGGAGATGGATAGGTGCCATTTGAGCTGGTCGAGGCGTCATTCAGAAGGAAGTTTAACTCCTCTGCTTCAGCCGTATGGTCCCAGTTCCCCCAAACCAGTCAGCCACTTAAAAATACTCCATCTGTGTTGGACTACGTGTTTCATGTTGTGGCATTTCAAAACACATTTATAAATGTGACCACATTACAATTCTTGTACTCTCTCTCTGTTGACCTGAGGATCAATAAATACAACATGGCTCTCATGATCAACAAAACAGTTTGTGGCTCTTTGTGTGTAGAATGGCTGACTGTTGGTGTATAAAGGTAAATAAATGGTAAATGGACATAGCGCTGTGCTACTCTCCCGGGGCACTCAGAGCCTCATTCGCCCATTCATACAAACACCTTCTTCTGTGCTTTCAAGTGCTTTCTATCTAACATTCACACACAGTCATACTCCAATGGATGCATCAGAGAGCAACTTGGGGTTAGTATGTCGTCCAGGTATATTTGGCATGCAGACTGGAGCAGCCAGGGATCAAACTGCCAACCTCCAATCCCACTCTACGTCCTGAGCTACAGCCACCACATGAGTGAAATGTAGGAGGCCAACAAAAATGTTTCACATTTTCCCACTCAAGGCCAGATTTACTAGATGGGGTAAAACCGTTTGTGAGGACAATCCCTATTGCTATTCTTTAAGCAGAAACCCAGTCAGTTCATTTCAATATGACGGAAATAATCTAACAAGAGCAGTGAAATTTAGCGCCTAATCACAAACTAAGACATGAGTTTTGGGTAATTTACTAACAGGACAGGTGCAGCTTGCTAAATGCAGGTGGAAAAATATATAAATATAGGTCAAGCGTGTGTACATTAAATATGATATCTGGGATATCTCATTGTATTGTTTTGTTTTTTTTGACAAATTTTCCTCCACCATCAGTCCTTTCTCTGTTCCTGCCCACTTGTGAACCAATCAGCATTCGGCCGCGCTATCCATGTCCAATAAACTGCGGTTAGAACTTTGGAGACTGCACGGAAACAGGTTGGCACTGGGTTAAAGCTCATTTCTGTAGACAAACAGCTACACAAATGGACACAATAGCGGTGCCATAAATGAAGCATCATGGCTGGATGTCGTAAGAGCTCACTGTGGCGGGGCCGGCAGAGCTGGGAGCAGCCCACCCCCTGTTAAGTAGCAGATTGTGTGAAGACTCTTCACACTTGGAAGAAGACTGCAGTCTGCGACATACCACCTCACTCCCACTTTTCTCTGGCCGGAGTCTACAGCGAAGACTTTTTGTTTAAGAAAACGACATTTGTGTCCGTCTCCTCTGAAGGTCAGCGCCTAAAGGTTTCTGTTTGGGTGCAATTTAAGGGGGATTGATTCACACGCTTTCATTTATCACCTGTTTAAAATCTGCGTGCTTTTTAAATTCTGCAATATTACTTTTTGTTGTTGTTGTCGTTTTTTATATGGATTATATCTCAGCATTGCTGTGCGTAATTGCGTACAGTGCCACGGCTTGATCCTCCATTACGCAAGACAGTGGGATGACTTTGCCCTCATGAGTGAATATTTCTCATCATGCAGAAATATTAAATGCATGTCTCTACTCTGAGAGGAAATAATCTGAGCCACAGAAATGAGAGAAAAAGAATATATTGTAGAGACAGAAGAAAGATTATTTTCTTAAATATTTTGTAGATTTTGGTGAATTTTAGTCTTTTATATACAATAAAGCTTATCATGTGATCTTATTGCTGCTCGTGTAATATTCATGTGACATATTTTTCTCTTCAAAGCTGCGTTTTCTGGTTGTTTTAAGCATAATGTAGATTTAAATGAAAATAAAGGTGCATTAATGAGCTCTGAGGTTCACGTTCTGGGAGGATTAACAGTTTTGTGAAGCCCCGAGGAAGCCTTACCGCCTCCTTGGTTCCTCTTGCAGCTTCCTTCATGCGCTGCTGAGACCAGTAGAGCTGAAGATGAAGAGCAGACTCTCTCTGGCAACAGTTGTGGCCCTCCTGGCACTGCTGCTGTCCTCCTCTCAGGCCCAGGAGCAAGGTAAAGTGGCTCCTCCTCCCCGTCCTCTTCCTCTTTGATTCAACACATCTGACTTCCTCCACCTCCTCTCACCTCTGTCTGTCCTCTGCCTGCTGTGTGTAACTGCACTTTTAGTCTACATTAAAATAATAACTGAAGCAAACGTGTGCCTGTGAAGTGTTTTGCTTTAACTTCAAGTTTTATCTCTCACCTATGATGATCAGATAATCCATCAGAACTTAAATCTAGTTTGAATTTCCTGGGAGGAGCTTTTTATTTTTTTTAAAGACTTTAAACCAATAAATATAGCCTACCGAGAGCAGTAATGCAGCTTAAATGTGTAGTTAAATGTGGCTTCATGTTTATTAAGATTTACAATGTGAATCTTTCCTATGAAAAAGTCTCATGCAATGCTTTCCATCAGACTCAAAGGACATGCTGATCCTTAGCAGAAGTTCCTGTTGTAATTGGAAGCAGATACAGTGACTGATTTCCCAACTCCAAGATCTTGGATCCACAGCAGGATTTAATTCAGTGTTTTCGACAGGTCCATGTGGTCAGGCAGAGCTGCTGTAAGGCATATTTAACATGCTGCAGAAAAATTACTCTGAAATGCTGCTCTATAAACAAAACTGAGGGGGTTTAGGACTGATCAACAGTCATTCAGAATGGATTTGGAATAATTGTGAGGATTTTTGTTTTTAACCACTGTGAGACATCAGGTTCGTTATTATGCATCACATCCTACTCTGAGACAAATGAAATTAAAATTTTAAAAAAGTGACGCCAGTTACACAGTGGGTTAGGAGTGTGGATCATTTGTGTTATGTAATGTAAATCTGGTTTCTGATAGTGAGTTTTTGTGATGTACTCCTCTCTCCTCCTGATGTATTTCCTGTCTGTCTTTCTCAATTTTCCCTCACACAATAAGACTTAACAGACATTTGTCGTGAGTATCTGTTGTGTACCAGATGTCACACACACCACTGTGCCTGTGCAGACACTCAGTGTAAGACCACAGCGAAGGCCGACATCGTGCTGCTGCTTGACGGCTCCTGGAGCATTGGGCGTATGAACTTCAAAACCATCCGCAGCTTCATCGCTCGCCTGGTCAGCGTGTTTGACATTGGCCCTGACAGAGTCCAGATCGGTAAAGCTTTCACTGCTGCTACTATTGTATACTGCATCATGTTATCATATACAGAGCCTTTGTTCTGCCCCCTCTGAAAAAAAAAGCTGTTGTAGCTCCTCCTCCCTTTAAACTTCTTCTGATCATTTATTAAAGAATAAGCCATGTCAGTTTATTTATATGACTCGTTTAAAAACAGAAGATCAAAGTGCACTGATGCAACTTTTCCAGTTCCAATTGATACAGATGTGGTACTTTGGGTACTTTGCTGATACTGAGTACCAATCTGATATCAGGACTTTTGAGACTTCCACATCAACACTTGGGCTTAAAAGGTTGATTTTTAGGATATTATCCAGCAAATACATCCATCCAAGTATTTAAAATTACTGAGTTGGTTTTTATTAGTAAGATAATAAATGACAGCACAGCAATACAAAATTAAAAACAAATATTCATTATATCCAACTAATTTATTAGCACTAATCTAATTTCAGCTCCAATATTTCCTTTACTTATCACATTTTTGATTATTTTAATTCTCATCACTTTGTATATTTTGTGAAGAAGCTGAGAGTGAGGGATGGGGTATCCTTGGTGTTTAGCTACATTGTTGGATGTATTTTCTGTAGGTCTGGTTCAGTACAGCGATGACCCAAGGACCGAATGGCACCTGAATGCCCACCCCTCCAAAGCATCCCTACTGGAGGCCATCGCCAACCTGCCTTATAAAGGAGGAAGCACCATGACAGGTATTTTTTTAAATAGCACAACTGACCTGTCCTTCCTGTGTTTAAACTGACTGAATGCCAATGCCAGACCGTCCTGAGTGTTCCCTGGGGCCTCGTCCTAGTTAGACGTGTCCAGCTAGTCAATGTCCAACTAGGACACTTACCACAATAGTGTATAGCAATAGTAATACAATTACCGATATAGGATATGCATGACAGATGCTAGACCAACCATCCTTCACTGACTTACAAACAATACCCCCAAGATACTTGAACATCTACATGTGGGACAGGTACTCAGTTACAGCCTGATTGGGCAGTCCAACTTTTTATGACTGAGAACCTGAGTCTAAGACTTTGACTGGCCAATTCTCGTCCAGCTGATTCAAACTTGGCTGCAAGACATCTTGGTGACAACTGGATGTCATTGTTTGATGAAGTCAATAGAACCACAACGTCTGCAAAAGGAGAGACCACCAAACCCAACACCCTTGTCTCCTTGGCTGTGCCTAGAAATTCTTTCCATAAAAAATGTGAACAGAATTGTGACAAATGTAATCCTGATGGAGTCCAGCCCGCAGGTGTATGACTTATTATTGGCAATACAAAAGAAGCTCTCACTATAGTCTCCAAAAGGCCTATAACAATGGGCTATACTTGGCAGCTGTCTGTGGATTCATGGAGTGATCTCTGGCTCAGTGTATCCAGCCTCCTTGGGATAGGTGGAAGTTGAAGATCTCCAGTACAGGGGCTTCTGCTAGACACTTGCAGTGCACCCACACTATATGTCTGGGCATGATGATTTTTATAACTCACCATCAAAAGTGATCAGTTCACAGCTCTGCTCCTGTCTTTACCTGAGTGTACAAGACATGCAGCTGCAGAGTTGAATCTCTTTTTCCCTAAGAAAAAAAAAGTGTAGTGACACCAAATGGCAAGGGATACAACTCCTTTCCACCACCTCTACAAGGAAGCTGGTTCCAGAAGTGGAGTGTTGAGGTGAGTCTGACTATATCTAGACAGGATCTTTCATCCTCATGCACAAGCTTAGGCTCTATCACCACTAGAGTGGTGATGTTCCATGTCCTTGTAGCCACTGGCAATTGGGGATTAGACTGCTAGAGCTTCTGCCGCTGGCTGCCAATCAATCCACAGTATTGCCTCCAAGTAGGGCCATGGAACCCTGTCCCAATTAGTGTAATGTGGTCTCTGGAGTTCCTGTTTATAGAGGCTTTCTAAATCCCCTCAATTTGATCCCTTACTTGGGATCTGTTTGTAGGGAGATCCTACCAGGAGTAAATTGCATGCCAAAAACAAAACAGCTCTTGGGACTATAAACCCCCATCACAGTAAGCTGACACCAAGAGAGAAACAAACAAACAAAAAACAAGTCTTTGTAATCTGCTCATATGACTGTACTGACGTGGACCCCGTGCCTTCTCGGCGTCACTCAAGGATCAAACACTCCATTGTTTGTTTTTGTTTTCCTCTGCTTTATCTCTCATCTGCCAAAGCAGAACTCATCAGGGGTTCTGGCCTTTGGCCAACGCACCTGCAATCAACTCACCACATAACTCTAGCTGAACAGCACCGGCGCCTTACGTCTGGTGAGTGCTTGTATTGCGGCTGTAAGGGCCACATTATCGCTGTTTGCCCCGCTAAGCCAAAAGATCGCTCCCGCCAGTAAAGGAGGCTTAAGAAGCTTCTTTGTTAAGAAGCTGCTCCACAAGGTTGGCGGTAGGCTGAGGGCTGCCGTTTGAGCCTCCCCCTACAGTAGTGGAATCGGCTGCTGGGCCCACTCTGCTGTGACCACTGGCACACCTCTGCTATTGCACGGAATGCCTCCAAAAAGACCTGGGCATCGTCACCGTCCCCCATCCAGTGCATCGTTACTGACAGAGGAGATAGTTTCGGTGGCGCCAGCGACTCCAGGACCTGGTCTGCCAGTCTGAGTGTTCCTGCAGCTTAATCAGGTGTTCCCGCTGGGCCACCGCCCGGTCTCGGCACATCATTGCCATCTCCGCCAGCATCGGTGCCAACAACTGTGTCAACAACTGCACAGGCTGGGCGGGTGGTTCATTGTGTGGGTCAGACACCCCACTCCTGGGTTTTGGCATCACTTGTAGATGTACATGACCCACACGGTGATTGTGCTCACTATTATTGCTTTTTATTGACAGTTGGGCACTCAAGGAAAACAGTCTGTTCCAGTCCAGCTCTCTCCTCTCTCCACTCGACTCTGCCTTCACTATACAGAGAAATGGAAAGAAATACCATCATCAGTCAATCGCCACCACCTGTGGCTCACCTGCCTCCCGGTACCGCCCCTTTGAGCTCACTGCACCACTCCTTCCCTGCAGCTGAGCCAGGGACCACACCTCCACCACAAGATGATATCCTCATCTTTTCCAGATCGCTTGAAGAACACAAGAATCATGTAAGGCAGGTGCTCCAGTGTCTCCTGGAGAACCGACTTTTTGTCAGAGGTGAAGAATGGGAATTCCACATTGACGCGGTCAGTTTCTTGGCCTACATCATCCAGCAGGGGAACCTGAAACCAGACCCTGTTAAGGTACAGGATGTGTTGGATTGGCCAGAACACGAAATCGAAAGCAATTACAATGGTTCCTTGTTTTTTCTTTCACTTTCTACCATAGATTTATCTGTGATTTCAGCAAAAAAGCCATATCTTTAACCTGTCCAACGTCTCCCAAGTGCTTCTTTCAGTGGGACCAGTTGGCTCAGACAGCTTTCAACCAGCTCAAGCAGTGGTTTGCTTGGGCTTCAAACAGACCTGCGCCTCTGACACTGGAATTGGGGCTGTCCTCCCCCAGTAAGCTCCGTCCATGTGCTTTTCTTTCTCGTCAGTTATCACCTGCAGAGCGAAACTATGATGTGGGAGACCATGAGCTACTGGCGATCAAGCTCGCCCTGGAGGAGTGGGGGCACCATTCATTGTTTGGATAGATCTCAAGAACCTGGCCTATCTACAAACTACAAAACATCTCAGTCATCTCATCTTTCCTGGCAGTTTGCTTCATCTGAAGAGTCCTGTGAAGCTTCACCCATCCTACCTCCATCCTGTACAGTGGGAGCCATCACCTGGGAGATTGGGTCTGCCTCTTTGTCATCGGCCTTCCACTCTTGGCAGGTAATATAGTCATCCTCACCATTGTTGATCATTTTTCTAAAGCTGCCCATTTTCTCACGCTACCCAAGCTTCCTACGGTCCTGGAAACAGCCCTACTCCTGACTACCCATGTTTTCCACCTCCATGGGATACCAGAGGATATCGTCTCCGACCAAGGGCCGTAGTTCACTTCAAGAGTCTGGAAGGTGTTCTGTTCTGCTAAGACCTCTAGGGTTAGTTGATCCTCTGGTTTCCACCTGCAGAGCAATGGGCAAACCGAACGCATGAACCAGGAACAGGAATCAGCCCTCCGTTGTGTGGCATCAACCAACCAGTCCGTATGGAGTGACTGTCTTCCCTGGATTGAGTACGCTTAATCTACTTAGCCACCGGATTGTCTCCCTTCGAGGTACCCTTGGACCACCACCATCTTCCCAGGTGCCGTCATGCCTGGAGAGCTACGTAGTCTGTGCTGCTGCGCACCAAGGTATGTAGCAAGGACCTGCTGCTCACTACCTTGGCTCTCTGGCGACTATTTAAGATGGCAGGTTGGTGTTTCTCATCGCTGGACCGTTGCATGATTCATGTCAGTGTTGCCTGGCTCTCTCATACTAATCTCGTTCCTCATATATTTTCCTGGTTTGTGACTTCATTCTCTTTTTGTGCATAGATTTCCCTGGATGTGTCCCTGCCTGTTTTCCATTGGAGTTCTGACGTATGTATGTTGGAGTTATGACGAGTGTATCAAGTGGCGTGTGTGACTGAAGAGAACGTTCTCGTGTGTGTGACTAAAGAGGATTGTTGTTGCCCTTCCCGGCCCTAGGATGTCTGGACCTCTTTTCCCCTGCACATTTTGTATATATCACTTGGTGTGACTTTTGTAAATAAACTGTTCAACTTTTTTCTTGGTCCAACGCTTGAGTCTGTTCCTGCATTGTGACATGTACTTGTTCTGGCTGAATTCTTTGTAAAACTTCTTTGTTGCTATTTTGTAGGCTGGGCTCTAAGATACATCTGTAACAACAACTTCAATCCCAGTGTGGGCATGCGAGAAGAGTCCCGCAAAATTGGTGTCCTGATCACTGACGGAAAGTCCCAAGATGAAGTTTACTTTAAGTCAAAGAACCTGAGAGACAGAGGCATCAAGCTCTATGCTATTGGTGAGTGATCTTGATTGTTTAAATGGGAAAACAAAAGTAACACTAGCTAAGCAGTGATGAGCTGCAACTTGTACCACTTGAAACAAAATGCACTTACTCTTAGGTTTGTGGTAGCTAGCTCAGTCACCATACAAGGCAACGCCTCCACCACCTGCACAGATTGTGGGCCTGGCATAATGTGCTGGGTAGTTGGGTGCCACTCTAACATGATTGTATAATGTTTCTTGCCCAGCAAACATGCACGCACGCATGATGCACACACGCATGATGCACGCACGCACGCACGCATGATGCACGCATGATGCACGCATACACACCTACACACACACCTACACACACCTACACATAAAAACACACACACACGCACACACACACACACACGCATGCACACTTGTTTTCATATCCTAATGAGGACATCTAATTGACATAATGCTTTCCCTTGCCACTTACCCTAAACTTAACTATCAAAAATGAATGTTTGTGCCTAACCCTTAGCCCAAACCTAACCATAACCTAATTCTAACCCTGACAATAAAACAACTTTGGATGATGTGAGAGGGCATGTGTGTGTGTGTGTGTGTGGTGGTGGTGGTGGTTTGGGGGGGGGGGGGGGGGGGGGGGGGGGGTGTTAGGGCCCGGATGGCTTGGGGATAGAAGCTCCTCTTGAGTCTCTCTGTCCTTGCCCGGATGATGTGGAACCTTCTACCGGATTGCAGAAGTTGGAACAGTTTGTTGCCAGGATGGGACAGGTCCTTCAGTATATGCGCTCCTCTAGTCCTGGTGTAGATGTCCTGAAGTGGGGGAGAGCAATCCTGCAGCAGTGTTCTCTGAGGAGCTTTTTGGTCCTTAACACAGCTGTTCCCAAACCAGGATGTGGTGTTCTGTGTGAGGATGCTCTCCACAGCGCCTGTATAGAAAATCCTGAGGATCTCTGGAGAGACCCTGAACTTCCTCAGTTGTCATAGGTGGCACAGGCGCTGACTAGCCTTTTTAGTCTGGACATGAATGTGGGCAGACCATGTCAGGTCTGAGGAGATGTGGACACCGAGATACTTGAAGGACTGCACCCTCTCCACTGGAGCTCCATTGATGATAATGGGCTTGTAGTCTCTGTGCTGACTCCTGATATAAATAAAGTTTACTTTGACTTCAGCACAGCAGCAAGCAGGTGCATCGAGGGATCTCGTGCTCACTTTTCACGTATAGAATTTTGAAAAAACATCAGTGCAAATTATAAGTCTTTATCATTATATCTGGGGTTTTCGTGTTTGTTGGTTTGTTTTTATTTTGTTTTATTTTGCGAGTTGGTTATTAGATACCGCTCCAGCCAGCCAGAGAATCCCCTGCCGCACCGACCTCTCCTCCAACAAGCAGCAGGCGCACCTCGCAAACGGATGGCGCCCTTACGCCCAGCAAATGGGCGATAGAAAACCGATCGGTGCCTATGCCATTCCCAAAATGCGGTGACTTGATGTTGGGGCAGCATGAGCAGGAGTAATTTTTTTTTCCGATGCCCATAATGCCACCCCCACCACGATGCCGCCCCTGGGCAACCGCCCATGTTGCCCATATCAAAAACCTGTCAACATGTCAGATGTCATCTGAGAAGATGTGACGTCAAGTAAGAGAATGGGGGAAAAGGGTAAACAGGTATAAATGTTAAGTGAAGAAGAGATACCGTGTTCTTCCCTTTGTCTTCTGTGAGATGAACAGTTCATAAGATGGTACCTAAGATGTTCACCGTTGAAAATTCCAGCAGAAGACCTTCCTCGCATTCCTGCAGCCACATGCAGACACTGATTCTCCAAGGTGAAAACTGGATCATGTCTATGCACACAAAATCCAGACATTAATGTAATTTTCACTACTGAAACTACATTTCCCGTTCAACATGTTAATCAAACGTATGTTTTGATCATATCTTTGATCAAGAATAAAGATAGTTTACTGTTAGAAAATATGGAAAAGCTCTGTTATATCGTGCATCATTTTAAACATAAAAGGCTGGATGATAAGACTTTTTACCCTCTCAGATGTGATAGGAAAGCCGGGGCAACTTCAATCTCTCCCTCAATCTTAGATTTCTCAGCACCCAGCTGTCTAAGCTAAGGGTAGTTTTAAAACAGCTAAATTACCACCTGCAGAGGAATGGTTTATTCCAGAGTTTCAGTCAGGTTTCAGAGCTCATCACAGATGTCTGTGCTTGTCCTGCTAGACCTCAGTGCAGTGTTTGATACTGTTGACCATAATAATGTATTATAGTGATTAGAGGATGCTGTAAGTATTACAAGTACTGTGCTGCAGTAGTTTGAATTATATATATATCTAATGGGCTAGAAAGAGAGAGCATCTTTCTCCTATATTGGCTTCTCTTTACTGGCTCCCTGTTAAATTCAGATTTCTATTTTTATTAAGCGTACCTATTTAATGATTTATTGATTCGTTTAGCAGACACTGATATGCTATTTTTGTTTTGAAATCTCTATTTTGAAGTGAAATTCTCAACCTGATCATTTGTCCCTCAGGTATAGGAAATTATGATGAGTACGAGCTGAAGTCCATTGCCTCTGATCCGGACGAGAGTCACACGTACCTAGTTAGCAACTTCCAGTTCCTACTGGACATCGTTGACAACGTCACAATCAACTTGTGCAACAGCATAAAGGCCTCAGGTTGGTAATGAGTAACTGGAGCATTAGACCAGCATCACAGTTAGCTTTAGATACATTGTTCAACATTTTACAAAGCTGAAAAGACTTCCCAATTTTAGTTTTTCTGACAAGAGGCTATAGCTAGTTATTTGAATCTGTTGTATAACTCTTTTAGGAAGTGTAGAGTGGCACATTTTTTAGTGATTTAATAAAGGCTATTGCCCTTTAATTGTTCAACATTGCAATCATGACTTTACTTTCATGGCTCGTACTATTATTTAGAGTTAGAAATAGCCATATAGGGTACACCTTTCACCATCTTACAATGCTGTGATCACAGCTATTCCCCAACTCTCTGTAAATGGTACTCATGGCCACTGATCATTGGTTATTGATCAATGGTCTTTGATCAGTGGCTGTTTATCAATGGTCATGACAATTTGAATATTAATGATCAAAAAACTGGCCTCACAACCCATTGTTCTTTAGTTGTGCTATTTTCAGTCATTGTGCATTGGAATGAGAAATAGCACCCCAAATCTGGGGCCATGTTCTAAGCTGGAGAAGGGTGGAGTGGAAGACTTCAAGTATCTCTATCTTGCTCACAAGGGAGGACAAAGTGGAGTGAAAGATTTACACGTGGGTTGGTGTGGTGTGGACACTGTTCTGATCTTTTGTGGTGAAGTGATAAGTGAAGAAAAGTGAAGTTTTTGATTTACCAGCTGATTTACATTCTTATCCTAACCTATGGTCATGATGTTTGGGTAGTGACCAAAAGAATGAAAATGGCCGGGAATGAGAATTCCCAAACGCTATTGTAGAGAGAGAAAATAAGAGCGGATAGAATGACCAACTCACCTCAATGTTACTTCACTTTATTATTATCTATTTAAAAATTCAAATATTGTACTAAACTTGTATTTTTCAACAGTGGTTCTTTTTTATATGATCTGCTTTGCACCTTTTCTTGATCTCATTTGGATTTTAATTGACGTCGAGGAAAACAGATTAGGAAAACCAGATTGGAGGCTGCTCTTTAGACTACTATGTTTAGTACTGCAGTCCCTTAAAAGAGCTAAAACGTCTCCTAACTTGTTTTGAACAGCTGAGCAGCCTTTTCCTGGAGCAGGAACATGTAAATAATTGTGGGAGCAGGTGGCGCCATAGATCACAGTGTGGGAGAGGCTACTTACTACTGAGACCACAGGGCCGGTTATCTGACGAGAAAAGAATCGACAGTCTTTTCTGTGCCTTTGTCTTCTTTCCTCCTTATGTATTTCATCTCACTCTTTCTCACTTTTCTCTCACATACAAACAGTTAAAATAGGACTCAATAGCTGAGGTGGGTATTTGTTGTGTACCAGGTGTCTCACTAACTTCCCCTCCTCCCAACAGCACCGCCTCTCTCTGGAGATGCTCAGTGTAACACCACAGCGAAAGCTGATATCGTACTGCTGGTTGATGGATCCTGGAGTGTTGGACACGTAAACTTCAAAACCATCCGCAACTTCATTGCTCGTGTGGTCAGTGTGTTTGACATTGGCCCAGAAAGTGTCCAGATCGGTAAAGGTTGATTTGATTCATTTAAAAAGTGGGGCAAACGAGAAGAAGTTTCAGAATCACTACTTTAAGTCAGCTTTGCTCTGATTGGCTGTTCATTACAGGCAGATGATTTAAACAGCAGGTGGGTGGGGCTTCTAGGCTGAGATGACTGGATATCTGGTTTCTTTTACGTTATGCTGAACATGTACCAAACATTTCGAGTAGTCTGAAGCCTGGCTTTACAAGGATTACTTGTATGTACACTAATCTCATTATTCAAATCTTTGTTTACATTGAACATCCACCGTTGAAACAGTGTATAGATGGCAGAAAATAAGGAAAAGCAGAATGGGTTGCTTCGTTTGTCCCACTTTATTTGTAGTTGTTATCATTTTGTCTATTTTGTGAAAAAGCTGAGGATCAGAGTTTGTTTATCTTTGGTGCTCTACATTAATGAATGTGTTTTCTGCAGGTCTGACTCATTACAGTGGTGATCCAAGGACTGAATGGCACCTCAACGCCCACCCCACCAAAGCATCCCTGTTACATGCCATTGCCAACCTGCCATATAAAGGAGGAAACACCATGACAGGTGACTTTGTAACAGCATTGCTAGGCTCCCCCCATCGCAATGTTTCCAGCTGAAGTCTTAGTAAAACATCTTTGCTGCTGTGTTGTAGGCTTGGCTCTAAACTACATGCTTGAAAACAACTTCAAACCTAATGTGGGGATGCGTGGAGACTCCCGCAAAATTGGCATCCTGATCACTGATGGAAGGTCCCAGGATGAAGTCATCCGAGTCTCACAGAAACTCAGAGACAGTGGCATTGAGCTTTATGCTGTTGGTTAGTGAGCTTGGTTGTTTACATAGGGAAAAAATGCAAGGAAAGCAGCAATGAGCTACAGACTGTGACTTTTTTTTAAAAAAAGAAAAAGACCAGCAACAATACTCATGCTTTGATATTTAAATGATGGTTCAGGTGGTACTAAGGGCCCCACTACCATTTCCACCACCACCATTAGCCTGAAGTGTTCTTACAAGGCAAAATGGGTCCACACTTTTATGTTGTTTATGCAAATTCTGATCTCAGCATTTAAATGTTGCAGTAGAAAGAGAGATCTCAGGAGTTTCCAGTCTTGCACTGACCAATTTTAGCGTCAGTTTCCTGTTCTTCACTAACAGGAGTGAAGCTTGACTGATTCATATGGAAGTCACTGATATTATTTTTGTTCTTAGTCTCGGTTTAAATGTGTAATTCTCAATCTGATCGTGCATTTTTCTGGTAGGTATAGCTCATATTGATGAGAATGAGCTGAAGTCCATCGCCTCTGATCCAGATGAGAGTCACGTATACTCCGTCACTGACTTCAAGTTCCTGCCGGACATCGTTAATGACCTCACAATCAACTTGTACAACAGCTTAAAGGGCTCAGGTTGGAGACACTGGATAATTATAAGACCAGCATCTCAATAACTTTTATGAAATCTTGCACTGGTCAAGATTTCAAAAGGTCGGAAATTAGTTGGAGCCCAATTCCTTGTATGTGTACATATACTATGAAACTGATCAAGCTGATTCTTAAAAGAGTACCCAAACTGCATTGTTTATTAATGTTGTATAGAAAACCTTTAATATAGCTTGAATAACTTAATCTCCTGAAATTTTGAAGTGATTTAATAAGTGTACATTTAGTAAAAAATATATCTATGATAGATGAACATTGTCACGTCACCCCCTGGCTTGTGAATTTTAAACCCTCAACTTTAGCTTAATGATTATCGCTGTGTTGGTTTTTGAGTCAGAGGTTTCCATATTCAGACAAGACGGTGGAGCAAAGCACTGATAAATCTACTAATTAATACTGACTAATAGACTAATACAGTTACTGTGCAAGTCTTGAGCCAACTCTTATACCTTTAGATTTTCTTCCAGGGAACCTGACTCTTATAATTTGTTAAAGTGGTTTTAGCAATAGTTTTCCATGTGTTCTTCAGGACTTTCCAAGTTTTTCTTCATTCATTGGCTGCTTTTCTCCAGCTGTCCAGTCCGATTCATCAGAGGCTTTAAAAAACTGTATTTTCAAAAGAAATGGAAAATTCTTACAATTATTTCATGGTTCAGGCTTTAAAGGGTTAAGCACTCATTGGCACAGCAGCGTTTACCCTGTTTCAGCAATGAAACTGACGACACATCACACATGGGAAATAGAGATTACTTTGTTTTTGTTATTCACAAATCAGTTCTGCACTAAAAACAGAAGATTATCCTCTTAGCTTAGCTGAATGATAAAAGGATATGTGATATGTTGCATTGTTTGATGTCAACATGATGGATTCCATTCTCTGTGCTCTGTCTCTTATTCAGACGATGAGCCACTGGGGGCACCAACCAACCTGGTGACCTCAGAGGTGAAACAGAGCTCCTTCCGCACCACCTGGACTCCACCTGACAGCACCGTGGATCAGTTTCGCGTCACTTACTCGATAGCAGCCGGAGGACTCCCCAAGGAGGTGAGATGAGCTCTCCCCCTTATGTTATTTTGTAACCAGAGACCAGAGGCTTTTAGCTCCCACCATCAGAATACATGTACTTCATACTGATGGCAAAACTCTCATTTCATTTATTTGTGACAACCCAAATATAAAAATATACACCCGTCAGAGCATAAACAGTGTATAAAAATGCTGCATAAGACTCATTTAGTCTAGAGTTTTACATTTCAGAAACTTATGAACAGAACCTGGCCCAGAAAGTGGCCAATGCCACACAATAAGAAACAGAAAATTAATGCAGAACTGAAAACCGTGTTGAAGACCCAGAACTGTGACACTCACAAAATCCCAAAAGTGAGTCCAACTGTTGGTTTGAAGTATTCTTTGGTTTTGATCAAATCCACCTGTGATTAACTCGTTCACTGGTCAACAGAATAAGAACCAATGCTTTATCGTTTCAGCTTTTAGTTGAAGGATCGGTGACCACTGTAGTGCTGGAAAATCTAAACCCTCTGACTGAGTACATCATCAATGTTTATGCTGTGGTTGGCGAGCGGAGCAGTGAGCCTCTCAGGGGCACCGAGACCACCCGTGAGTGTTTCCTCTTCTACAGTCTGTACTGTTGGTTATACAGAAAACTTAGTACAAAATTAAAGAACAAAAATAATTAATCATTTTATTTAGTGCATGGACACTATGTTTGGTGTTCAGGTTACCATGTGCATGACAAACTAGTTCTATCTTCATCTTTGAACTCTTCCTTTCAGGAGATGGATAGGTGTCATTTGAGCTGTGGGGGCATCATTCAGAAGAAAGTTTAACTCCTCTTCTTCAGTCCTTTCCACTCCCCCAAAACCAGTCAGCCACTTGAAAATACTCCATCTGTGTCGGTCTGCGTGTTCATATCTTTATATGTGTCAGTGTTTTTAGGATCATCATGATCAGTGCTAACTGCTTCACCACCATGGTTAACACTT